>NW_003101681.1:395409-463552 GCF_000003855.2 Blastomyces gilchristii SLH14081
AACTATTTCTATCTCTTTTAAATAGAGAGATTAAACCCAGTTTAAATATAAAATAATTAGAAGTATGGTTAAACTCTAAGTTGAATTTTAAATATCATATTCAACAAAGAACTGTCAAGACAGAAAGACTATTGAATAACATAATCAGACTATTAAATATAGAGAGAGATCCATTCTTCCAGGCTATGAAACAGTTATATATAGCCTGTATTATCTCAGTAGCTGATTATAAAGTTCAAGTTTAATGAAATAATCAAGAAAATTTCACTGAACTCTTTCAAAGTCTGTAAAACAGAGCTTTGAGAAGAATTCTGAAAGCATTCAAATCATCTTCTATTAAAGCAATGAAAATTGAAGCTTCAATTCTCTTCTCTACTATTAGATTTGAAAAGATCTATATAAACTATACTCTGAGAGTTATAAAGATAAGCTCAAATTATATAATCAGAGAAAGAGTCTCTTCTTCATTTTCATTAATTAACTCTGGAAATAAACTGAATTGAAATAGATTTCTTGATTGAAATGAAAATAATTCTTCAAAGAAAATGTCTTCTCAACTGTACAGACTATACTCACTGAGTAAAAATCAATTTTCTTCTGTAAACATTGAAAAAGTTGATCATGAGAAGTTATCTCTCTGAAGAGAAAAGCTTGAATCTCTTATAGACTTATAAATAAGTGAACTATCTAAAGAGAGAGAATATGAACAGTTTTTAAAGAGAATTTCTACAATTAATATAAAAGACTCTATTCTGATTTATTCAGATGACTCAAAAAACAAGAATTTGAATAGATTAGATGCAGATATTGCTTATACTGAAGATAATATTAATTTTATCTTAGATTTCTGAAATTTAGGCTGTGAATCTGCAGTCTTTGACACTGAACTATTTGTAATAGTGAAAGCTTTCAAACTTATTGAAATAAAATCTCATAAAAGAGAAAATAGTTTGAAAGAGATATGAATATTCTGTGATAGTCAAGCTGCTTTAAAAAGACTTAGAAATAGTTAGATTTATAATGATCAAATGAATCTTGAACTGATCTTAAACTCAGTTTTAAAAATTCAAAAGAGAAGAATATCAAAGCTAATAATTCATCTACACTGAGTTCCTGCTTATATGAATATTCATGATAATGAATTGACTGATTCAGCTGTAAAAAAACATTCAGAACTAAGCAGATCTATTCAAAAAATTGTGTTCTGATATTGTATAAAGAGAAAAATAAAAGAATCTTGTTTAGATAAGTGAAATAAAAGCTGACAGAAATAAAAGAAGAGTATACATTATTCAAGATTTGAAACAAAACCCAAGTGAAAATCTTGTTCAATTAAATATAAAAAGAAAATATTCTCATCTATAATACAGCTGAAACTAGAACATGGCTATTTCAAATCTTATATACAAAGATTTGATGATAGATTTAATTCAATAGAATGCTCATTCTGCAATATAAATCAGAATTCTGAGTATATTGTAATGCACTGTGCATTATACAATAGTCTCAGAGTCAGATTGAAAGAGAAGTATGATCTAAATCAATTAAATATAAGATTCTTATTCTCAACTGAGACAGGAATTAAATACTTAATAGACTTTCTATCAGAACCTTAAGCAGCTACAAGAAAATGACTGAATTCAGAAATATCTGAATATGAAGAGGAGAAAATTGATCAGATATAGTCTGTTAAAACAGCTATATACTATCTTTTGATAATTTATTTCATTACAGTCTCTCTTTATTTTACTTTACTTTTTCCTTTCTATTCTTTTCTATCTATCTATTTAATATGTCTATCTTTAAGACTGTGTTCTCTTTTCTTGTGTCATGATATTGTCAAATGATTTCAAAGTATCAGAAGATGTTAAAACACTGCAATTTGTAAACAGTTTTTGTATTCTGAGCTGGAATTTTCTGATTTTGCATATCTGAAATTGGTGAATGTATAATAGTTAACTTTATAGATATAGGAAAAACCCTGAAAACTTTTAGTTCTCAGGTAGATGTTATAGTCTCTGACTGCATACATCTATAATTGAAGAATAATAATAATAATAATAAAGAGAGACTGTAATAAAACAAATTATTAAAAGATAGTGTATAGCTGTTTTAACAGACTATATCTGATCAATTTCCTTCTCTTCATATTCAGGTATTTCTGAATTTAGTCATTTTCTTGTAGCTGCTTGAGTTTCTGATAGAAAGTCTATTAAGTATTTAATTCCTGTCTCAGTTGAGAATAAGAATCTCATATTTAATTGATTTAGATCATACTTCTCTTTCAATCTGACTCTGAGACTATTGTATAATACACAGTGTATTACAATATACTCAGAATTCTCATTTGTATTGCAGAATGAGTATTCTATTGAATTAAATCTATTCTCAAATCTTTGTATATAAGATTTAAAATAGTCATATTCTAGTTTCAACTGCATTATAGATGAGAATATTTTCTTTTTATATTTAATTGAACAAGATTTTCACTTGAGTTTTATTTTAAATCTTGAATAATGAATACTCTTCTTGTGTATCTATCAGCTTTCATTTTACTTATCTAAACAAGATTCTTTTATCTTTCTCTTTATAAAAGATCAGAACATAATTTTTTGAATAGATCTGCTTAATTCTGAACTCTTTTTTACAGCTGAATCAGCTAATTCATTGTCATGAATATTTATATAAGCAGGAACTCAGTACAGATAAAATATCAGTTTTGATATTCTTCTCTTTTGAATTTTTAAAGCAGAGTTTAAAATCAATTTAAGATTTATTTGTTTATTATGAATCTGACTATTTCTAAGTCTTTTTAAAGCAGCTTGACTATCAGAGAATATTCATATCTCTTTCAAACTATTTTCTCTTTTATAAGATTTTGTTTCAATGAGTTTGAAAGCTTTCACTATTACAAATAGTTCAGCATCAAAGACTTCAGATTCACAGCCTAAATTTCAGAAATCTGAGATAAAATTGATATTATCTTTAGAAAAGCAATGTCTGTATCTAATCTATTCAAATTCTCATTTTTTAAGTCATCTGAATAAATCAGAATAGAGTCTTTTATATTAATTGTAGAAATTCTCTTTAAATACTGTTCATATTCTCTCTCTTTAGATAGTTCACTTATTTACAAGTCTATGAGAGATTCAAGCTTTTCTCTTCAGAGAGATAACTTCTCATGATCAACTTTTTCAATATTTAAAGAAGAAAATTGATTTTTAATCAGTGAGTATAGTCTGTACAGTTGAGAAGACATTTTCTTTGAAGAATTATTTTCATTTCAATCAAGAAATCTATTTCAATTCAGTTTATTTCCAGAGTTAATTAATGAAAATGAAGAAGAGACTCTTTCTCTGATTATATAATTTAAGCTTATCTTTATAACTCTCAGAGTATAGTTTATATAGATCTTTTCAAATCTAATAGTAGAAGAGAGAATTGAAGCTTCAATGTTTATTACTTTAATAGAAGATGATTTGAATACTCTCAGAATTCTTCTCAAAGCTGTGTTTTACAGACTTTGAAAGAGTTCAGTGAAATTTCCTTGATTATTTCATTAAACTTTGAACTTTATAATCAGCTACTGAGATAATACAGGCTATATATAACTGTCTCATAGTCTGGAAGAATAGATCTCTATCTGTATTTAATAGTCTGATTATACTATTTAATAATCTTTCTCCCTTGATAGTTCTTTGTTGAATATAATATTTAAAATTCAACTTGAAGTTTAACCATACTTCTAATTATTTAATCTTTAAAATGGGTTTAATCTCTCTATTTAAAAGAGTTAGGCATAGTTCTTTCTCATTGAATCTAGAAAAGAAATGAATTAACTCTGTTTTATTTATCAAATTAAATTTGATTGATAACTGCTCTAACAAAGATTTTCTTTACTACTTTTTCAATCACTTCTAAATTGTTTTTAAGCTATAGACTAGATTAATATCATTCATATAACTTGAAGATCACACTATTTTCATATCTCTATTCTTGAATAGATATCCAGTGTATATTACAAATAAAATAAGAGAGATTAAGAATTCTTTCAGTACTTCTACTTTTATCTCAGTCTTGTCTTATTTTATTTTATCAAAGAATAGTTATATGATTCTTTTAGATATAAAACAGTTAATTTATTTTATTAGACAAAGTGACAGTTTTAACATCTTCAAAGTCTGAATTAACTTTGACTTTGAAACATGATTAAATGCTTTTTTTATATCAAATAAAAACTGCAGTTGAGATCAGATCTTCATACTTTACTATTTAAATATTATGAATAACTGAGAGAACAGTGTCAATTGCAGAGTATTATTTTCTATTTCTTATTTATTCACTGAATACAAGAGAATTATTAATAGAGCTTATAAAAAATAGTTAAGTAGCTATTATCTTTTCTAAAACCTTTTCTAGACAGTTCAATAGAGATATTACTCTATATAACTTAGAAATTGAAGTTTTTCTATTAGATTTTATAAGAATCACTTCAGTAGCTTCTCTTCAGAATTCAGAATAATATTCATTTTTCAAGACATTGAAAAAGAGCTTAAAATATTCATTCTTTAAGTAGAAGTATGCATTTTGAATGATTAAGTAATTGATTGAATCAGACCTCACAGCAGTTTTAACTGAACTTGAGAAAATAGCTGACTCTAATTCATCTTGTATAAGCTCAGATCATTCTCAGTTATTTTCATCAATATAGTTATAAAGTCATATATTCTCTTTCTCTTAAGCTGAATCTGATGAGTTTTGAAAGAGAATTCTTATAAAAGCTTAACATTCTTTCTCAAAAGAATTTACTGTATATGATTCATTTTAAAACTCATATTCTAAGATCAAATATTTTGCTACACTTCTTGTTTTAGTATAGTTAAAAGCTTTAAAAACTTTCTTTCTCTATGTTTCTTCATGAAATTTGTTTCAGCAGTCTGTTTTAACTTTTTTAATATCTGAAAAATATTCATTTCTGACAGCTTTGAACTCTTTATTAGATATTATATTATTCTTTCAATCTCTTCTAACAGTAGCTAATTCTTTTCTTTTAGATGAGATATTCTCATTTTATCAAGATTTTAAATACTCAGAAGATTTTCTCTTTGAAATATTATCTCTAACACTTGTTAGCATAATAGATGTAATGAGCTTCACTCTATTCTCAAGCATTTCATTTGAGATATCTTGATCAGGATTTCAATATAGCTCACTCTGTCTTTCAGATTTTAATAGTTTTATACTTTCTTCAACTGCTTTTCAATCAGCTTTTTCAAAGTTAAACTGATTAGAGAGAAGAGGATTTTCACTCATTTGTTTTTCACTCAGTTTAATATCAAATTGAATAATCTCATGATCTGATCTCAATGTCTCATTTAAATTAATAAATTAGTTTACAAGTCTTTTTTTTATTAGATTTTATGATATGAAGATTAGATCTATAATAGATTTCTGTTTCATATCTTTTCTAAAGCATGTTTATTAATCAGACTTGTTAACTAAATCTATTGAATGTGCAAAGAGTTATTCAACTAGATTATCAGCTCTTACTGCTCTTTTACATTCTGAATTTCATCAAAGATAATATGTATTGAAATCTTCTACAATTATAGAGTTTCTTAATGAAGTTATATTCAGAAATTCTCTATTAATTGTTCAGATATTATTATTTTTCTTCAATAACTTTTCATTATAGATATTTATAAGCTGTATAGTATCAAACTTAATCTCTTTATCTATGATATCACTCATCAGAATATCAGGGTCAGACATGATATTAAATCTTAGATTAAATTAATATCTTGATCTTTTTCTTTCATAGATCACTACTCTTGACTTTATCTCAGAGTTTGGAGATAGAAAGTAGTAGTAGCTTGAATGAGAAATGATGTATTTTTACTCAGTATCAAAATTCAGTTTCTGAAGCAGTATAAAATTAACTCTTTATTCAAATACAATTTGAAGACAAGAATAAATACAATTTGAGTTTCTATTCACATTATTTTCAATAAATGTGATTTTTGAAGAGTTTTTAAACTTTCTTTGTTATTTTTATTATATATTCATACTAAAAGAGAGTAGAGATAGAGTAGAATCTAATCACTATCATCAGATAGTAGATTATAACTATTTAAAAAGTAGGAATCTCAACTGCTTATATTATATCTAGTTTATTATCAGAGTCATTTCTCAATTCTCTAATCTTAACAGAAGTTAGAGAATTCAAATTTTACTTACATTTAACTGAAGAATTGAAGTTTGAAGATTTAGATAGTTAAGAGTTTCTTCTTTTTAAGCTTATAGTTATAAGTTTACTGACTTGACTCTTCTCTTCAGTTCTGAATTGACTTTGAGCTTCATCTTTTCTTCAGTTCTTTTGAGTTCTTGAAGTAAACATACATTCTTTTAAGCTAGATGCATGTTTTTCTTTGTAATTAGAGCACTTAAGCAGAGTGTATTAATATATTTTCATCTCTTTTTAAGCATATTTCACATTTATACTCACTAGTTTTATGATCTCTGATACAGAATGCATATTTTGAGTCTCTAAAATAAGAGATTACAAAGTATTCATATCTTTGATAGTTTAAACACTGTGTTTGAGATTTGAGGTTCATTCTTGAGTCTTTGTATTCATGAACTCTCATTTTCAAATCTGCTACTCTTACTTCAGAGATCTTTGACTGTTTCAGTGTCTTTGTATATACTAGAATAGAGGCATTTCTTCTGCTTTATCTGAACTCAATTGAATTTAGTCATACAGACTCTTTTCTCAGTTGAATAGAGTTGTTTTCTTCTAATTCATTTTTGAGAAGTAGCATTTCTTCTTCACAGTGGCCTGGTGGCGTAGTGGTTAACTACGCTACCATGAAGCCTCAATTAGCGGCCTTCCCCCTGGGGAATGAATGCTAAGAGAGGGCAGGTTCGAACCCTGTAAGAGCTATCTTAATTACAGCTTTCACTGTTAAGTTATAAAACAGTACTGAGGGCCTCCGGGTGCACTATAGTGAATCATCATCAAGCTTAAGATATTCATCTCAGGGGTTCTCAGACACTAATTCTCACTGATCTTAGAATTAACAGCTCTCAAGATGCTTCAAGTTAGATCAGTACTAGAGTGCTTGAGATCTAGAGTGTCTGCAGAATAGTGAATCATCATCAAGCTTAACTGACCAGGTCTCATCTCTCTCACTCTAGACACACACTTCCGGGGAATCAAGATTTACAAACTATTTAATTTGAACACCCTGGGCCTAGCAAGAACCTAGGTGAGACAAGGCCTAGGTGCTCTTAATAGATGGTTAGTGTAAGCAAGACTGTGACAGTCAATTGATAGGCTGAAATGCTGAGATTGACAGCTGGAAGATTAGAGACTTAACTAGAATTAAGTAGCTCTGATATTATTCTTAGTGAGCATCTCACTTATGAGTAAGCTAGTTACAGAAGCTAGCTGGGCGGTGGCTCTTTAGAGGGAATGATAACCTCTGAAGTGAGCCTGAGAGGACAGAGGCGGCGGTCGGTTATATAGAGTGTTAAAATATGTATATAGCTTAAGATGTAAACTGCAGAGATCTTGTTCTGTAGCTCTTTAATATGTCTATCTTTAAGACTATGTTCTCTTTTCCTTTATCATGATATTTTCAAATGATTTCAAAGTATCAGAAGATGTTAAAATACTGCAATTTGTAAACAGTCTTTATATTCTGAGCTGGAATTTTCTGATTTTATATATCTGAAATTGATAAATGTATAATAGTTAACTCTATAGATATAGGAAAAACTCTGAGAACTAAAGATTCTCAGATGGATATCATAGTCTCCGACTGTATACATCTATAATTGAAAAATAATAATAATAATAAGAATAATAATAATAATCTTCACAGTCAAAAATTTTAACTGAAATATTATGAAGAATGAATTTGTCTCTCTTTTCATCTCTCTTAGATAGAATTGTTATATTTGACAAGAATTCTACTGCTGATTTTCAGAGATTCTCATTCTGAATAAGGAATTTCACACTGAATTCAGACATTGTAGTCAGAATAGTGAAGTTTTCAAAGAAGAATGGCTCAATTCAAGCTATAACTGATTTTTAAACTTCAATATCAGTTATTAACTGAGAAAAAAACTGCTGGTTAATTTCATTTCTAATTCTGAAAATAAGATTTGAGTTTAGCTTGTTTCTTTGTAAGATATTCTGATTTGAGACTTTGAGAATAAGTCTTCTATTTCTGAGATTTGAAAGTTTTTCTCTTTTTGCATTTCTTTCTTTACTTTTCTATGAATAGAAGTATGAGCAGTATTCTTCTCAGTTTTCTCAGAATTTTGAGCAGATTTTGAGATAGCAGATGTACAGACAGCAGATTCAGCCGCTTGAGTATATATTTTCTTCTGATTTAAAGAAGAAGAAGAAGAAGAAGTAGAAAGAGAAAAAGAGTAAAATGAAGAGTTGATAATTATACTAGAAATTTTCAATGTTTTTTAAACTGTGTTTAAAATCTTAAGTTTGAACTTAATCATCTTCTGTAGTTGTCTAGTCTAAGTATAAGGAATTAACAGAACTTCTTCATTCATCTCACTCAGACACTGCATTCTAAGCCCCGGTGGCCGAATGGTTAATGCGGCCACCTGGTAGCACCTTGGCATGGGAAACCAAGGTGCTACCGGGTGGCCGCTTAACCATTAGCCCCGGGGCAAACTCCTTTTTTTGAAAAACAGTCCGGAAAAAAGAAAGATATTAATTGATAATAAAATCAGATAATATGACAGTTTTTAAGAGAAAAACTGATAAAAAATAAATCAATTTTTTACAGAGAAATTGATTAAAACTATTTAATTTTATTCTGAATTATTCAATTCTTCTCACATAATAAGTATACAACTCAAATCAGTTAATAAAGAGTGTAAAAAAGAATTAAGTATTAATAAAAGCTCTTCAGTCACTGAAAAAGTAATTCTTATTTAAAAGAATATGAAATTATGATAGAAAATAACTCTGTTTTTAATTCTTTATAAGAATATTATATAAAACTCAGAGAAAAACATCTTACTTTTTTAAGAGAAGTAAAAAACTATTTCTAAGATCTTTTTTTTTACATTAACTGCTGTAGAAGAATGAGATAGAAACTGCTAAGATATACACTACTGTATATTCTCTATCAAGACTTTTTCTCTTCAGAGTCTTGATATTATAGAGAATATAAGTCTGTTTCTATATAATAATGTAAATATTATCAGTGAGATGTAGAGAAACTAGTTATTTATATCTTAAAATAGAAGACTTTGTCAATGATTATATTAATATAGAGTTAATTCTCAAATTCAATAGAAATCTAGTGTTGCTATTCTCAATTCCTTACAGAATCTATTGAATATTGAGATATTAAAACTAGATTTAATATATCTCACTATACAGGGATCAAAGGCTCAGTCAGATCTTAAGATATACTGATTTTATAGTTATTATATATGCTGATTATGTATTGAGTACAGTTGCTAAGATATCTCTTTGTATTTTTCTGCTGGAAATGAGCCAGATTGAAAGAGATGGTACAAGAGTGAGACTTGGTGTTGATGTCTTAGTACATCAAAGACAGAGAGAGTTTTTTGCAGAGAATACACTTCAGATGTGTCTGTTAATTATGTGCTTGATACTATTGCCAAGGTATCTTTTTGTATTTTTCTGCCAGAGGTGGGCTAGATTGAGAAGGACGGTATGTGGGTGAGACTTGGCATTGATGTTTTGGAACATCA
Organism: Blastomyces gilchristii SLH14081; assembly: GCF_000003855.2. NCBI lineage: Eukaryota > Fungi > Ascomycota > Eurotiomycetes > Onygenales > Ajellomycetaceae > Blastomyces > Blastomyces gilchristii. The sequence goes on from NW_003101681.1 coordinate 405,166, forward strand.
AAGATAGACAGGGTTTTCATGGAAGTTGCTTCTCAGATATCTCCACAATTACAGATCAGGGATCTTTCAAAATCAAGAAGATTGATGTATATGATTAGGTCTCTTCGCCTTACAATTTGTATGGCAATTTGGCCCAGGGTTGTGGTGTGGTAGGGGTGAACGGGGGATAATCCCACACAGGAGTTTCAACAACATCTGGTTCACATTTGACTGGATAACTCCACCACCACACGGGGTATGCGGTCGGCGATGGGGTCAAAATGCTCGTATGATCGAGGGCTTTTCGATGGATCTATCGGCGGGTTCTTATTCGAAAAATTGAGCGAGTTCGTGGTGGAGCGCTTTGACAGTCTCTCTTTACTTTCCTTTTTTCTTTTCATTCTTTTCTATCTATCTATTTATTGTGTCTATCTTTAAGACTGTGTTCTCTTTTCTTTTGTCATGATATTGTCAAATGGTTTCAAAGTATCAGAAGGTGTTAAAATACTGCAATTCATAAACAGTTTTTGTATTCTGAGCTAGAATTTTCTGATTTTGCATATTTGAATTTGGTAAATGTATAATAGTTGACTTTATAGATATAGGAAAAACTCTGAGAACTAAAAGTTCTTAGGTAGATGTCATAGTCTCTAACTGCATACATCTATAATTGAAGAATAATAATAATAATAATAATAGTAGTATGATCACTCTCTCTCTATTCGTGTAATCTCTGATCAGATATATACAAATATGTCTATATTCTCTATTAACAGTTCTCACACTGCAGCGCATTTTCACAATCTTATTATTAATAAGAGATGAGTCTCTGAGTACCTATAAGATCTGAATAATCAAGACAATGTGAATGTTATGAATTTGTGACAGAAGTTAATCTGAATAGATGAACTCTCTCTCTGTATCTCAATTATTTCCAGGCTGAATACTTCAGCACAACTGAGAAAGTAAACACAGCTTTGTGAGAGATATCTAGTTACACACACAGATAATCAGCTCTCAAGACTCTGTTACAACTGTGTATATTCTGATGTTCAGCTTTCTTAAAGTCTGTGCATTTCTGACAGCTTTTATGTCAAATGCAATAATTGTCTGTATCACAGATATGATACTTTCTACTTCTTTAAAGAGAAGAATTAGTAGTTGTAAAAGAATTAAGTGTTGCAGATATTAAGAATATAAGTATGAGTTTTCTTTGTTTTTTCTTTATTAATCTCTAAATTGTGTTCACAGTTCTGTTTATTTTTCTTTGTTTCTAGCTTTAATAATAACATGATTTCTTCTTCTCTTTATATACACTGTAAACTGTTCATCTCAGTAGAAACTCATTATCTTATAGACTAGAATTTATAAAGAACAGTATTAATATCTTTATTATAATTAGATTCTTAGTAAAGACTGCATCATTCTAACTTGTCAGAATTTATAGTATGAAAGTCATATCTCAGCTTTCACAGATATCTTATCTGTTGAAATGATTCTCAAGTAAACTCATCTATCATATCAGAATATTCTTATCACTGAATCTTGAATCAGAGCTTATAATCTCACTTCTCTAAGTTAATAATCTCTTTAATTTAATATTCTCTTTCACTCTCTAGTATCTTATAAACAGAGTGATGAGTCACAGATTTCTTTTCTAAGAATTTCTTATATTTACAGAGTAAAGAGACATGAAAAATATTATATATCTGCAGCTTAGATAACAGTTTCAATCAGTAGAACTGTAAACTAACTTTCTTCACAATCTTATAAAACTCTGTCTGTAAGAGATTCAGCTTCTTACTAGATTTTTATATAATGATATTTTCTAGACTCAGTCAGACTCTATCATCTTTCTTAAAACTCTTTATAATATACTTGAAGTCATAGTATCTCTTCTGATACTCTTGAGTCTTTCTCAAGAATTTACAGACTTTCTCTCAGATATTCTGAATTCTTTCAGTCTATTTATAAGCATCATCACACTCTATAGTGTACTCTCACAGATTCATCAAGATTATCTGCAGATGAGTCTTAGTGAGCATCTCAAAGAGGATTTTATCTATGCTGATATACTTTGAGTTGTTATATATATACTCTGTAAGTGATAATCAATGTATTCAGTTATTCTGATTATAATTAATAAAGTACTGCAGATACTGTTCTAATATACTTATCAGATATTCTGTCTGATCATCTATCTGTTAATAAAAAGCTGTGCTTAGATCTTATAAGATCGTCAGTATAGTTATCAGATCAGATGAGAACTCTTTCATAAAGATTCATTCTTGTAAGAGGTCTACGCTGAATAGATCGGTATAATATTAATAGGTCTTATATAACAAAGTGAAAAACATTAAAGAAGAAAAGAAAGAGAAAGTGTGAGAATCAGTGATCAGAGTGAATATTTATACACATACATAGTGATGTATACAGTGAAACTTCAGGATGAATGAATAGGGGTTTTTATACACAGTGAAGCTTCAGAGCAGAAAAATAGAAATTTCACAGATTTTCAGCTGAGAATTGATGACTGAGAATCAGAGCAGTAGAAATCTGTGAAGTGTAATGAAATAGTCTATATAATTGATTAGGCGCAGCCTGTCACATTAGTCCCTCTCTTCTTTCTTAATCATATGTAGCTCTCATCAGTCAAGGGCCGTGGTCTCAGATAACATGAAACTCAGAGTGCAGGTCAGATAATTGTAGTCAACTCATTTCACAAGATATTATCAGCTGTGACTGCAGATTATTATTATTATTATTATTATTATTATTCTTCCATTATACTCATATGGAAGCGGAGCTTATGATGAGTCCTTGCATGGTGTTAAATACAGGCCAAGTGTTGCTTATACAGGAGGAAATACAGGTGTTGAGATCATGTCAAGATAACAAGAACATAGGAAATACAAAGGAGTGATAATTAGATACATGCGATAATAACTTCCCAGCCCAGGAACATAGAGCAATTTATTGAAGCGATTTGTACACCTCTGTATTTATTAGAAACCTGAGGTGCTTGAGTTCCGGATTTAATGTATCCCCTGCGGGTTTCGAACCCACACACCTTGGTTTCCCACACCAAGGCGCTACCGGGTGGCCGCATTAATCATTCGGCCACCGGGGCGCTGTGACTGCAGAGTCTCTTATCAAGAATATCTTCAATCTCTTATTCAAGTTTGTTATCTTCTTCTATGATCTCTAGCAGCTGTCAGTTGAAAGTTAGTTGAGAAGAAAACAGATCAGTGACAGTGTGATGAGGCAAGCTTATATGAAAGATATCATAAATCTCTGATAATATGTCAAGACAGTAGTTATGACTGCCTAGAACTTCTATCACTTTATACTTTATATAATAGTAATTCAGTGTGTGAGATGAATGTGTGATCTGTATATTCTTAAGATTTAATCATACTAGATCTTCTATCTTATATTATTTAATGAGGTCTCAGTGAACATTGATTTAATCTTCTTAATTCTGTTTAGTACTCATCATGAAGACTTCTGCTCAATCACAGATATTTTGAAGTTTTATTACTATATTATCAGTGATCTGAATTGAACTGCAGAGATTTGATATGAAATGTATAATCTCTAGAAGATTCAGTACTTTCATATAATATCTATATATAAGAAAGAACAGGCTTACATCTGTTGAAATAACATCTTAGTTATTAATAGTGACTTCAGTGTGTAGAAGATAATCATATCAATCATCTTATAAGTGATTACAGAATCTATAAAGATAATTCTTTATAATCTGAATTACCTGTTCTAATGCATCATCAGTCTCAGAGTAATAGATTGTTAATAAACAGTGTATAATCTTGAGAACTTGACAGATTCTTATTTAGAGAATACTGACAAATTAACAGTCTTAATTCAATACTATAGATCTCAGCAATTCATGTATCTGATAGAATGAGTTTCTTAGAAAAGCTTCAGTAACTTGTTCAGTATTCATCTTATTACAAGGTTTCAATATTATATTTTTACTTAATTAGTTCATAATGAACAGAATGTTTCTACAACTCTTACTCTCAGAGAAATTAATAGTAAAGTCAATTATCATATCTTATCAGATTCTATCAGAGATATTAAGCAATTTCAGCAGGTCTTTTTCACAGTTCTTTCACAAGATGATAGAAAAATAATAATTACAGTTTCAGATAAAATATCTGATGCTGCTTAATATCTCACATCAGTAGAATATTTGAGAGACTATTTGATACAGTTGTTTACAATCTGAATGACTGATTATATGAGAGTTATGTATCTCTTGTATTATTCAGATGTGTAAGGGTTTGAAGTGAGAAACTCAACATTATTTATAGAATTATAGAGTATTATTATTATTAATTGAACATTCTGAGATATCAGTTCTTATATATAGTTCTGAAGAAAATTGAGATACTTCTTATCATACTACTTCAGTGAGTGTTTGAAGAAGTTCATCAGTATAAGCTACTGTATATTATAGTTCATTTAATATAGATTCAGAAGAAGTTAAGATATCAGTGATAGTTCTAATCAGAGAAGTATATATAGTGTCATGAGCTGTTTCATCTTGATCAACTAGTATCTTCAGATTTAAGAGTCAGTGCTCTTGATTTATTCAGTAAGTATCTGTTATATTATATGATATATCTTACTCTCATTATGAGAGAGCATCTGTCATCAAGTTCTAACTATCAGAATAATAGTATATCATAAAATAAAAGCAGTTTAACCACTCAGATTATTATATCTATCATTCAGTGAGTTTACAGATAGTTATGAAGTACTTGAGATTCTTATAATCTGTAATTATCTCAAATTTGAAAATACTTTGAAGTTTGAAGTCTCATTCTTCTAGACAGTATATAATCATGAGAAGTTTCTTATCATAGATCTCATAGTTACATTCAGCAGAACTCAGTTTCTTAAACATGAAGATATATAATTATAAGACATCTTTATTATTATATTACAATATAGCTTCTTCTGTGACATAGTCAGAGAAATCAGCTTCAATAACTATCTTATAATCAGAATTGAATATTATCAGCAGAGAGGCATTAATGAATATCTTCTTTATTTGTATAAATGCAGCTTCAGCATCTACTGATTATTGAAATACTGAGTCTTTCTTAGTAAGTTCTATAAGTAATCTTATAATATCTGAGAAGTTTTATATAAATTACTGATAGAAGTTAGTAAATTCAATGAGGCTTCATATATTTTTCACAGTATATAAAGTCTCTCACTTGAGAATAGCAGAGACTTTCTCAGAATTCATTCAAATTCTCTTATCAGCTTCTATAATAAAGTCTAGATATTTTATACTCTTGAGTTCAAAATCATACTTATTAATATCTATTAATAGTTCTGTCTCTTGTAATTGTTATAATGTCTTTCATATATATTCTTGATATTCTTTTCTGAATCTGTCAGTGAAGATGAGAATGTCATCTAGATATATAGATACAAACTTATCAAGAAAATCTCAAAGTACTCAGTTGATATACTTTTGAAATGTACTGAGAGTATTAGTCAGTTTAAAGAATGTGACTACTTATTTAAAAAGATTATAATATGTTCAGAATACTATAAGTCATTCATCTTCTTCAGTAATATGAATCTTATGAAATGTGATAATAATATCTAACTTTGTAAATCATTGAGCTCATCTGATATATGCTAGAGTTTCATTGATAAGAGATAAGAAATAATAATCTTTCTTTATCAATCTATTCAGATCTTGATAGTTGACACAGAATTGAAGTTCTTTATCTGACTTCTATACAAAGAGAATAGAAGCTGCAGTAGAAGAGTTACTAATATATATAAATTTCTTATTTAACAGATCATTGAGTATCTTGTGAAGAAGAAGAAGTTCATCTTAAGATATATTATAAAGAGAGTCTTATAATAACTCAGAGTTCTTATCATTCTTCTTTTCTAACTTAATACTGTTCTTCACTTCTGAGTCTTGTAAGAAAGATATATTTATAATATTATCTTATTATAAGACATCCAGATATTTATAATATTATTAAGACAGTTTTATGTGAGAATCTGTTATTATAGTACAGAATAACTTTTCTAGAGATTTCTTAATATTAGTCAGACTGATAAAATAGATTGATATATAATTCTATTATCAGTGACTTTATCAGTGACTCTATCAGCAGTTTTAATAATAACTTCTTTTTCAGAGTATTTTATAAGCATTGATAGAGATCTGTGTAAGATTCATAGTCTTATAAATATTATCTTTATGAATTCTATCATTATTAGAGAATATTAAGCTTCTGTTTTAAGTATTTAATAAGATACATTGTTCATATAGTCAGATAAGTTCTAGTATGAGATTATAGTTAAAATTCTTAACTTTATATGCATAGATGTCTTCATATTGATGTTCTCTAATATCTATGCTTAGTTTCATCATATAATAAGTGTGAATATCTTTTAAATTATCAAATTCTGTGAGAAGTCAGAGTCTTGATAAAAAGATATACTGAAGATTATAATATCTTACAGTTGAAGATTTAATTATTGTGTAATAATATAAATCACTGTCTATCATGACTTTCATATTATACATGTTATCTATCACAGTAGATACAAGAATTGTATTTATTATTATTTTCTCTTCAAATTATTATTATCTGATCTCTTTAAGCTTCTACTTATAAATTTGAACAGAAGCTAGTCTTTTCTCTGTTTTATTAGAGTATTCTCATAGTTATCTTCTGAATTCTTCTCTAATGTAATATAATTGACACAGACAGACACTGATTCATTCTTTGAATAAGAAGATATATAGACTGATTGACAGTTAAAAGCAATATGCTCTAATCAGTTACAGTTAATATATACTTCTCATTGACATTAATCAGTGACTTCTTCAGAAGTGATCTCAGAAACTCAGAAGTCTGTTTGAACAGTGAAGACTCTTACTTATATATAGATATTCAAGTCTACTCAGTTCATAGCATCTACATCATTGTTGTTATTTCTCAGCACAGATGTATAAGTGACTGAGTTATTTCTTAACACAGGTGTGTAAGTGTAACATCTTCTATCACTATTCTGTATACTCTTGAGCTTGATAAGACAGTTATTCAATATCTGAAGTTGTACACAGAAATCTTTATAAGTCTGGTCTTTATCTACACTTATAAGAGTCTGTAAGAGTTTGAAAGTTAATGTCTTCTTGAGCATGTTAATCTTTATTCAATTCTCTCAAGATTGATTATCTACTTCTAGAATCTTGATATTGAAGTCAGGAATAAATGTTGTAAGAGAAGTATTTCTCTGTCAGTGTGACGGGCTGCGCCCGATCAATTATATAGACTATTCCGTTACACTTCATAGACTCTTCCGTTCCACTCTCGAACACGTACACTCTGATTCTCGGCCATTCTCGATCACCGATCCTTGGCCGCCACGAACGCGTATAGATTCTTCCGCCCTGAAGCTCCACTGTGTACATCATCATATACATGTATAAATATTCACTCTGATCACTGATTTCTACACTTTCTCTTTCTTTTCCTTCTTTAATGTTTTTATCTTTATTATATAAGACCTATATATATTATACTGATCTATTCAGCGTAGGCCTCTTACACTATAAAAACACTCATTGTCTTCTTATTAGAAAATGATTATTCATGTATTATCTTCTCATTAGAAATAATTATTCATCAAGAAATATTCAAACATGTAATGATGCATAAGAAATAGAGAAACAGTCAAACAGTTAAGCAGACACTGATTTCTCAGATAGAAGCTTGCTCATCAGTCACTCTGATCTCACAACAAGATCTTATGAAGAGAGTAAGATTTTATAAGAGAATATTAGTAAAAGACTCAAGAGTTCTGACACTCAGATGTATGAGATATTCATACAATTACACATCTGATGATTGATATAACTATGTCTAATGATAATAGGAAACTCTCAAACATAAGTATAGATGTGATGCCACAGTGGCTCTGAGCAATGTTGAAATTATAACAACAATAAATAGCTGATATACATGCAACTCAATAACTTCAATACAAAGAGATTTAACAATTAACTCATGTAATTTCAATATCTACAGAATTGAATACAAAAGTACTGAAGAAACACTTAGATGCTTTCATATATTTCAATACTTTCAATCTCACTCTCTACTCATTATAGAGAATGGAAATGCTTATGAAACTAAGTATAGATGAAGATATCATCAGTTTCTTGATCAATCAAGATTAATATATCAATGAATAATTGAAGAATTGTGTCAAACAGAAGTTTCATTCATGAATGAAAGTATGTGAATCAGTGTTATGAATATCTGATAACATTATGAAATATCTTGATACTCTGTTCTGAGACACTGCTATATAATAGAAAGTATTAGATTGATTACAGAGTGTCTGACAGAGAAACACTTCTCTTATAATATTCATTCCTGACTTCAACATCAAGATTCTAGAAGCAGGTGATTAATCTTGAGAGAATTGAATGAGAATTAGCATGTGTAAGAAGACATTGACTTTTGAACTCTTACAGATTCTTGTAAGTGTAGATGAAGATCAGACTTATGAAGACTTCTGCACACAGCTTCAGACATTGAATAACTGTCTTATCAAGCTCAAGAGTATACAGAACAGTGACAGAAGATGTTACATCTCAGTCACTTATATACCTGTGCTGAAGAGGAGTAACAGCAATGATACAGATGTCATCAACTGAATAGATTCAAATGTCTATGCATAAGCAAGAGTTTTCACTGTTTAAACAGACTTCTGAGTTTCTGAGATCACTTCTGAAGAAGTCACTGATCAATGTCAATGTGAAGTGTACATCAACTGTAACTGATCAGAACACATTGCTTTCAACTGCTGATTAATTTATATGTCTTCACACTTGAGAGAAAGATCAGTGCCTGTTCATGTCAATCACATTACAGTGAAAGAAGATTCAGAAGATAACTATAAGAATATCTCAGTGAAACAGAGAAAAGATTAACTTCTATTCAAATTCATAAACAGAAGCTTGAAGAGATCAGATGATAACAATTTGAAGAGAAAATGACAATGAATGCAATTCTTGTATCTACTGTGATTGATAACAGCCCCGGTGGCCGAATGGTTAATGCGGCCACCCGGTAGCGCCTTGGCGTGGGAAACCAGGGCGTGTGGGTTCGAAACCCGCAGGGGATACATTAAATCCGGAACCCAAGCACCTCAGGTTCCTAATAAATACAGAGGTGTACAAATTGCTTCAATAAAATTGCTCTATGTTCCTGGGCTGGGAAGTTATTATCGCATGTATTTAATTGTCACTCCTTTGTATTTCCTATGTTCTTGTTATCTTGGCGTGGTCTCAACACCTGTATTTTCCTCCTGTATAACCAACACTTGGCCTGTATTTAACATCACGCAAGGACTCATCATAAGCTCCGCTTTGCATATGAGTATAATGGAAGAATAATAATAATAATAATAATAATAAGTGATTGATAACATGTATAATATAAAAGCTATGATAGACAGCAGTCTATGTCACTATACAATAATAAAATCTTCAATCATAAGATATTATACCTTCAGCATATTCTCTTATCAAAATCCTGACTTCTCATAGAATTTAATGACTCAAAAGATATTTGTATCTGTTACATGGTGAAACTAAACATAGATATAAGAGAACATTAATATGAAGATGTCTATACATATGAAGTTGACAATCTCAATTATAATCTTATATTGAGACTTGTCTGGCTATCTGAACAAGGCATCTTATTGAATGCTTAAAATAGAGGCTTGATATTCTCTAACAATAATAGAATTCATGAAGATAATATTTATAAGACTATGAATCTTACACAGATCTCTGTCAACACTTATAAAATACTCTGAAAAAGAAGTCATTATTAAAATCACTGACAGAGTCACTGACAAGATCACTGACAGCAGAATCATGTATCAATCTATTTCATCAGTCTGATCAATATTAAGAAGACTCTAGAACAGTTATCTCATGTTATAATAACAGATTCTCATACAAAACTTTCTTAATAATATCATGATTATCTAGATATCTTTTAACAAGATAATATTATGAATATACCTTCTTTACAAGGCTCAGAAGTGAATCACAGTATCAAGTTAAAAAAGAAGAATGATAATAACTCTGAGTCACTGTGAGACTCTATTTATAATATGTCTCAAGATGAACTTCTTCTTCTTTGAAAGACACTCAATGATCTGTTAGATAAGAGATTCATATATATTAGTAACTCTTTCACTGCAGCTTCTATTCTCTTTGTAAAGAAGTTAGATAAAGAACTCTGATTCTGTGTGAACTATTGAGATCTGAACAGATTGATAAAGAAAGATTGATATCTCTTTTCTCTCATCAATGAAATCCTAGCATGAATTAGATAAGCTCAATGATTTACAAAACTAGATGATATTACTATGTTTCATAAGATTTATATCACTAAAGAAGATAAATGACTTATGACATTCTGAACATATTATGATCTTTTTGAATGAATAGTCACACTCTTTGAACTAGCTAATGCTCTCAGTACATTTTAGAAGTATATTAACTGAGCACTCTGAGATTTTCTTGATAAGTTTGTATCTACTTATCTAGATAACATTCTCATCTTCACTGATGAATTCAGAAAAGAATATCAAGAGTATATATGAAGAGTATTACAATAACTACAAGAAGCAGAACTATCAATTGATATTGATAAGTGTGATTTCAAAGTTAAGAGTACTAAATACTTAGATTTTATCATAGAAGCTGATAAGAGAATTTAAATGAATTCTGAGAAGATCTCTGCCATTCTTCAATGAGAAGCTTCATATACTGTGAAAGATGTACAAAGCTTCATTGAATTCACTAACTTCTATCAGTGATTTATATAAAACTTCTCAGATATTATAAGATCACTTACAGATTTCACTAAGAAAGACTCAGTATTTCAATGATCAGTGAATACTGAAGCTGCATTTATATAGATAAAGAAGATATTCATTAATGTCTCTCTGCTGATAATATTTGATTCTGATTATAAGATAGTTATTGAGGCTGATTTCTCTGACTATATAATAGAAGAAGTGATATTGTAATATGATGATGAAGATGTTCTATAATCATGTATCTTCATATCTAAGAAACTGAGTCCTGCTGAATGCAATTATGAGATTTATGATAAGAAACTTCTTATAATTATACACTGTTTAAAAGAATAAAACTCTGAACTCTGAATTGTCTCTGAATTTGAGATAATCACAGATTATAAGAATCTTAAATACTTCACAACTATCTGTAAACTCACTGAATAACAGATATAATAATCTGAGTTCTTAAGCTACTTTCATTTTATAATACACTATCATTCTGACAGTCAGAACTCAATGACAGATGTCCTCTCATAATGAGAGTAAGATATATCATTCAATATAATAGATACTGACTGAATGAACTAAGAGCATCAGCTCTTGAATCTGAAGATACTAGTTAATCAAGATGAAACAGCTCACAGTACTATACATGCTTCTCTGATTAGAACTGTTACTAATATCTCAACTTCTTCTGAATCTATATTAGATAAGCTATGACATACAGCAGCTCAAACTGATAAACTTCTTCAAGTACTCACTGAAGCAGTACAATAAGAAGCACTCTTATTTCTCTCAGAATTACATGTAAGAACTGACATCTCAGAATGTTTAATCAATAATAATATCACTCTATGATTCTGTGAATGATACTGAGTCTCTCACTCTGAATTCTTACACATCTGAATAATGCAAGAGATGCATGATTCATGTATAACTGATTATTCAGGCTGTTAATAACTGTATAGAATGATCTTCTGAGAGTTCTATTAATCTGAGATATTAAACAGCATCAGACACTTCATCTGAAACTGCAATCACTGTTCTTTCATTATCTTATAAAAGAACTGTAGAAAAGATCTACTGAAATCACTCAATATTTCTAACAGAATCTGATGAGATGTAGTAATTGACTTTGCTATTAATCTATCTAATAGTAAGAATTATAGAAACATTCTGATCATTATGAGTTGATTAAGCAAAGATATAATATTGAAATTTTGTAATAAGATGAATACTGAACAAGTTACTGAAGCTTTTCTACAGAGCTCATTCTATTAAATGTATAAATTACTGAGATTCATAGTATTGAACTAAGACTGTCAATTCATGAGTGCTCTCTGAACAAGAATCTGCTAAGTTCTCAAAATTATACATTGTCTGTCAACTGTCTATCACTCTGAGATCAATGATGCATTAGAACAGATAATTCAGATTGTAAAGAATTATCTTTATAAGTTCTGTAATCACTTACAAGATGATTGACATGATCTTCTTCTACATGCAGAGATTGCTATCAATAATCAAGATATCATTTCAACAGATATAAGCTCATTCTTTCTTACATATAAATATCACATGAAAGTGTTGAATCTTCTAGAGATTATACAGTTCACACTGAATTCTCACAGTTCAATTCAAATCACTGATAATATAGTAATAAAGCTTTAAGATGTCTGTGATTGAGCAGAGACCTTCATGACAACTGTGAAGCAAGATTAAGAGAATTAAATCAATGTTTATCAAGATTCTACTGAACAATATAAGATAGGAGATCTGGTATAATTGAATCTTAAGAACATATAAATCACATGTTCATCTCATACACTAGATTACCACCACACCAGGTATAAAGTGATAGAAGTTCTAGATAGTCACAACTACTGTCTTGACACATTATCAGAGATTTATAATGTATTTTATACAAGCTTGCTTCATCATGCTGTCACTGATCTGTTCTCTTCTCAGCTGACTTCTGACTGACAGTCATCAGGCATTATAGAAGAAGATAATGAGCTTGAGTGAGAGATTGAGAATATTCTTAATAAGAGACTCTGCAACTGCAGTCAGCAATATCTTATAAAATGAGTCAGCTATAATCAACTGACCTGAACTCTGAGTTCTACATTATCTGAAACAGCAGTTCTTGACTGATGAGAACTGCTTCTGAAAGAAGGGGACTAATTTAACAGGCTGCGCCTGATCAATTATATAGACTATTTCATTATTCTTCATAGATTCTTTCATTTCACTCTCAAACATGTACACTTCAATTCTCGGCCATTCTCAATCACCGATTCTCAGCCACTATGAACATGTATAGATTCTTCCACCCCGAAGCTCCACTGTGTACATCATCACATATGTGTATAAATATTCACTCTAATCACTGATTTCTACACTTTCTCTTTCTTTTCCTTCTTTAACATTGTTATCTTTGTTATATAAGACCTATATATATTATACTGATCTATTCGGCGTAGGCCTCTTACAGTCAGACACTCTGTAATCAATCTAATACTTTCTTTTGTATAGCAGTATTTCAGAACAGAATATCAAGATATTTGATAATGTTATCAGATGTTTATAACACTGATTCACATGCTTTCATTCATGAATGAAACTTCTGTTTCATATAATTCTTCAATCATTCATTGATATATCACTCGTAATTGATTAGTGAACTGATGATATCTTCATTTATACTCAGTTTCACAAGTATTTTCATTCTTCATAATGAGTAGAGAGTGAGATTGAAAGTGTTGAAATATATGAAAGTATCTAAGTATTCTTTCAGCACTTTTGTATTCAATTCTGTACATGTTGAAATTGCATGAGTTTCTTATTAAGTGAATTATTAAATTCTCTTGTATTGAAGTTGTTAAATTGCATGTATATCAGCTATCTGTTGCTGTTATAATTTCAACATTACTCAGAGTCACTGTGATATTACTTCTATACTTGTATTCAAGAGTTCTCTTATATTATCATTAGATATGATTATATCATCTATTGAATATGTAATATTTGTGATATCTGAAGAAGTGTAATTATATGAATATCTCATATATCTGAGATGTCAGAACTCTCAGGTCTTTCACTGATATTCTCTTTGTAAGATCTTGTTCTCTTTATAAGCTCTTTTTACAGAGTCAGAGTAACTGGTAAGCAAGCTTCTATCTGAGAACTCAGTGTTCACTTAACTGTCTGACTGTTTCTCTATTTCTTACACATTGTTATGTGTTCAGATATCTCAGTGAATAATTGTTTCTAATAAGAAGACAATACATGAATAATTGTTCCTATTAAGAAGATGATGAACATTTTTCAAGTATAAGAGGCCTATGCTGAATAGATCAGTATGATATTGATAGGTCTTATACAACAAAGTGAAAAACATTGAAGAAGGAAAGAAAGAGAAAGTGTGAAAATCAGCAATCAGAGTAGATATTTATACATGTACACAGTGATGTATATGGTGGAACTTCGGGGTGGAAGAATAGGGGTTTTCATACACAGTGAAGCTTCGGGGTGGAAGAATAGAAATTCTGTAGGTTTTCAGCCAAGAATCAGCGACTGAGAATCGGAGTGATAGAAATCTGTGAAGTGTAACAGAATAGTCTATATGATTGATCAGACGCAGCCCGCCACAATTCTCTATCTGAGACAATATTTGTAGCAAATTCATGCAATCAGATTATATTACAGATGAAGATATAAGTCAAATTCTTTGACTTCAAGTTCTTACAGATGAGTATAAAGTATGTTAACTTGATAAATTAATCGACTATTATTAACACACTGTCAAAGCAGGTATTATATATGTTCTTACTTTCAGAAAGACTTATAAGAGTGTTAATTTCTAGCTGTTTTCAAGGTTTCTATAAAATGAATAGAGAAGTAAGTTCTTTATATAATTTAAACTGCACTATCTGTGAATTCTGATAAATAGTATAAGAATTTACTATCTTTTTTACAAGTTCTTATATCTTCAGTTAGAAGTATTTTCTTATAAGTAACTTATAAGTTCTAGTATCTATAAAATAACTCATTAGATGTAAGAGGCCTACGCTGAATAGATTGATATACTATTTATAGATCTTATATAACAAAGTGAAAAATGTTAAAAAAGAAAAGAAAGAGAAAGTGTGAGAATCAGTGATCAGAGTGAATATTTATACACATATGTGATAGTGTACACAGTAGAACTTCAGAGTGGAAGAATAGAGGTTTTTGTATGTGATGAAGCTTGAGAGTGAAAGAATAGACATTCTGTAGATTTTCAGCTGAGAATCAGTGATCAAGAATCAAAGTGATAGAAATCTGTGAAGTGTAACAGAATAGTCTATATGATTGATCAGGCACAGCTTGTCACATTAGTTCTTCCTCTCTTTCTTAATTATATGTAGCTCTCATCAGTCAAGGGCTGCAGTCTCAGATAATGCAGAACTCAGAGTTCAGGTCAGATAATTGTAGCTGACTCATTTCACAAGATATTATCAGCTGTGATTATAGAGTCTCTTATCACGAATATCTTCAATCTCTTATTCAAGTTTGTCATCTTCTTCTATGATCTCTGACAGCTGTCAGTTGAAAGTAAGTTGAGAAGGAAATAGATTGATGATGACACAGTAGAGCAAGCTTGTATAAAAGATATCATGAATCTCTGATGATATGTTAAGATAATAGTTATAACTGTCTAGAACTTCTATCACTTTATACTTTGTATAATGATAATTCAGTGTGTGAGATGAGTATGTAGTTCAGATATTCTTAAGATTTAATTATATCAGATCTTCTATCTTATATTGCTTGATAAGATCTCAGTGAATATTAATTCAGTTCTCTTAATCTTGTTTAGTGCTTATTATAAAGACTTCTACTCAGTTACAGATATCTCAGAGCTTCATTACTTTGTTATCAGTGATCTCAATTAAACTGCAGAGATTCAGTGTGAACTGTGTAATCTCTAGAAGATTTAACACTTTCATGTGATAACTGTGTATAAGAAAGAACAGACTTACATCTGTTGAGACAGCATCTCAATCATTGATAGTAATATCTGTGTGTAGAAGAAGATCATATCAATCATCTTATAAGTAATTGCAGAACTTATGAAGATAATTCTTTACAGTCTGAATTGTTCATTCTGATGCATTATCAGTCTTAGAGTGATGAACAGTTGATAAACAGTATATAATCTTAAGAACTTGACAGATTCTTATTCAGAGAGTGCTTATGAATTGACAGCTCTGATCTGATACTATAGATCTCAGCAATTCAAACATTTGATAGAACAGACTCTATAGAAAGGCTTCAGTAACTTGTTTAGTATTCATCTTATTACAAGATTTTAATATTATATCTTTACTCAATCAGTTCACAATGACCAGAATGTTTCTACAATTCTTACTCTCAGAGAGATCAATCATAAAGTTAATTATTACATCTTGTCAGATTCTATCAGAGATATTGAGTGATTTCAGTAGATCTTTTCTATGATTCTTTCATGAAGTGATAGAGAAACAATGATTGCAGTTTCAGATAAAGTGTCTGATACTGTTTAATATCTCAGATCAGTAGAATTCTTGAGAGATTATTTAATACAGTTATTCATGACCTGAATAATCAGTTATGTATGAATCATGCATCTCTTGCATTATCCAGGTGTGTAGAGATTTGAATTGAGAGACTCAATGTTATTCATGAAATTGTAGAGTATTATTACTATTGATTGAACATTCTGAGATGTCAGTCTTTATATATAGTTATCACGCCCCCGGCCGCGCCAAGGCCCCGCTGCGGTTCCACACGGCCCATTGCTTCCATGCGGATGATTCTATTCTGTTTGAATCAGTTTTCAATCACTCTATGACAATCATTCAGATATATCATAGGAAGATCTGATTGATGAATATGAGAACCCCGCTTCTATACAAGGTCAGCAGATTACTCTTTCTTGATAGTGAGACGCTGCTGAGGTATCGCTCCGGCTATTCTCACTTATAGAATGAGAGAGGGGTATTCACTCATTATCTATATAGAATAGCTAGATGCTGACTTCTCATCAAAGAAGTCAGTGATTTGTTTTTCTTCTACTGAAATATATACAAGAGTTACTGTGTTTCTCATATAATCTTCTTAGTATGCTAAATATCATATCTGTGATATTTTTATAATAACTCTGTAGTCTATGAGCTTGCTATTCAAGCAAGATAGTCAAGCTCACTTATACAGCTTCTTAAATAACTACTTCTATATAATGCTGCTGACTAGTCATCACTTCAGTTTCATTATATTATAATTTAAATTACTTCATCTGATTACAAGTTTGAATCAGTCAAGCTCTAACAGACTGATATGATCTCATATATTCACACTGAAACTAATCTGATCTCATTCTCTGAGAGAAACTCTATATCATTCTCTAGAGTGTATACATCTCTATTCTGACAGAAATCTGAGATTTCTGAACCTGCTGTATATTTTGACATAAGCTCTTCAACTGCTCTATCACTGTCACAGCCTCTACACATCTACATCTATTATGAAGATAGAGAGATTAAGATCAGAGATTCTCTGAGATATAAGAAAAATATATTATCTGAATTTCACAGCTTTATCTGTACTCTTGAATGAAAATTCTGCCTTAATCTGAGTCAGTATAATACTTATAAGATATAAGTAATATACACTGTTAATCTCCTTGAAGACATCTCTGCAATTACTTGAATTATTAAGAAGAGAGAGCTTGAGTGTACTGATACTGCAATGACTTGAGAAGAATTCAAGAACTTTCTACTGAATCAAATTAAAGAGTACTGTAACTGCAGCTTCATAGCAGTACAGTGATTTAACTCATTATATTAATAAAATGATGAGAATTCTTTCAATTTCAATGTAAGATTTGAAGAATATTGAGAGAAATTAGCTAATGATTTGAATTAATTAAAGACACAGCTTTATCTTATGAAGCTGACTCATAAGATACAGATAATGATATCACAGTATCAGAGTTTATTAATTAATTACACTGAGCTTGTCAATCTAGCTTTCTGAATCTATTTAAATAATTAATTCTTTAAGAAAAAGATTAATAAAATCTCTTCTAAGTAATTAATGACAGAATCTAAACAGTGCTGTGATGACTTCAGTGTAGAGAAAGTAAAGAAGAATTTCAAGTATTCTGATTCTTCACTCACTGTGAAGAAATATTAAAAAAGATTTAACAAAGATCTCTATTTTAACTGTGAAGCTGGTGATTACTATATCAGTGATTGCAAGAAGCTGAAGAAGAGAAGAAACTGAGAAGATATCTTCTTAAAGTTGACTTCTCTTCTGACAAATGTATTCATGAAAGATAAAGAAGAGAAAGAAATGAAGAATTGATAATTCTTATATCTCTGAGTTTATATTACAATCACAATGCATACTCTGAATAAGAAGATACTAGTGAGATATCTACTTAACTTCAGAGTAGATATTAACTTTATATTCTATTTCTTTTCTTTGATGAAGAATTGAAAGAAGATAGATCTGTCACACTATGTAAAATTTACTGATGAAATAAAATATCACTATTTTAATATAATTCAAGTGAAGTGTGTGATCACAGACTCAGAAGAAATCTTCAAGAAAAGTAGTCTGCTTCTTCACACAGTTAATATCATAGATGGAGATATCATTCTAGATCTTTCATAATTGAGAGAAAACAATTCTCTCATTGACTGAGTCACTCAGATGTGACAGTACTGTCTTATTAATGAAGAGACAGTGATAGAGAAATCTGAAGAGTTTCATTGAAAGAATCTTGAGAAAAAAATAAAGTTAATATACTGTGTAGCAGATGACTAAGACTTGAGAATAGATGAAAAAGCTATTATTCTCACTGCAAGATTAGCAGCAGTATCTGTCATTGAAGATGAACATATATAACATCTTCTTACAGATTATAAGAATGTCTTTTTGAAAAGAGAAGTAGTAAAGTTTCCTGATATCAAGATACAATATAAGATTTATCTTGAAGACAGTGCAATGATACTGTACAGATCTCTTTATAACTTATCTATAAAGAAATTGAATGTTTTGTGCAAATATCTTGAAGAAGTACAATCAAAGAACTGAATATACTTATCAAAGAGTTCAGCAGAGAAATCTATACTCTTTATACTCAAGAAAGACAGTAGACTATGTCTATGTGTAGACTACAGAGATCTCAATAAAATAATAGTTAAGAATTGCTATTTATTACTGTTAATTGATGAGATAATCAATTGATTATCTGAAGTAAAGATGTTCACAAAGATTAATATACAGAATGTCTATTATAGAATCAGAGTTAATAAAGACAACATTTAAAAAACTGCTTTTTATATCAAGTACAGTAATTTTAAATATCTTGTTTTATCTTTTAATCTTTATAACACTTCAGTCATCTTTCAGACCTATATAAATGAGATACTGTGAGACCTTGTCAATATCTTCTACATAGTATATCTGAATGACATTCTAATCTTCTTAAAAACAGAGAAAGAACATGATATTCATGTTTGAGAAGTGTTAAGTCACTTGAGACAGTATTAACTCTATACAAACACTGAAAAATGCTTGTTCTACATGCAGAAGATTGATTTCTTAGATTATATTATTGAGATGAACAGCATTTCAATGAATAGAAGCTGAGTCTTCATCATTGAGAACTGGCTAGTGCTGCAGACATACTGTGAGATGCAGATGTTTCTAGAATTTATAAATTTCTACAGATAATTCATTTATACATATTCACAGATTACTTTCTCTCTATAGATCTATTAAAGAAAAGTGTGAAAGACAGAAAAATAGAACTGTTTATTCTCACTCAAGATACTGCACAGATGTTTGTAGAATTGAAATAAGCTTTTACAGATATCACAATACTGAATCACTTTAATTCTGACTTACTCAGTCAGTGTGAGACTGATGCATCTGAGAATGAAGTCTGTGAAATCTTTTCACAGTTAACACTGAAGATCTTTCAATGTTAAAAGAATCAGAGAATAATTATCTATGAGAATATAGATAATGAAATGTCTGTGAGAGAAGACTTTTTCACAGAGTTTATAAGATACTGTAAATAAAGATCAGTGATCTTCTTCTTCAAGAAGTTATTACTTATATAGAGAAGATATAATACTCATAATTAGAAGATATTAGTAATTATTGAATTCTTTAAGATCTGATGACATTATCTTCAGAATAGTAAGTACTCAGTGCAAGTTCTCACTGATTATATAAATCTATATTACTTCTTGACAATAAAGAGCTTAACAGAACATCAAGTCAGATGAGTAGAGCTGCTTTTAAAGTATGATTTCTATATCTGATATTATTCAGATTGACTTAACTCTGCTAACACACTGTCTAGACAGTCTGATTATAATATTATTGATATGAAGAAGAATTCTACAAAAGAACCTCTGTCATCACTATAGAAGAAGCTGGCTGCAGAGAATTGAGATTCTCTGAAGCTTGAGAATGATGCTGATAAGACAGCTGTGCAACTTAGTATAGAAGATGAAAGAAAACTCAGATCTCTGCAGAGAACTGACACTGAAGATTATAAGCTTCTTGTATCATATCTTACAATCATTGAATTGATAAAGAATGAAACAGTCTACAATCTTTCAATCTGACTACTTTTAGAATTTATTAATAAGTTATAGAAGAAGAATGTCTCTACTGTAGCTTGAATTCAGAAGTTGAAGAAGAAAGAATCTGATTTAAACTTGAAAGAGACAGGCTCTGAGTGAGATAATGCTGCTAAGAAATCAAGTCACTGATAACTAGAAGAATGTGAACTTCTACTACTAAATAATTCAGTCTTTGTTTCTTATAGCAGAGTGATGTGTCAGAAGTTATTGAGAATTCATTATAATAATTCTCATATGAGATACTTCAGATTAGAGAGGACTGAGAAGCTTCTACAATGTAAATACATTTGAGACAAGCTTCAGACAGATGTCAAAGAGTATATTAAAACTTATAATATCTATTAAAGAATAAAGATTCTGCAGTATAAGTAATACAGTGAGTTAGTATCACTGCTCTTTCAAAGAGTCTATGACAGAATCTATCAATAAATTTCATAGTTAATCTGCTGAAGTTGATAAGAGTCAAACAATATGACTCAATTTTAATTATTATTAACTGTTTCACAAAGATAATCAAATATATCTCTATTTATAAAAAGATTAAAGCCTCTGAATTGACTGATCTATTTTTAGATATCATTATTTGTGATCACAGTACTCTGAAATTATTAATAATAGATCAAGAATTTCTCTTCATCAGTAAATACTGATCAGCTTTTTACTATTATCTTATAATAAGATGTCTTCTCAGTACTGCATTTCATCTGCAGACAGATAGTCAGACTGAATATCAGAATCAGACACTAGAATAGCATCTTCAAGTATTCTGTTCATATTATCAGAATAATTGACTCAAATATCTTCTAATTACTGAATTTATATATAATAATATAAAGAATGTAATCTTAAAGATATCTTCTTTCTATACTTATTATAAATATAATTCTTTATTACTCAGTGACATTGTGAACAACATTTTAAAGAAAGAGATAGACAGTCAGAATATTAAATAGATACAGAGAACAGAGTACTTCTCAGTATCAGAAGTAAAAGTGAGATTGAAACTTTTAAATAAAATTCATAAGAAGATAGTAAGAAGTATTCACTGTACTCAGAAGCAGTAGATAAAATACTATAATTGAAAACATCTTTCAATGAAGTTCTTAATAGAGGATCAAGTACTACTTTTAGTAAAGAATATCAAGATAATAAAATTATATATGAAGCTCAGTGAGTGATGACTAGAATCTTTCTCAGTAATAAGAGTGATGAGTAAACAGATATATGAGTTAAAATTACTCACAGAATTGAAATTAATTCATTCTATTTTTCACATTTTCTATTTAAAGCTCTATAAGCAATATCTCAGAGTGAAGTCATCTCAGCTAAATAATATTAAGATTGAGAGTGATACTGAATATCTTATGAAGAAAATATTGAATAAGTAAATATATTATAGTAAGCTTCAATATCTTATTAAATAAAAAGATTATTTACTATCAGAGAATTCATGAGAACTGCTTAAGCATTTGAAAAATGCTGAGAAAGAGATTACAAGCTATAAGATAACTAGTAGAGACTGTCTTATTACATATCAGAGATATTGAGTAAGAAATACTACTTAAGACTTCTCATTTTTTCTTAAAGAGTTTTTTTTAGAGATAATCTTATAATGATAAGTCAATATCTTGTGAGCTCTGTAGCACTCTTTTTCTATTTTCTCTTAAAGAGTTTTTTAGAAGTTTAATAAGACTATATAAGTGTAAAATTTCTCAAGTAGTTAATAAGAAAAGAAAGAGATATTTGAAATTAATAAAAAAGATTAATATTATTAATTCACAGACTGCTGCTATTCTAATAAGACTACAGCTCACTGAAAAAGTAAAAAGAGAGATCAGAGTCTACTCATTAATAATCACATTCTTATCAAACTCATTCTTCACTGTTGAAGTCTCTGACACTGATATCTTTATCTGCTGAGAAGTTAGCACTGCAGCACTGCAGAAGAGTATAAGAAATATATAAAATATTAACTTATCAACTTACAAAGTATCTCAGTTATCTGCTTCAATTGAAGTGAGATTCTCTTCAATCAGTAATTGATCTCTGTGATGCTTTTAACAGCAGTATTAGCTGATTTCTTCTTAAGATCAGTCATTCTGAGATGTTTTTTTATCTTGAAGATTCATACTTTCATCATCTTTTACAGATAAATAAGAAGAATCTTCTCAGTCTTAATAGAATCTGTCAATATTTAAAGCTCTGAGACTCTCACTCTGTACTACTTAAGCATCTGAGCTTCTTGTCAGAGTTAATATAACATCTTCTTGTAGAGTAGATAATACTTATAGAGAGACAGAGATTGTTGTTACAGATGTAACAGAAATAATGAGAGTGAGAGAAGAGATAGATGTATAAAATTCTTCTCTTCTTCAGCTGCTTAGCATAGTGCAGATAAGTAATGATACTGATCAGAGACTGTACTGAAGCCTTCTTACAGAGAGAAGACAAAGAAACTGTGAGACTCTGCAGACTCAACTCAGCAGTATTCTGAGCAGGGCTCAGATATGCTGTGAGAGAGAAACTACAGATTGAGCTTCTCAGAGTCACTGTCTCTGAAATCAAGCTCTCTCTGAGTTTCTCTCTGAATGATCACATGAGATTGTACACTACTGTGTTAGCTGAGGAAGGGGGCAGTGTTGCAATAGCGGTGAGAGAGGCAGAGAAAGGATCAGACACAGATGAACTGACTGACAGAAGAGATAACACCTCACTGCAAGATACAGTGACTATTACCATGACTGCAAGAAAAGCAGAAGAAGATGTGACAATGAAAGTGATACTCTTATGACTTATTGATACTGCTGTCTTCACCTTCAATCTGACTTTCTTGACAGTTATGAAGGCTGCAGCTGTATCATGAAGATGTTTGTTATTCACTAGAAAATGTCAGAATAAGTCTCTTATTATCTCTTAAGAACAATACTCTCATGCACTCACTATTACAGATAAGAGAAGAGAAGAGAAAAATGTTTTATAAAAAGAGAAAATCTTTTTAAAAAATCCTGTTACTACTGTTAGCTTTATCTCTAAAACACATTACTTTTGCAGAGAATTTCATATATAGAATGAAATATAATAAGAGATCTGTAAGTCACTTATTAACTATATTTTTCACATTTCAAATTGATATATAAGAAACTCACTTATTATATATTTAATTTGAATAAAGATGAAAAAAGAAAGATCTACACAGTCAGTAGAAAAACTCATCTATTTCTTTATATTATACACAGTATATACACTATTAATCAGTTGATAACTATTGCTATATAACAAAGATAGTTCTCAATTCAGTAATCTTAAGAGTATTAGAACTATGCTCTTAAAGAGAAGAGTATTGTCATACTCTCAGCCATGTCAAGACTCTGCTGTGATTTTACACAGCTCATTGCTTTTATACAGATAATTTTATCTTATTCAAACTAGTTTTCAATCACTCTATAACAATTATTCAGATATATCATAGAAAGATTAAATTGATAAATATAAGAATCTCACTTCTATATAAGATCAGCAGATTACTCTTTCTTAATAGTGAGATACTGCTGAGATATCACTTTAGCTATTCTCACTTATAGAATGAGAGAGAGATATTCACTCATTGTCTATATAGAATAGCTAGATACTGGCTTTCTATCAAAGAAGTCAGTAATTTGTTTTTCTTCTACTGAAATATATATGAGAGTTACTGCATTTCTTATACAATCTTCTTAGTATGCTAAGTATCATATCTGTGATATTCTTGCAATAACTCTGTAGTCTATGAGCTTGCTATTCAAGCAAGATAGTCAAGCTCACTTATACAGCTTCTTAAACAACTATCTCTATATAATGCTGCTGACTAGTCACTGCTTCAGTTCTGTCATGTTACAATAGTTCTGAAGAAAATTGAGATACTTCTTGTTATACTGCTTCAGTGAGAATCTGAAGAAGTTCATCAGCTCAGGCTGTTATGTATCACAGTTCATTCAGTATAAGAGAAGTTGAGATATTAATATCAGTGTCAGTGACAGTTCAGAGAGAGAGTGTTCTAATCAGAGAAGTATGTATAATGTCATGAGTTGTTTCATCTTGATTAACTAATATCTTCAGATCTAAGAGTTAGTATTTCTGGTTCATTCAATGAGTGTCTGTTATATTGAATATCATATCTTACTCTTATTATGAGAGAGTATCTGTCATTGACTTCTGACTGCTGAGGTGATAGTGTATAGTGAAATAAAAATGACTTAATAGCTTGAATTATCACATCTGATGTTCAGTAAGCTTGTAGATGATTGTGAAATGCTTCAGATTCTTATAATCTGTGATTATCTCAAATTTGAAGATACTTCAGAGTTCAGAGTCTCATTCTTCTAGACAGTGTATAATTGTGAGAAGTTTCTTGTTATAGATCTTGTAATTGCATTCAGTGAGACTCAGCTTCTTAGATATGAAGATGTATAATTGTAAGACATCTTTATCATCATATTATAATATAGCTTCTTCTGTGATATAGTCAGAGAAATCAGCTTTAACAACTGTCTTATGATCAGAATTGAATATTATTAGCAGAGAGATATTAATGAATATCTTCTTCATCTGTATGAATGTGACTTCAGTGTCTGCTGATCACTGAAATACTGAATCCTTCTTAATAAGTTCTGTGAGTAATCTCATGATATCTTAGAAGTTTTGTATAAATCACTGATAGAAGTTAGTAAATCTGATGAAGCTTTGTACATCTTTCACAGTATATGAAGCTTTTCACTTGAGAATAGTGAAGAGTGTCTCAGAATTCATTCAACTTCTCTTGTCAGCTTCTATAATAAAACTTAGATATTTTATACTCTTGATTTTGAAATTATACTTATTAATATCTATCAGTAGTTCTATCTCTTGTAATTATTATAATACTCTCTGCACATGTTCTTGATATTCTTTTCTGAATTCATCAGTGAAGATGAGAATGTTATCTAGATATACAGATACAAACTTATTAAGAAAATCTCAGAGTACTTAGTTAATATACTTCTGAAATGTACTGAGAGCATTAGTCAGTTCAAAGAGTGTGACTATTCATTCAAAGAGATCATAATGTGTTTGAAATACTGCAAGTTATTTATCTTCTTCAGTGATATGAATTTTATGAAATGCAGTGATGATATCTAACTTTATAAAGCATCAGACTTATCTAATATATGCTAGAGTTTCATTGATAAGAGATAAGAAATAATGATCTTTCTTTATCAATCTGTTCAGATCTTGATAGTTTATACAGAATCAGAGTTCTTTATCTGATTTCTTTACAAAGAGAATAGAAGCTGCAGTGAAAGAGTTACTAATATATATGAATTTCTTATTTAACAGATCATTGAGTGTCTTCTGAAGAAGAAGAAGTTCATCTTGAGACATATTATAAAGAAGGTCTCATGATAACTCAGAGTTCTTATCATTCTTCTTTTCTAACTTGATACTGTGATTCACTTCTGAGTCTTGTAAAGTGAGTATATTTATAATATTATCTTATTGAAAGACATCTAGATATTCATGATATTATTAAGAGAGTTTTGTGTGAGAATCTGTTATTGTAGTATGAGATAACTTCTCTAGAGTCTTCTTAATATTAGCCAGACTAATGAAATAGATTGATACATGATTCTGCTGTTAATGACTTTATCAGTGATCTTGCTGATGACTTCTTTTTCAGAGCATTTCATAAGTGTTGACAGAGATCTATGTAAGGTTCATAGTCTTATGAATATTATCTTCATGAATTCTATCATTGTTAGAGAATATTAAACTTCTATTTTAAGCATTTAACAAGATGCTCTGTTCAGATAGTCAGGCAAGTTCTAGTATAAGATTATAGTCAAGATTATTAACTTTATATACATAGACATCTTTATGTTGATAGTCTCTGACATCTATGTTTAGTTTCATTATGTAATAAGTGTGAATGTCTTTTGAATCATTAAATCCTGCAAGAAGTCAGAGTTTTAATAAGAAGATATGCTGAAGATTATAACATCTTACAACTGAAGATTTAATCATTGTATAATAACATAGATCACTGTCTATCATGACTTTCATATTATACATGTTATTGACTACAGTAGATACAAGAATCACATTCATTGTCATTTTCTCTTCAAATTGTTGTTATCTGACCTCTTCAAGCTTCTGTTTGTGAATTTGAACAGAAGCTAATCTTTTCTCTGTTTCATTGAGACATCTTTATAGTTGTCTTCTGAATCTTTCTTCAATGCAATGTGATTGATGCAGACAGGCATTGATCTGTTCTTTGAATGAGAAGATACTGATCTTTCTCTTGAGTGAGGAGATACATAGGCTGATTGACAGTTGAAAGTGATGTGTTCTGATCAGTTACAATTAATGCACATCTCTTGTTAATATCAGTCAGTGACTTCTTCAGAAGTGATCCCAGAACCTCAGAAGCCTGTTTGAACAGCAGAGACTCTTACTTGTGTGTAGATATTTAAGTCTATCTAATTCATAACATCTGCATCATTGTTGTCATTTCTCAGCACAGATGTATGAGTGACTGAGTTATTTCTCAGTGCAGGTGTATAAGTGTAATGTCTTCTATCACTGTTCTGTATATCGTGAGCTTGATAAGATGATCATTCAATGTCTGAAGTTGTATGCAGAAACCTTCATAAGTCTGATCTTTGTCTACATTTATAAGAGTCTGTAAGAGTTTGAAAGTTAATGTCTTCTTGAGTATACTAATCTTCATTTAATTCTCTCAAGATTAATCACCTGCTTCTAGAATCTTGATGTTGAAGTCAGAGATGAATGTTATGAGAGAAGTGTTTCTCTGTCAGATACTCTGTAATCAATCTAATACTTTCTGTTACATAGCAGTATCTTGAAACAGGATATCAAGATATTTAATTATATTATCAGGTGTTTACAACACTGATTCACATGCTTTTATTCATGAATGAAACTTTTATTTCATGTCATTCTTCAATTGTTCATTAATATATCAATCTTGATTGATTAGTAAACTGATGACATCTTCATCTACACTCAGGTTCATGCGCATTTTCATTCTTCATGATGAGTAGAGAGTGAGATCAGAAGTATTGAAATATGTGAGAGTATCTAAGCATTCTTTCAGCACTTTTATATTTGATTCTGTAAGTGTTGAAATTGCATGAGTTTCTTATTAAGTTAATTATTAAATTTTCTTATATTAAAGTTGTTGAGTTACATACACATCAGCTATCTGTTGCTGTTGTAATTTTAACATTGCTCAGAGTCACTGTGATATTGCATCTATGCTCATATTCAAGAGTTCTCTCATATTATTGTTAGACTTAATTATTATTATTATTATTCTTCAATTATAGATGTATGCAGTCAGAGACTATGACATCTACCTGAGAACTTTAGTTCTCAGGGTTTTTTCTATGTCTGTAAAGTTAACTATTATACATTCATCAATTTCAGATATGCAAAATCAGAAATTTCCAGCCCAGAATACAAAAACTGTTTACAAATTACAGTGTTTTAACATCTTTTGATACTTTGAAACCATTTGACAATATCATGACAAAAGAAAAGAGAAAAAGAACACAGTCTCAAAGATAGACACATTAAACAGATAGATAGAAAGAAATTGAAAGAAAAAGATAAAGAAAAAGATAAAGTAAAGAGAGACTATAACAAAACAAATTATTAAAAGAGAGTGTATAGCTGTTTTAACAGACTATATCTGATTGATTTCCTCCTCTTCATATTCAGATAATTCTGAATTTAGTCATTTTCTTGTAGCTGCTTGAGTTTCTGATAGAAAGTCTATTAAGTATTTAATTCCTGTCTCAGTTGAGAATAAGAATCTCATATTTAATTGATTTAGATCATACTTCTCTTTCAATCTGGCTCTGAGACTATTGTATAATGCACAGTGCATTACAATATACTCAGAATTCTCATTTATATTGCAGAATGAGCATTCTATTGAGTCAAATCTATCATCAAATCTTTGTTTATAAGATTTGAAATAGCCATGTCCTAGTTTCAGCTGTATTATAGATGAGAATATTTTCTTTTTACATTTAATTGAACAAGATTTCCACTTGGGTTTTGTTTCAAATCTTGAATAATGTATACTCTTCTTTTGTTTCTACCAGCTTTCATTTCACTTGTCTAAATAAGATTCTTTTATTTTTCTTCTTATAAAAGACCAGGACATAATTTTTTGAATAGATCTGCTTAATTCTGCACTCTTTTTTACAGCTGAATCAGCCAATTCATTATCATGAATATTCATATGAGCAGGAACTCAGTGCAGATGAATTATCAGCTTTGATATTCTTCTCTTTTGAATTTTCAAAACAGAGTTTAAGATCAGTTCAAGATTCATTTGATCATTATGAATCTGACTATTTCTAAGTCTTTTTAAAGCAGCTTGACTATCAGAGAATATTCATGCCTCTTTCAAACAATTT
Source organism: Blastomyces gilchristii SLH14081 (assembly GCF_000003855.2). Lineage (NCBI taxonomy): Eukaryota > Fungi > Ascomycota > Eurotiomycetes > Onygenales > Ajellomycetaceae > Blastomyces > Blastomyces gilchristii. Next base: position 434,198 of record NW_003101681.1, read on the forward strand.
CCTCTTTTATGAGATTTTATTTCAATGAGTTTGAAAGCTTTCACTATTGCAAATAGTTCAGCATCAAAGACTTCACATTCAGAGTCTAGATTTCAGAAATCTGAGATAAAATTAATATTATCTTCAGTATAAGCAATGCCTGCGCCTAATCTATTCAAGTTCTCATTTTTTGAGCCATCTGAATAAATCAGAATAGAGTCTTTTATATTGATTGTAGAAATTCTCTTCAAATGCTGTTCATATTCTTTCTCTTTTGATAATTCACTTATTTATAAGTCTATAAGAAGATTCAAGCTTTTCTCTCCAGGGAGATAGCTTCTCATGATCAACTTTTTCAACATTTAAAGAGGAAAATTGATTTTTAATCAGAGAGCATAGTCTGTACAGTTGAGAAGGCATTTTCTTTGAAGAATTATTTTCATTCCAATCAAGAAATCTATTCCAATCCAGTTCATTTCCAGAGTTAATTGGTGGAAATGAAGAAGAGACTCTTTCTCTGATTATATGATTTGAGCTCTTCTTTACTACTCTCAGAGCATAGTTCATACAGGCCTTTTCAAATCTAATAGCAGAAGGAGGAATTGAAGCTTCAATTTCCATTGCTTTAATAGAAGATGATTTGAATGCTCTCAGAATTCTTCTCAAGGCTCTGTTTTGCAGACTTTGAAAGAGTTCAGTGAAATTCCCTTGATTATTTCATCAAACTTGAACTTCATAATCAGCTACTGATGTAATACAGGCTATATATAACTGTCTCATAGCCTGGAAGGATAGACCCCTCTCTGTATTTGATAGTCTGATTATGTTGTTCAATAGTCTTTCTGCCTTGACAGTTCTTTGTTGAATGTGATATTTAAAATTCAACTTGGAGTTTAACCATACTCCTAACCATTTGACATTTACACTGGGTTTAATCTCTCTATTCAAAAGACTACGGGCGCTAGCCACCCGCAGGATGCACCTTAAGCTAATTACATTTAACCCCCTATAATTAACCGACCACCGCGTCCGTCCTCTCGGGCCAGCCACTAATTTCCAGGGGCGTTAGTTAGTGGCTGCCACCGCCCACTTGGTACACACCAAGCTTCCGGTTGCTGATCTCGGCCCCATTAGATGCCCATAGGCCTACCAATCAGCCGTCGTGGCCTCGCCCCGTGTTAGGGACTAACCATAGGCTCGATGACTGCAGTCCTCCCTGCCAGTATTAGGGCTTGGCAGGGAGCTTGCAGGCTCTAGCCTATCAGGGTGCCCTGCCTAGGGCCTAGATGCGCGTCTAGGCCTGCTAGTCGGGTGGTTTTCAAAATCATTCCCTGTATTTGGGGGGGAGCTAGGCTCCGATGACGGCCCTAGTTAGGGACTCGCTTAAGTAGTGTATAACCACTACATTAGGCTTGGCTCTATATCGTTAGAACCTTGACGGGTGCACAGTAGGATAGTGGGACATTGGCACCCCATGCCGGCCCTGGTGGGTGTTCGCAGGATCTCGCTTAACTAGTGGCTTGGCTTGCAGTAGGGAGTTCTACCCCGCACCAAGCCTTACTAATTAGGCTCAGCCCCTATTACATGGGGGCTTTCATGGGTAAGAAGTGGCAGGTGCCAGCGGTGGGATTCGAACCCACGCACCCCTAATGTGTGCGGCCTTGGTTACCAGTCTTACCAACTGGGCCACGCTGGCTGTTAGACTTAATTATATCAATTGTTGAATATGTGAAAGTGTAATTGTATGAATATCTCATATATCTGAAGTGTCAGAACTCTCAGATCTTTTACTGATATTCTCTTCTAAGATCTTACTCTCTTTGTAAGATCTTGTTATGAGATCAGAGTGACTGATGAGCAAGCTTCTATTTGAGAACTTGATATCTATTTAACTGTTTGACTGTTTCTCTATTTCTTACATGTTGTTATGTATTTGAATATCTCAGTGAGTAATCATTTCTAATAAGAAGATGATCAATGTTTTTCAAGTGTAAGAGGCCTACACTGAATAGATCAGTATAATATTTATAGATCTTATATAACAAAGTGAAAAATGTTAAAGAAGAAAAGAAAGAGAAAGTGTGAAAATCAGTGATTGAAGTGAATATTAATATGTGTACATGGTGATGTACACAGTGGAACTTCAGGGCGGAAGAATAGGGGTTTTCATACACAGTGAAGCTTCAGGGCGGAAGAATAGAAATTCTGTAGATTTTCAGCTGAGAATCAGCAACTGAGAATCAGAGTGGTAGAAATCTGTGAAGTGTAACAGAATAGTCTATATGATTGATCAGACGCAGCCTGCCACATTAGAGAAGAGTTATAATGCCTTTTAATAAGTTCTATATATAGAAACTTATTCATAAGTATATAAATCTGACTCTCTCTTTATAAGAGATTATTTGAGTCTCTTCAATTCTTTATTTCTGCAGAGTTAGTCTCTGCTGTGAGCAGTTTCTGAATATACTGAGTATATTTATTCTTCAGTTGTAGTTCAGATAATCTGAATAGAAGATTTTATAAAAACTTATACTCTATTTCTTCTTATATCAGGTCTTTCACAGTACTTTTCAAAGTCTGTAAATTCTTTAGATTATAGATACTCTCTTCAAGAATTCTCACAGAGATTCTCAGAGTGTTAACTCTCAGTATTATAGAGAGTAGTTATACAGACTTCTTTTCTCTCTTCTCTCTCTTCTCTTACGGAGAATTGAAAGACTTCTCAGTCACTAGACTGACCGTGTGACCGTGTCTGGGACCAGGACCAGATTTTTTGATAGTCTCATTACCAATTCGACTGATCTCATTACACGGTTTTAACATTAGATAGTAGTCTCATACTGTCTCAGTGAGACTTACTGTCTACTCTTGTCACATTTTCCAAATGAGATCATGATTTCCACTTCTCAATTTAAATTATTTTTATTGCTTTAAATGACTTTAAATCTCATTTGAGTGTTATCAAAAAGCGTTACTTTTTAAAAAATTAAAAATAGTCTAAAAAAAACCTTAAAATGTCTAAAAATAATAACTTTATGCCAAGAATGAGACTAAATGGGACCAAATGGAACCACTTTCTCATTTTTTTCAAGTCATGGTTTCATTTTAAGATCTGATATATAGTCACTTTACATGTTTTTTTGATAGCCAGTCCCAGCGGGATTCACGCCAAGGAATGTATGGGACCAGACCAAATGAGACCAAATGTGAAATTCATGGTCCCGGCGGCCAGTCTATCAGTCACTCTCTTTATAATGCTCAGTCTGAGTATCTTATAAAGCTTTTCTATCTTCTCTAGTCTTTCTATATCTGTTATTCCAATCTTCTTGATATAGTCAGATCTATAAGAGAGTTCATCTGCTGAGTTCTTAGTTCTCTTAATATACTCTATCTTGAATCAGAATTAACTCAGTTTCTGAGCTCAGCAGATCTGTCACTGCAAGAGTTTCTTAATTAAAGTACACTGTTATAATCTGTTATAATTAGTTCTAATAGTAATTACTATCACAAAACTCTTAAAGTAGTGATATCAGTAACAGAAGAATTTCACTATGATAAGAAGCTTCTGATTATAAATATTATAGTTAGTCTCTGTAAGTTACATCTTTTGTAAGAAAAAGATCACTGAAACTCAGTTCTTATTTAACTGTAGTTATAAGACTATTTCTGAAATTGTAAAGAAGAAGATATCTATCTTCAATTTAATTAAGAGTAAGAAATTAAAGTGAAACAGTATCACTGTATCTATGAATATCTATTTTAATCTTATAAAGATCTTATAAGCTTCTGAGATAAGAAAGTTCTTATAACTCTCTCTTCTTAATAGTCATTTCATTCTTAATTTATAAAATAACTTCTTCTTATTTTCACTCTTCAGCATGTCTGTAAGAGTCAAGAAGATTTTTACAAATATAAAGATAAACTGTCTATAGAAATTCACAAAGCTCAGAAAGATCTGAATCTTATAAATACTAGTTAGCTTCAGCTATAATAGAATAATCTCAACTTATGAAGATTTCATCTGAATATTAGTCACAGTGATTACATATTCTAGAAAATTAATCTGATAGATACTGAAGTTGCACTTTATAAGCTTAATATATAGTTCTGTCTTATCTAAGACCTTTAACACAGTTTATATATACTCAGTGTGTTCTTTCTTCTTCACAGAGTATATTATTACATTGTTCAGATATATTATCACAAAGATATTCAGATATATATAAAATATTTTATTAATGAAAGACTGAAATGCTGCAGAAATATTAGTTAAATTAAAAGATATCACAAGATATTCAAATAATCTCAGTATAGTTCTAAAGATAGTCTTTTATTCATCTTTAGACTGTATTCACAGCTGTGTATATATATTAATTATATTTAATTATGTGAATATAACAGCTTCTGTAAGACAGTTGATTACATTCTTAATCAGAGATAGAGAATAGTAACTCTTTATTATTTTAAAGTTTAGACTACAGTAGTTTATATATAATCTGAGATCTTCATTCTTCTTCTTTATAAATATCACAGAGACTTCTGTGAAAATCTGTAAAGAATAGATGAAGTCATTCTTCAGATTCTTCTTTATATAAGCTTACAAGATCTCTGTCTTATAATGAAAGAGCTTATAGATTAATTCTTAGAAGAATTTCTACTCTTCTACTAAATCTATTATCAGATTCTTCTCACAGTAAGATAAAAGCTCAGTCATCTTTAGACTGGCCGCCGGGACTATGAATTTCACGTTTGGTCCCATTTGGTCTGGTCTCATACATTTCTTGGCGTGAATCCCGCTGGGACTGGCTATTAAAAAAACATGTAAAGTGACTATATATCAGATCTTAAAATGAAACCATGACTTGAAAAAAATGAGAAAGTGATCTCATTTGATCCCATTTAGTCCCATTCTTGGCATAAAGTTACTATTTTTAGACATTTTAAGGTTTTTTTTAGACTATTTTTAATTTTTTAAAAAGTAACGCTTTTTGATAACACTTAAATGAGATTTAAAGTCATTTAAAGCAATAAAAATAATATAAATTGAGAAGTGGAAATCATGATCTCATTTGGAAAATGTGATAAGAGTAGACAGTAAGTCTCACTGAGACAGTATGGAACTACTATCTAATGTTAAAATCATGTAATGGGATCAGTCGAATTGGTAATGAGACTATCAAAAAATCTGGTCCTGGTCCCAGACACGGTCACACGGTCAGTCTAGTCATCTTAGCTGAACTGAATATCTCTGTAAGATCTTGATATTTCTCTGATATTTAAAGCTCAGTTTCTATAACTGTGAAGTTTTCAGATATTTATAAAGTTATTATATAGATAAGCTTGTCTTCTCTAATCAACTCTGCAGTATCAACTGATTCTATCTTTATAAGTAAGTCTGTCAACACTGATCAGAAGTATAAACCTGACTTATAGACAGCTATGTATGAATTATATCTTTGAAGTTATATAAGTTTCAAGTATATATCATCTGTGATGTCTGTAATAATCACAGTTTTTACAAATCTTCTTCAGATTTCAGAAAGATCTTGTAATTTAAAGATGATTCTTATAAGTCTCTCAGTTCTTAGATCTGAGTTCTCACATCCTGCTTATTATAAGAGCAGATTCTCAGTTTTCATCACTTAGCTTATTCACTTCACAAGCTTTAGAGACACTACAGTGATCTGAGATTCTGAGTTTATTAATACTTCTTATACTGATAGAACAGTAGTACTGCAGTATAATCTCTCTCTATAAGCATGTATTTTCATTGAGAGAGTAATAGATTCAGATGTCAGCTTTAAGACTCTTAAGAAGACTGTTACTAACTCTGTCTGTGACTTCTCAAATTTCTATTTTAATTTATTCAGATAGTTTGCACAGAGATGTTCTGATTTAGAATAGATAAAGTGAAGTCTCTTTTTCTTAATCTCTCTATTATACACTCTGTTTATAGAAGCTTATAAAGCTCTTTCTCTCTGCTCAGCAGTTAGATATAAATCTCTCTATATCTTATTATCTTTTTCTGATAAATCTGTTCTCTGTTATTCTGATGCTTATAGAGCTGATCAGTGATCTGCTCTCTATAAGTCTATGACTCTTATAGTGATCTGCAAGCAGTGAATAAGAGTCATCAGTTTCTTCAGAGTTAAGAACTTAGAATCTTACTTAATGAGCTTATTCTGTATATCTTTATTTAACTTCTTTATGAATATTATCATTCAGATCTTATTTCAGAGCTCTGTTTTCACAGACTGTAATTTATATCATAATTTCATGAAGTACTATAAGTAGTCTTTATCAGATTTCTTATCTCTTTTTCTAATATTAATGATCACAGTTCAGATGTTCTTTATTCTGCTTACAGAGTTTCTTAACTTATACTCTAGATAGGTCTTAAGAACAGATCAGTGAGATCTCTTATAATCATTCTCTAAATAGTTTAGTCAGTTCTTGACTTCAGTATAGTAGAGATCTGTCATTATATAGATAACAGCGTCTTCATCTTTCATATCATATAGTTAGACTTATGAGTTAATTTCAAATATAAACTTGTGAAAGCTTTTATAGATTGTAATTTAATAGAAGATCTTAAGTAATTACAGCTTAAGAAAGTTTCTTTTCAGTTTATAGTTATAAGAGGCCTACATTGAATAGATCAGTATAATATATAGGTCTTATATAACAAAGAGAAAAATATTAGAGAAGGAAAAGAAAGAGAAAGTACAAGAATCAGCAATTGAAGTGAATATTTATACATGTATGTGATGATGTATGCAGTGAGGCTTCAGAGCGGAAGAATCTATACACATTCATAGTAACTGAGGATCAGTGATTGAGAATGACTAAGAATCAGAGTGTATACATTTGAGAATGAAGCAGTTGAAATCTGTGAAGTATAATGAAATAGTCTATATGATTGATCAGGCGCAGCTCGCCACATTAGTTTCTCTCTTTCAGAAGCAGTTCTTATCAGTCAAGAACTGCTGTTTCAGATAACATGAAACTCAGAGTTCAGATCAGTTGATTATAGCTGACTCATTTCATGAGATATTATCAGTCACAGCTGTAGAGTCTCTCATCAAGAATATTCTCAATCTCTCACTCAAGCTTATTATCTTCTTCTATGATACCTGGCAGCTGTCAGTTGAAAGTCAGTTGAGAAGAGAATGAGTTGATGACAGCACAGTGAAACAAGCTTATATGAAAGACATTATAAATCTCTGATGATGTGTCAAGACAGTAGTTATAACTATCTAGAACTTCTATCACTTTATACTTGATATGACAGTAATTCAGTGTATGAGATGAATGTGTGATCTGTATATTCTTAAGATTCAATTATACTAGATTTTCTATCTTATATTACTCAGCAGAGTCTTGATGAACATTGATTCAGTCTTCTTAATTCTGTTTAGCACTTATCATGAAGACTTCTACTCAATCACAGATATCTCAGAGTTTCATTACTATATTATTAATGATCTGAATTGAACTGTGAGAATTCAGTGTGAAATGTGTGATCTCTAGAAGATTGAGTACTTTCATATAATATCTATATATTAGAAAGAACAGGCTTATATCTGTTAAAATAACATCTCAGTCATTAATAGTGACTTCAGTGTGTAGAAGAAGATTATATCAATTATCTTATAAATGATTACAGAATTTATAAAGATAATTCTTTATAATCTGAATTATCTGTTCTGATGCATCATCAGTCTCAGAGTGATAGATAGTTGATAAATAATATATAATCTTAAGAACTTGACAGATTCTTATTCAGAGAGTACTTATGAATTAACAGCTCTGATCTGATACTATAGATCTCAGTAATTCATATATCTGATAGAACAGACTTCTTAGAAAAGCTTCAGTGACTTATTCAGTATTTATCTTATTATAAGATTTCAATATTACATTCTTACTCAATCAGTTTATAATGATTAGAATATTTCTATAATTCTTACTCTCAGAGAGATCAATAGTGAAGTGAATTATCATATCTCATCAGATTCTATCAGAGATATTGAATGAGTTTAGTAGGTCTTTTCTACAGTTCTTTCATAAGATGATGAAGAAACAATGATTACAGTTTTAAATGAAACATCTGATGCTGTTTAATATCTCAGGTCAGTAGAACTCTTAAGAGATTATTTAATACAATTATTCACAAACTGAATAATTAGTTATACAAGAGTCATGCATCTCTTGTATTATCTAAGTGTGTAAGAGTTCAGAGTGAGAGACTCAGTATTATTTATAAAATTATAGAGTATTATTATCATTGATTAAATATTCTGAGATGTCAGTTCTTATATATAGTTCTGAGAGAAATCAGAGTACTTCTTGTTATACTGCTTCAGTGAGTATTTGAAGAAGTTCATTAGTTTAAGCTACTGTATGTCATAGTTCATCTAATGTAGGTTTAAAAGAAGTTGAGATATCAGTGACAGTTCTAATCAGAGAAGTATGTATAGTGTCATGAGCTGTTTCATCTTGATTAACTAGTATCTTCAGATTCAAGAGCTGATGCTCTTAGTTTATTCAGTAAGTATCTGTTACATTGAATGATATATCTTACTCTCATTGTGAGAGAGCATCTGTCATTGAGTTCTAACTGTCAGAACAGTAGTGTATTGTAAAATGAAAGTGACTTAAGAATACAGATCATTGTATCTGTCATTCAGTGAGTTTATAGATAGTTATAAAGTACTTGAGATTCTTATGATCTGTGATTATCTCAAATTTAAAGATACTTTAGAGTTCAGAGTCTCATTCTTCTAGACAGTGTATAATTGTAAGAAGTTTCTTATCATAGATCTCATAGTTGTATTCAGTAAGACTCAGTTTCTTAGATATGAAGATATATAATTGTAAGATATCTTTATCATCATATTATAATATATCTTCTTCTATGATATAGTCAGAGAAATCAGCTTTAATAACTGTTTTATAATCAGGATTGAATATTATCAGTAGAGAGGTATTAATGAATATCTTCTTTATCTGTGTAAATACAGCTTCAGTGTCTACTGATCATTGAAATACTGAGTCTTTCTTAGTAAGTTCTGTAAGTGATTTTATAATATCTGAGAAGTTTTATATAAATCAGTGATAGAAGTTAGTAAATTCAATGAAGCTTCATACATCTTTCACAGTGTGTGAGATCTCTTATTCAAGAATAGCAGAGATTTTCTCAGAATTTATTCAGATTCTCTTATCAGCTTCTATAATAAAGCCTAGATATTTTGTACTTTTAATCTCAAAATCACACTTGTCTATATCTATCAGCAGTTCTACTTTCTGTAGTTATTGTAATATCTTTCACAGATGTTCTTGATGTTCTTTCCTGAATTCATCAGTGAAGATGAGAATGTTATTGAGATATGCAGATATGAATTCATCAAGAAAGTCTTGAAGTGCTCAGTTGATATACTTCTGAAATATACTGAGAGTATTAGTTAGTTCAAAGAGTGTGACTACTCATTCAAAGAGATCATATCATGTTCAGAATGCTGTAAGTCACTCATCTTCTTCAGTGATGCAGATCTTACAAAATATGATAATAATATTTAACTCTATAAATCATTGAGCTTGTCTGATATGAGCTAGAATTTCATTGATAAGAGATAAAGAATAATGATTCTTCTTTGTTAATCTGTTCAATTCTCAATAATTTACACAGAATCAGAGTCCTTCATCTGATTTCTTTGTAAAGAGAATAGAGACTGCAGTGATTCAGTGAAAGAGTTACTAATATATATGAATTCTTTATATAACAGATTATTGAGTATCTTTTAAAGAAGAAGAAGTTCATCTCAGAACATATTATAAAGAGAGTCTCATGATGATTCAGAGTTCTTATCATTTCTCTTTTTCAACTTGATACTGTGATTCACTCCTGAACCTCATAAGAGCGGTAGATTTATACCATTATTGTCTTGTCAGAAGATATCTAGATATTCATGATATTATTGAGAGAGTTTTATACAAGAATCTGTTATTATAACATGAAATAATCTTTCTAGAGCCTTTTTAATATCAGTCAGACTGATAGAATAGATTGATACATAGTTCTGCTGTCAGTGATCTTGTCAGTGACTCTGTCAGCAGTTTTGATAGCAACTTCTTTTTCAGAGTATTTTATAAGTGTTGACAGAGGTCTGTGTAAGATTCATAGTCTTGTGAATATCATCTTCATAAATTCTATCATTGTTAGAGAATATCAAGCTTCTGTTTCAAGTATTTAATAAGATATCTTGTTCAGATAGTCAGGTAAGTTCTAACATAAGATTATAATCAAGATTATCAACTTCATATGTGTAGGCATCTTTACATTAATGTTCTCTTATATCTATGTTTAGTTTCATCATGTAACAGGTACAAACATCTTTTAAACTATCAAATCCTGCAAGGAGTTGAGATTTTGATAAGAAGATACACTGAAGATTATGATGTCTTACAACTGAAGATTTTATCATTGCATAGTAGTATAGACTGCTGTCTATCATGACTTTCATATTATACATATTATCAATCACAGTAGATACAAGAATTGTATTCATTGTCATTTTCTCTTTAAATTGTTGTTGTCTGATCTCTTCAAGCTTCTGTTTATAAATTTGAACAGGAGCTACTCTTTTCTCTGTTTATTAAGATATTCTCATAGTTATCTTCTGAATCTTTCTTCACTGCAATGTGGTTGATATGAACAGACACTGATTCATTCTTTGAATGAGAAGACACTGATCTTTCTCTTGATTGAGAAGGCACATAGGTTAATTAACAGTTGAAAGTGATATGTTCTGATCAGTTACAGTTGATATATACTTCATGTTGATATTGATCAGTGACTTCTTCAGAAGTGATCTTAGAAACTCAGAAGCCTGTTCGAACAGTGGAAACTCTTGCTTATGTATAGATATTTAAGTCTACTCAATTCATAGCATCTGCATCATTGTTATTCTTCAGTACAGGTGTAAAAGTATAACATCTTCTGTCACTGTTCTATATTCTCTTGAGCTTGATAAGATAGTCATTCAATGTCTGAAGTTGTATACAGAAATCTTCATAAGTCTAGTCTTTGTCTATGCTTATAAGAGCCTGTAAGAGTTTGAAAGTTAATATCTTCTTAAGCATACTAATCTTCATTTAATTCTTTCAAGATTGATCACCTGCTTCTAAGATTTTAATGTCAAAGTCAGAGATGAATGTTGTAAGAGAAGTATTTCTCTGTCAGATACTCTGTAATCAATCTAATACTTTCTGTTGCATGGCAGTGTCTTGGAACAGAATATCAAGATATTTAATAATATTGTCAGGTATTTGCAACACTGATTCACATGCTTTCATTCATGAATGAAACTTCTGTTTCATGCAATTCTTCAATTATTCATTGATATATCAATCTTGATTGATTAGCAAACTAATGATATCTTTATTTACACTCAGTTTTATAAGCATTTTCATCCTTCATGATGAGTAGAGAGTGAGATCAGAAGTATTGAAATATATGAGAGTATCTAAGCATTCTTTCAGCACTTTTGTATTTGATTCTGTAGATGTTGAAATTGTATGAGTTTCTTATTGAGATAATTATTGACTCTCTTCATATTGATGTTGTTGAGTTGTATACATATCAGCTATTTGTTGTTGTTGTAATTTCAATATTGCTTAGAGTCACTGTGATATCACTTCTATGCTCACATTCAAGAGTTCTCTCATATTGTCATTAGACATGTCATTCATTGAGTGTATAATATCTGTGAAATCTTGAAGAAGTGTAATTATATGAATATCTCATATATCTGAGTGTCAGAACTCTCAGGTCTTTCACTGACATTCTCTTTATAAGATCTTAATGCAGGGCCAGGGCGACTGATGAGCAAGCTTCTATCTGAGAACTTGATGTCTGCTTAACTGTGTTTCTCTTTCTTATGCATTGTTACATGTTCAGATATCTCTCAATGAATAATCATTTCTAATAAGAAGACAATGAATGGTTTTCTAGTGTAAGAGGCCTATGTCAAATAGATCAGTATAATATATAGATCTTATATAATAAAGAGAAAAATGTTAGAGAAGGAAAAGAAAGAGAAAGTGCGAGAATCAGTGATTGAAGTGAATATTTATACATGTATGTGATGATGTACACAGTGGGGCTTCAGAGCGGAAGAATCTATACACATTCATAGCAGCCGAGAATCGGTGATTGAGAATGGCTGAGAATCGGAGCATACACATTCGAGAATGAAGCAGTTGGAATCTGTGAAGTGTAATGAAATAGTCTATATGATTGATCGGGCGCAGCCCGTCACAATAGTTATCTCTGAAGATCATGTCTAGAGACTCAGTTCAAGAATGTTTACAGACAGCAAGCATTTCTTATAGAAAAATAGCTTGATTTTATAGAAGATACTCAAGAATGTTCTTTACTGAGATTGATTTATTTATAAGTTCAGAGAGTTTCTCTATCACAGATGCAGAGAATGATATTCTATAAGTAATTAATACATTCTCTGAGACTTCTTTTACAGAGATTATTCATAATTTAAGTGACTGCTTCTGAATGTCTGTAGTGGAGTTCATAGAGATTGATGTATATAAGTTTTTAGTTCTTTCAGTCATAACAGATAGTTACTGACTGACAGAGCTTGAAATGTAAGAATAAGTACTCACAGATGATTATTCAGATGTTTGCAGCTTGACATGATATATACTATTAATTACTCAAAGTATTCACAGTAGAAAGATAAATATAAAGATTATATATATAATATCATTCAAGCTGAGTTATAAATAGTAGTCACAAACTCCAGTCTATATAATTGTGTGTAGTCAAGTGCTGCTAACTCTATTGATTACATAAGAGATAGAAATAGAGGTAAAGAATTCATGAGAAGCGGGATTTCTTACACTTCTATCTTCTTTACAGAGTCTCTATTCTTATCTCTGTATGTAATTACTTCTTCTATGAGAGTTAATCTCTATAAATAATTACTGTATATATAGAGATGCATACTTATCTCTCATCTTCTAGAGAATCAGATGTGTTTTTACCCTTATATCTGACTCTACATAGCAGCGTACGCTATATATAATCTGATGAAAAAGTTCTTGAAGTAGTTAATTATTATTATAAGAAGTTAGCAACTATGTAATTTTTTATAAAAGCTTGTATTACTGATTATATTAATCAGTAGCTGTAATAAGTATATCAGTGAAAGTAGTTAGTCTATAAGAGAGATAATCTGACATTTAACACTTACTCTTTTATTTCTTATTAAGTTTAGTATTTACAGTATTTAATAATTTCTATCACTTTCTTTGAACTTTATTTTTCATCTTATTACCTTATTTTCATTCTCAGCAACTACTTCTTTTCAGACAGAGAGACTGTGATATTCACTCTTACTACTTCTCAGAGCTTTCACTTTTTTCTTTCTCTCTTCTTTTACTTCTTTCTTCTTTCACTTTTTTCTTCTTCTGCTTCATTCTTATTATTATTATTATTATTATTCTTTTATTATACTCATATACAAGCAGAGCTTATGATGAGTTCTTGTATAATGTTAAATACAGGTCAAGTGTTGATTATACAGGAGGAAATACAGGTGTTAAGATCATGCTAAGAAAACAGAACATAGAAAAATACAAAGAAGTGACAATTAAATGCATGTGATAATAACTTCTCAGCTCAGAAACATAGAGTGATTTTATTGAAGTAATTTGTACATCTCTGTATTTATTAGAAACCTGAGATGCTTGAGTTCTGAATTTAATGTATTCTCTATGAGTTTCAAACCTGCACATCTTGATTTTCCACATCAAGGTGCTACTAGGTGACTGCATTGATTATTCAGTCACTGAAGCTACTTCATTCTTATTTCTTTATTTGAAAGTATATTTATTTATATTACTTCTCAGAGCTTCTGCTTCTTTCTTCTGTAAAGTCAACTATGATAAACAGATAAGTATATACTTTTATATATATAGAGTCACCCGCTCATCTCCATCTTAGAGAATGAGACAAGATTTACTATGTTACACGTATTATACACGGTTGATGTACGCTGCAATTGACGTACGCTGCAGAAACACAAATGATTTTCAATAGAGAATAATATTGATAAATGAGACATTTTTCAGAATTAATAATTATATCAATATCATAATTGATTTTTTTAGCTTATAATCTTTTTACAGTGATTTCATCATTTATACATTATTATACTAAGATTTATGAATCAGTAATCATGTCACTAATTGAAATAATGAAATAATTATAATCCGGCCGTGTAATAACTCTATACTTTTCCGGTAGTTAAGATTAAACTCTAACTATGTCATACTTACTTACTCTCTCTAGAGAGTGCGTCACAGTGTATGAAAAATCACACTATATGAAAAATATTATCAATATCTTCATTCTTCATCTTCAAATAATCATTATTAATTATAATCATGTCTAAATCTTTTAATTACACTGAGAAGTAGTTGTAAAAAGCTGTTAATATATATAAAAGTAATTTAAAATTAAAAATCATATCTCTGTTATAAGAATTCAAAGTCTTATATATTATCTTATATAAGAGAATCAATAGAAAGAAATCAAGAACTATAAGACTTTCACTGAATAGAGTATTGAATAACAGTCAGAAAGAGATAATTAAGATATAAATTCATCAGTTAAATATTAATTTTTACCTGTCTATTATCAAGTATATTGAAGCTGTTGCAAACTATATATTAAGACAGTATTATACAGATTCAGAGATCACATCTCTTACAGTAAGTAAGATATAAGTATATTAATTTATTAAATATCTGTCAGATTATAAATAAGTTAAGTAAAAGCTTATAAATTTAAAACAGATATCTTATAAGAATATAAGCTTCATTATTAACTGATTTAATTAATATGAAGCTGTCTTTAATTAATATTATTTTTTTTACTGTGATATCTACAACTTTGATGAGATTGAATTTCAAGAAGAAGAAAAATATAAATAATAAGTTATAATTATCTTTAGAGATATGAATTCCGTTATACAGTTATTATACTCTCATGAATTAATAATAGTAATGAAGTGTATTAGTATAGATGATATAGTATTAAATTTATTAATTATAATGAAATTAAAGATTTATTTAGAGAATTAATATATATACTTTAACTTATTTAATAACTATATTATTATCATATCTGATTCTGATATTATAAATAATGAGATTGAATTTGAATAAATCAAGCAGTTTAATAAGATGATAAAAAAGTATTAAATAAGCAGTCATTGACTGCTATTAATAAATAATCATAATTCTTGTCTTATAGAAGAATTCATTTAATACTGTAATTTTTATAAGATTATTCTATTTAAATTCTTATCTTATATAAGTTATATTCTATAATCTTTTAATAATATATCTTTTCAGCAGTATAAGTATTATTATATAAAGATAGTTAATAAGACTATCTACTATAGATATAAACAGTATAATAATAGATAATTTCTTACTAATCTGAAGAGTATTTAACTATAAGTATTTAAATCTAGTACTGTAAGAGCTGACTTTACTAATCACAGAATGTATTCAGTTAATTATAATATAATTCTCTATTAATTAAGGTCTTTTATCATTGATAATTACTCTGAATCTGTGGTTCGGAAGAACGTACGACCGTCGGATAATAACGCGGCCGCTTCCGAACTACTAGCGTACGAATGTAAAGGGGGGGGCCATAGCGGCCACTAATTAATTTAGTGTACGAGATTCAATATATAAGAAGCCGGCGTACGCCTGTAATTATATGCTGGCTTAAGCAACCTTTGAATCACATCTGGTAGCATGTCTAAAAACTGGTGAGAAGTGCAGGCTCCTCCAGAGCATGATAATTCTGTCTATGAAGTGATTTGTAGTTATCATGCCAGTGTGATTCTAGAATGTCTCAAAAGATAGTATATGAAGAGCAGTGAGTGAAAAAGCATCTGATTAATACTGCTTTGCTTATTGAGGAAAAACTTCACACCCAGGCGAATGCCATGTATGCGAATGAATGAGATGTGAGAAAGAGAATGAGAGTGATGAATGAGATTCAAAGAAGTTCACTCCCTACTCAAAAGAAGGATAAAAGAGAGAGGTGGCTATCATCAGAGTCATATGATAATAACAGAAATCATATAACAATATAATGATACAGTGATATAGTGATATAATAATACAGTGATATAGCAATATAATAATACAGTGATAATGATAGACATTGTATAATCAATGACAAAATCACTGAAATGAATATCTCTTCTAGTCAATACAAATAACACTCTTCTCTGCTATCTGAACTGAAAGATATGCAGAACCTTTCAGAGGGTTTACTCAAAGCAGTAAGAAAAGTGACTGAGACTGCTGAACTGGAATTGAAGCTCTGTATGTGTATAAGAATTCTAAATGAGATTGAGGCCTTGTATACACAGTGGCAGGCTGAGACAGAAGTTAAACAACAATTGATATTCACTGCAGATCAAGCATTCACTATGAAGAGCTTCACTGACACAATTATCATCATTAATAAGAATAGAGAAAACCAGATCTTAGGTCTGCAGCAGAAGATTGAATGTTTATATAGATAGATGACTACATCAAACCTGGAGATTTCATCATAATTATTCATAATCTCTTCAGAAGCATACACATCATCAGAGACTGCTGCACAGAATGAGAATCTGAGTATGAAATATATCAAGTCAGAAGATCTGCTGAAGTCATTAAGCTTTAATAATGACTGAAAAAATAATGCTGCAATCAGCTGACTAAGTCAGATATAATCATATTATCAGATTAAATGTGAACTCACAGACAGACAGTCAATGAAATTTTAACAAGTCTTAAGATCTACTGTGTTTCTACATGAAAAAGTGAAGTCATTATAAATAACTGATGAAAAGATGAATCTCACAGATCTGAAGTGATATTCATTCTTATAAATATGAAATGAGTTTTTCAAATGAATCTTACACAACTTTGAGAAAGTGAATATATAAGATAAGTGTTATAAATACTTCACTGAGTGTAGACAAGTGAACAATCTTATATTATACTTCACACACTTCAGTTTATACTATCTTATATTGAATGAAGAGCTTTCAATATCTTTCTGTTTACAGATCTTTATTCATGATCTTTTATCTGAGTTGAGAGTGAAATGAAAATGCTTAATCTTATAATCAGACACAGTGAAAGAAGCATACAACATTCTTATTATACAGGAATAAGTGAGTCAATTATAACAGAAAATACTGTAATTAAGTATATCTCAGTGAAGAACAGATAATCAGACTTCTATGACACAAGTCACACACTCAGATGCAATGAATCTAGATCTGAATATTATCACTAAAGTACTGAATTCTCTGAAAAAGAGATTCTCTGAGTGAAAATCTTGATATTGTGAGTATCAAGCTTGTTTCAACTATGAATGTCAAAATCATGATATAAAAGATTGCACTCAGCATGTATAATTAAGAGAAGTAAGAGAGTTAAAAAACTAGCAGAATCAGTGAGCTTGAAGATACTTGCTGATATTCTATGAAAAGTCTTCAAAGTGAAAGAGATGCTCACATTAGATGACTCTCTGAATTCTGTAAATACAAAGAGAAAGCAGGCTTCTGACTGAGATGTAAGTGAGGAAGTGAACACTCATCTCAATGTCTTGAGGCCTGAAATGTTAATGTATAAGAGACACTTGAGTAAGAATTGAGAGATGGCTGCAAAAGTATTAGTGAACACAGAAGCTTCTATACAATATATTAATGATTATATAATTCAAAGATTGAAAGGGATCTGCTGAGTGAAGAATCCCTGACACATAAGATTATCTGATAACTGATATTTGATATCATCTGCAAGAGTAAGAGTTTCCTTGCACTTCAGAGAATAATCTTGCTATATTTGAGTGTGAGAGCTGCAGAATGTGAAATACAACCTTATTCTTGAACTTGATTGATTTCAAAGGTTCAATTCATAGATTCAATAATGTATATGCTATATACAGTTGACTGATAGAAAGAAAACAGTTCATACAATTCTATTAACTGATATGAGAAGAACATTTCACATCTCTGATATAGAAGAATTAAATCTGCTTATATATTAATAAGCAAAGAGAATAATTTACAAGACCTTATCTGAGAGCATTCTGTATGTCATACAGAACCTGAAAGTGAAGAAAACTAAGATAAAAGATATGTGAAAGAATAAGTGTATGAAGAAGCTTCTGAAGAAGTATGAGAAGGTCTTTTGAATAGATCTTTCACTGGAATTGCTGCTGAAATGAGGATTTGTACATGAGATTGATACAGAGGACACAAAATCAGTCAATTAGAATGTGTACTCTCTGTCACAAACACATCTTAAAGAACAGAAGTGTCAGATCACAGACCTTCTAAAATATAGTCTTATATAATTCTCATCAAGTGTGTGAGGCTTTTCAGTTCTATTTATGAAAAAGACAGATGAAGAGTGATGAATGTGTATTGATTATTAATCACTTAACAAGCTTATAATCAAGAATGAATATTCACTGTCACAGATTCAACAACAGTTAGATATGATGAGAAATGTCTGATATCTATTGAAGATTGATCTTCTCTCAGAATACTGACAGATCTGTGTAGACAAACTGTCAGTCCTGCAAATCATGTTTAATATGTAATGAGAGAAGTTCAAATTTCTGATAATATTATTCAGTCTGATAAATGCACCTGTCATCTTTTAAATAATGATGAATATAATTCTTTATAAACAGAATAAAACCTCATATCTCATATATCTTGATAATATTCTAGTCTTTTCAAACTTATATAATAAATATCTGAAGTATCTTGATAAAGTGCTTATAACTCTGACAGAGTATAAGCTCTATATTAAATCAATTAAGTGTGTGTTTGAAATGAAAGAGTTGAAGTTTGTAGAATATGTAGTGAATGATGACTGTATAAGCCTCATTTCAGAGAAATTGAATATCATAGTGAATTAGCTGCAGCTGAGAAATATACATTATATATAACAGTTTCTTAAGTTAATCTTATATTACTGCAGATTTATCAAGAATTTCATATGAATATCTACATCACTCTCAGATCTCTTAAGAGAAATGAATACAAATCTGTAAAAGAAGAAGTTTCATTCAATTATCTGAAATACTGTGTATAAAGAGGCTTTTCTCACACTGAGAGAATATATAATAACATTCTCAGTGCTTATTCAATCAGATCATGATAAATCTTTCTACATTGAGATGAATGTATCTGAATGAGCTATCAGAGATGCTCTTCTACAGATGAGTAAGAACAGCAAGCTGCACCTGGTGACATATAATGGTAGGAAACTATCAGATGCTGAGCTCAATTACTCAGTGTATGAAAAGGAATTGCTAGTGATTAAGCACATGCTGATGCTATGAGATAGATATATCAATAACAGACATATAATAACAGTGATTATGAATTACAAAAGCCTTATCTATCTACAATTAATAATAAAATCTTTCAAACACTTAGCACATTGAATCTCAGAGTTTCAAGCATACAATCTTCATATCAAATACTGAAAGAGATCAGACACAGTGATGTCTGATGCAATCAGTTACAGACCTGATTTTATAAGTGAGAATTCTGTGAACCAGGTACAAGGAACATTCATATTAAACATGCTGAGAAAATACAAGGAATCAGAATAAGTGAACATCATGATCTCTTGCTTAAAGAATGACAAGATGTCAGATGATAAGCATCTTGTGAGAGTAGTAGAAGAGATGCTTCTGAACTTTAAACTGAGAAAATTGAGAAATAAAAACAATGTTGTGCTTTATCACAATCTAGAATACACAGAAGCTCTCTATCTAGAATCTTCATTTAGACATGACTTGATGACTTGCATGCACAAGGAATTCAGTCACTTAGAAAGCCCTGGACTCATGAGTGTACTTGAATCAAGAGTATACTGGCCAAGCATGGCTGAGGACATCCAGGCATACACTCATGAGTGCCTGAATTGCCAGGTCACAAAAGAATCTAAGAAAGGGTTAGAATGTGAGAAAGTACAATATCAGATAAAGTGTATGATACAATCATTCAAACAATAAGAGATGAATCTCATAGACATATTGCTGTGAACATTAAATGAAAATTGATGAATAATCACTGCTATTGATTACACTACTGGCTGGCCAGTTGTGAAAGCAGTTTCAGAGGTGACAGAGAAGGTGATGATGAAGTTTCTACATAATGAGATCT
This sequence comes from Blastomyces gilchristii SLH14081, assembly GCF_000003855.2. Taxonomy (NCBI): domain Eukaryota; kingdom Fungi; phylum Ascomycota; class Eurotiomycetes; order Onygenales; family Ajellomycetaceae; genus Blastomyces; species Blastomyces gilchristii. Next base: position 454,474 of record NW_003101681.1, read on the forward strand.
ATGTCAACTATGAAATGCTGTGTGAGATTCTAACTGATAACAGTGTGAACCTTATAGAAGAAGTGATGAGACATTTCATGAGCCAGTTACAGATAAGATATTATAGAACAACACTATATTATCTGCAGATAAACAGAAAGATGAAATGCTTGAATGAAATCTTGAATAACATACTGATGAAATATCTAGTGAGTAAGCCTACAAGACTATGAGATGAATATCTCAGACAGGTACTACTGATCACACAGATTCAACAGCATGCAGTCTTCAAGCATTTATCATTCTACCTGTTGTATGAATTGCATCCCGTGCATCCCCGGAGAATGCTTGAAAAGATGAGAGAGAAAACAGGCAGTTACAGACACAGTAGTAGCAGTTATAAATGCAACAGTTGTGAACACAGAATCAAGATTGAAAGAGATCAGTCACACATGTGCAAAAGCTAACAAGTTACTTCTGAATCAAGCAATTCAATTGAAAAGAATATGAGACTCACTTATTAAGAAATTGAGTCTCAAGATAAGAATATAAGTTCTTATACACAATGAGAGTTCTGAGAAGTTTCAATCTAGATGATTTGAGTCATATAAAATACTTAAATCACATTCTCTGAGAATGTACACATTGAAAGAATCAGAGGGACAGATCTTATATAACTTAATTAATGATTTATAACTTGTGAAAGTAAAGATGTAAGATCTGAGTAGATTATGATTATTCACAGCACTATTATCAGTATTGAAAAAGAAGAAGCTTACAATTAAAAAGTCTTACAAAGTAAGAGAAATCATAGACACTTATAAATCAGATAATCTCACTTATTCTGATCTTTTCACAATTATAAGAAAAGAATGAGAAGAAATGAAGAAATCAGATGAACATCACACTTCAATAAGTGATGAGACTGTAGCTGATTATACAATAATACATCACAGACAGCAGACATAACACAGCAAAGAGTGATCTCAAAGTAACAGACTTATACATGAGTCAGATCACAGAAGAAAAAGGAATTCAGAGCTGGATTTAACTGTTTACATCAGTTCAATCACAGAGATTACAGAGAACAAACTATCTGAAACATCTGCAGATACATGAGACTAAGTTATCTTAATTTCTGAGAATGCTCAGAGATCAGATGAGATTAGTTTCAATGAGCTATTCACTGTAGTAATCTGAGTGAGTGAAGAGAGACAGTATAATGCATAAGACAGAATCATAAAAGATAAAAGCTACTGAATCTAGTCACTGAACACTGTATCATATAGAGATTGTGTAAGAGTAGTGACTAGCAGATAAAGAAAAAGTATAAGAAAAGAAATAATGAATTAATCACTAACTGTAAGAATCAGTTATAAAAGATAAATGTTATTATACACATCTCATTCATTTTCATATATCACACATTTAATCTATTTCCAATGCCATGTCATCTGAAAAATGTCAAAAACAAAGAAAATCTCAAAACTTGAGATCTGTAAGGAACTTGAGAGCTGCAAGCTGCTCTCATAATAATGCTGTGTATGTCTCTGATTCCTCTATCACTCTGTGTATGACATTAATGTCATTTATCACAAGATTGACTGGAATGTCAATATAGAAATGTATATGTGTATATGTAGAGAAATTGGAGGAGAGTGCGGAATCTGCAGAACCAGGAGCCAGAATAGAAGAGACAGAGACAGAAGAAACAGAAGAAGAAGAAGACACAGAACTGAACAAATGACAGCAGAAGCCACTCAGTATTAAACACTTATAACTCAGTATGCATACAACCTTCTCTGCAGAGAAGGAAGAGAAAGTGACAGAAGAAGCTTGAGAATAAGAGAGAGTAGTCTCAGCAGCATTATCATCTTCAATTAGAATAATCTCTGACACTAAAGTAACTAAGAATCATTGTTAGTATACAAAAATTGCAAAAGCAGAGATAATAATTACTGAATAAATACTCACTAGCCTTAGAATTGTATATACAATTACAATACATACAAGGCTTCTCAGAAAGAGAAAGAGAGACACAGAGAAATACAGGAAGCAGAACACAGTATGCAAACAGCTCATTCTCATAATAACATTTCAGACAAGATATATGAGCCTCACACCTGTGAGTGTAAAAGAGTATAACATCTGCATTTCTGTTCCTGAAAACACAGATATCTTTTACCTGCACTACAAAGTCAGATGACAGATGTCAGAGAATAGACTGATACAGATCTATCATTCTGAAGAAATTTATTAGAGCAGATATCTCTGTGATGTTGAATTTTACAGTTATAAAAAGTTTCTTAGTATCTGTGAATATCACAACTTTATACACAGTAAAACTCATAATAATTTCCTCTAAGAACAGAAAAATCAGCATTAGAAAGAAAAGATGAAAAAGAAAAAGACTTATAATCTTAACACTGTTGAGAGAAGAGATGATTCTCTGAGATAAATAGATAATTATCTCATCATAAATATTTAAAATGAACATAATAATCAGTGTCTGCAACTGAGCTCTAGATAATCATGTTATATATCATTTTCATACAATAGATTGTTCTAGAGGTTGGTAAGAAGAGTGAGAGTGTACATACTGAGAAATGTGATTTATCAAGTCTATGCAACATCTTCTTGAAATGAGGAGAGCTGATAATGAAAGCAGAGACAGCAAAACCAGGGGGAGCAGAAGTAGCAGAAGTGAGAGTCACAGGAACAGGAGTAGCAGAAGCGGGAGAATCAGACACAGAGATAGATGTAGAAGATTGAGAGGAAGCAGCAGAGAAAGAAACAGAAGAAGCAGAAGAGAATGTAAGAGACCTGATCACATATAACACAGACAATTCCTTCATTATCATGTCCTCCAGGTTCTTGACTAATGATTCAACATTGAGTTCACTATCATCAGCAGACATGGATCTGTCAACATATGAAGATTCTATGTGAATAAAAACAAACATATCAGCATCTGCATTCATGCAAAATTGTGTCAGAAAACACAATCAGAAATCCACTGAAGAAAACAGTCAAGAGTGTATAAGAAGATGAAGAAGGTGTGCCATTCATAATAGTACATTCTGGCAATCATTAGAAGATAAACAAGTTCTGGCCATGTATGTTTCACAATGCATTACACTTACTGCTAACAAACTGCCTGATATGAGCACTACAATGACACTTGTTATAAGAACAGAGAGTCATTGCCAGAAATGCATATAATGTGATAGATAAACAGATGAAAAGAGTTGAATAGAAGAAGAAATAGAAATCTTGAATGAGATAGTAATATTTAATAATGATAATGATGAAGAAGATAATTGAAGAATGAAAAAAGTTAGTGAATGAGTGATGTAATATAGTGAAAGTTTCTTTGTAAGAGTGTATACAGAACACTAGCTGAATCAGAAATAGGTCACATAATTGTGAAACACTAGTAGTGAGCTAATTCACATGAAGCTAGAGTGTACAACATAGTTATGTGAGTGTGACTGAATCTGGTGAGAGAGGATGTGATTTGAAAGAATGTACAACTGTCGGATAATAACACAGCCGCTTCTGAACTACTAGCGTATGAATGTAAAGGGGGAGGCCATAGCGGCCACTAATTAATTTAGCGTATGAGATTCAATATATAAGAAGCCGGCGTACGCCCGTAATCGTACGCTGGCTTAAGCAATCTTTGAATCACAAATCTCAACATATATAATAGTGATAGTGATATATATAATTACTTTATTTCACTGTCTACAGATTAACTGTTAACTGTCTCTTTATAATTAATCTTCTCAGAGACAGTTGTAAAACTATATTATTAAATTAATACAGCAGTCAAGATCTTAGAAAATATGAAGAATATTCTTATATCTAGTTTAATAAGACAGTTGAACAAGATCTTCAAGAGTAGTATAATTCAGATAAAATTGAATACACACTATAAAAGTAAACTTATAAATTATTATTAAGTAAATAGATATCAGGTGTAAAGAGGCCTATGCTGAATAGATTGATATAATATTTATAGATCTTATATAATAAAGAGGAAAACATTAGAGAAGGAAAGAAAGAGAAAGTATAAGAATCAGTGATCAGAGTGAATATTTATACGCATACACAGTGATGTACACAGTGAAACTTTGAGGTGAAAGAATAGAGGTTTTTGTACATAATAAAGCTTCAGAGTGAAAGAATAGAAATTCTGTAGATTTTCAGCTGAGAATTGATGACTGAGAATCAGAGTAGTAGAAATCTGTGAAGTGTAACAGAATAGTCTATATAATTGATTAGGCACAGCCTGCTACATTAGTCTGTCTCTTCTTTCTTAATTGTATGTAGCTTCTATCAGTTAAGAGCTGCAGTCTCAGATAATGCAGAACTCAGAGTTCAGATCAGACAATTATAACTAACTTATTTCATAAGATATTGTCAGCTGCAGCTGTGAGATCTCTCATTAAGAATATCTTCAATTTTTTATTCAAGTTCATTATCTTCTTCTATGATTCCTGGCAGCTGTCAGTTAGAAGTCAGTTGAGAAGAGAATGAATCAGTGACAGTGTAATGAAGCAAGCTTGTATAAAAGACATTATGAATTTCTGATAATATGTTAAGACAGTAGTTATAGCTGTCTAGAACTTCTATCACTTTATACTTTATATAATGATAATTCAGTATGTGAGATGAGTGTGTGATCTGTATATTCTTAAGATTCAATTATACTAGATCTTCTATCTTATATCACTCAGTGAGATCTTGATAAACATTAGTTCAATCTTCTTAATTCTGTTTAACACTTATTATGAAGACTTCTGCTGAATCACAGATATCTCAGAGTTTTATTACTATATTATCAGTGATCTGAATTGAACTGCAGAGATTTAATATGAAATGTATAATCTCTAGAAGATTCAGTACTTTTATGTGTTATCTGTGTGTGAGAAAGAACAGACTTATATCTGTTAGAACAGTATCTCAGTCATTGATAGTAACTTCAGTGTGTAGAAGAAGATTATATCAATTATCTTATAAGTAATTATAGAACTTATAAAGATAATTCTTTATAGTTTGAATTATCTGTTCTGATGCATCATCAGTCTCAGAGTGATAGACAGTTAACAAACAGTATATAATCTTGAGAACTTGATAGATTCTTGTTCAGAGAGTACTTATGAATTGACAGTTTTAATCTGATACTATAGATCTTAGTAATTTATATATTTAATAGAATGAGTTTCTTAGAAAAGCTTCAGTGACTCATTTAGTATTCATCTTATTACAAGATTTCAATATTATACTCTTGCTTAATCAGTTCATGATGATCAGAACATTTCTATAATTCTTACTCTTAAAAAGATCAATAGTGAAGTCAATTATCACATCTTATCAGATTCTATCAGAGATATTGAGTGATTTCAGCAGGTCTTTTCTACAGTTCTTTCATAAGATGATGAAGAAATAACAGTTACAGTTTCAGATAAAATATCTGATGCTGTTTAATATCTCAGATCAGTAGAACTCTCAAGAGATTATTTAATACAGTTGTTCATAACCTGAATAATTAGTTATACAAAAGTCATGCATCTCTTATATTATTCAGATATGTAAGAGTTCAGAGTAAAGAACTCAGTATTATTCACAGAATTATAGAGTGTTATTATTATTGATTAAATATTCTGAGATGTCAGTTCTTATACATAGTTCTAAGAAAAATCAGAGTGCTTCTTATCATACTGCTTCAGTGAGTGTTTGAAGAAGTTCATCAGTTTAAGCTGCTGTATATTATAGTTTATCTAATATAGATTCAGAAGAAGTTGAGATATCAGTGACAGTTCTAATTGAAGAAGTATATATAGTGTTATGAGCTGTTTCATCTTGATTAACTAGTATCTTCAGATTCAAGAGTCAGTGCTCTCAGTTCATTCAGTGAGTATCTGTTATATTAAATAATATATCTTACTCTTATTATGAGAGAGCATCTATCATTGAATTCTGACTGTTAGAATAGTAGTGTATTATAAAATGAAAGCAGCTTAAGAACTCAGATCATTATATCTGTTATTTAGTGAGTTTGTAGATGATTGTAAAGTACTTGAGATTCTTATAATCTATAATTATCTCAAATTCAGAGATACTTCAGAGTTCAGAGTCTCATTCTTCTAGACAATGTATAATTATAAGAAGTTTCTTATCATAGATCTCATAGTTGTATTTGACAGGACTCAGTTTCTTAGATGTGAAAATGCATGATTGTAAGACATCTTTATTATTATACTGCAATATAGCTTCTTCTATGATATAGTCAGAGAAATCAGCTTCAATAACTATCTTATAATCAGAATTAAATATTATCAGCAGAGAGATATTAATGAATATCTTCTTTATTCATATAAATACAGCTTCAGTGTCTGCTGATTATTGAAATACTGAGTCTTTCTTAATGAGTTCTGTAAGTGATCTCATAATATCTTAGAACTTTTATATAAATCACTGATAAAAGTTAGTAAATTTAATGAAGCTTTATACATCTTTCACAGTATATGAAGTCTCTTACTCAAGAATAGTAGAGACTTTCTCAGAATTCATTTAAATTCTCTTATCAGCTTCTATAATAAAGTCTAGATATTTTATACTCTTGACTTTAAAATTATACTTATTAATATCTATTGATAGTTCTGTCTCTCATAATCATTATAATATCTTTTACATATATTCTTGATATTCTTTTCTGAATCTATGAGTGAAGATGAGAATTTCATCTAGATATACAGATACAAACTTATCAAGAAAATCTTAGAGTGCTCAGTTGATATACTTCTAAAATATACTGAGAATATTAGTCAGTTCAAAGAGTGTGACTACTCATTTAAAGAGATTATAACATGTTCAGAATACTGTAAGTCATTCATCTTCTTCAGTAATACAAATCTTATAAAACACAGTGATAATATCTAGCTTTGTAAACTATTAAGCTTATCTAATATATGCTAGAGTTTTATTGATAAGAGATAAGAGATAATAATCTTTCTTTATCAATCTATTCAGATCTTAATAGTTTATACAGAATCAGAGTTCTTTATCTGACTTCTTTATAAAGAGAATAGAAGCTGCAGTGAAAGAGTTACTAATATATATAAATCTCTTATTTAACAGATTATTGAGTGTCTTCTGAAGAAGAAGAAGTTCATCTCAAGATATATTATAAAGAGAGTCTCACAGTGACTCAGAGTTCTTATTATTCTTCTTTTCTAACTTGATACTGTGATTCACTTCTGAGTCTTATAAAGAAGGTATATTTATAATATTATCTTATCAGAAGATATCTAGATATTCATGATATTATTAAGAGAGTTTTGTATAAGAATCTGTTATTATAGTATAGAATTACTTTTCTAGAGCTTTCTTAATATTAATCAGACTAGTGAAATAGATTAATACATAATTTTACTATCAGTGACTTTGTTAGTAACTCTATCAGTAGTTTTAATAATGACTTCTTTTTCAGAGTATTTTATAAGCATTGATAGAGATCTGTGTAAGATTCATTGTCTTATAAATATTATCTTCATGAATTCTATTATTATTAGAAAATATTAAGCTTCTATTTTAAGCATTTAATAAGATATCTTATTCAGATAGTCAGATAAGTTCTAGTATAAGATTATAGTCAAGATTCTTAACTTTATATATATAGATATCTTTATATTAATATTCTTTAATATCTATGTTTAGTTTTACTATATAATGAGTGTGAATGTCTTTTGAATCATTAAATTCTGCAAGAAGTCAGGGTCTTGATAAGAGAATATACTAAAGATTGTAATATCTTACAATTGAAGATTTAATCATTATATAATAACATAGACTGCTATCTATCATCACTTTTATATTATACATGTTATCTATTATAGTAGATATAAGAATTATATTCATTATTATTTTCTCTTTAAATTATTGTTATCTGATCTCTTTAAGCTTCTGCTTATAAGTTTGAATAGAAGTTAATCTTTTCTCTGTTTTATCAGAACATTCTCATAGTTATCTTTCAAATTCTTCTCTAATATAACATGATTGACACAAACAGACACTGATTTATTCTTTGAATAAGAAGATATATAGACTGATTAACAGTTGAAAGTAATATACTCTAATCAGTTACAGTTAATACACACTTCTTATTAACATTAATCAGTGACTTCTTTGAAAGTAATCTCAGAGACTTAGAAGTCTATTCAGACAGCAGAGACTCTTACTTATATATAAATATTCAAGTCTACTGAGTTCATAGCATCTGTATCATTGTTATTATTTCTCAGCACAGATGTATAAGTGACTGAATTATTTCTCAGTATAAATGTGTAAGTATAATATCTTCTATTACTATTCTGTATACTCTTGAGCTTGATAAGACAGTTATTCAATATTCAGAGCTGTGTGCAGAAGTCTTTATTAGTCAGGTCTTTATTTACACTTATAAGAGTCTGTAAGAGTTTAAAAGTTAGTGTCTTCTTAAGTATACTAATCTTTATTCAATTCTCTCAAGATTGATCACCTGCTTCTAAGATCTTGATATTAAAGTCAGGAATGAATATTGTAAGAGAAGTATTTCTCTGTTAAATGCTCTGTAATTGATCTAATACTTTCTATTATATGACAGTATCTCAGAACAGAATATTAAGATATTTTATAATATTATCAGATATTTATAACACTGATTCACATACTTTTATTCATGAATAAAACTTCTATTTCACATGATTCTTCAATCATTCATTAATATATTAATCTTTATTATTTAGTGAACTGATAGCATCTTTATCTATACTCAGTTTTATGAGCATTTCTATTCTTCATGATGAGTAGAGAGTGAGATTAAAAGTATTAAAATATGCAAGAGTATCTAAGCATTCTTTCAGTACTTTTGTATTCAATTCTGTCAATATTGAAATTGTTTGTGCAGGGATTTCTTGTTGAGATAATTATTGAATTTCTTTATATTAATATTATTAAGTTGTATGTATATCAGCTATTTATTATTATTGTAATTTCAATATTACTTAAAGTCACTGTGACACTATATCTATACTTATATTTAAGAGTTCTCTTA
>NW_003101681.1:463652-466471 GCF_000003855.2 Blastomyces gilchristii SLH14081
GTAGTATCAGACTCTGAGTCTTTCACTGATATTCTCTTTGTAAGATCTTGTCTCTTTGTAAGATCTTGTTACAGAGTCAGAGTGACTAATAAGCAAGCTTTTATCTGAGAACTCAGTGTCTGCTTAACTGATTCACTGTTTCTTTATTTCTTATATATCATTACATATTTAGATATCTTCTTAATGAATAATCATTTCTAATAAGAAGATAATGAATATTTTTCTAGTGTAAAGAAGTCTACACTGAATAGATCAGTATAATATTTATAGATCTTATATAACAAAGAGAAAAACATTAGAGAAGAAAAGAAAGAGAAAGTGTGAGAATCAGTGATTGAAGTGGATATTTATACATGTACATAGTGGTGTACACAGTGGAACTTCAGAGTGGAAGAATAGGGGTTTTTGTATGTGGTGAAGCTTCAGGGCGGAAGAATAGAAATTCTGTAGGTTTTTTGGCTGAGGATCGGCGACCGAGAATCGGAGCGGTAGGAATCTGTGGAGTGTAACGGAATAGTCTATATGATTGATCGGGCGCAGCCCGTCACATCAGGTTATTAAATTCTTCTACAGACAGGTACAAGTAGGCAGAGTTCTTACTATTAAGAATGTCAATTATAAGATCATGATCTATAGAGCAGATGAGATGAAAAAGATGTTTAATAAAAATCTTCAGTTAATTAAAATCAAATCTATAAACTCTACAGTTACTTAATTATAATAAGATAATTCTATAGAATCTCAATTTATAGTGGATTCTACACCTTCTAATGAGTATATAGATAATCTTTATATTATAGATAGATATGATGATGATTATTAATTAATTTTTGAAGATCACTATATTCAAAATATTTTTCATACAGTGTGGTTTTCCGTACACTGTGGCGCACTCACTAGAGAGAGTGAGTAAGCATGGCACGGTTAGATCTGCGGAAGCCGGTAACCATATTTAGACTAGTTGAGCTATTGCATTCCCGTGACCCAGATATGACGACGGCGGAGCTCGGGCAAATCAGCCAGGCGGCAACATAACTCGGAGAACCTACCGGTGCAGTAGGAATGTGAAGGATTTCAAGTTATCTCGAGCCCATGATGTTCCAAGTTCGCTGATACTGCTAGCTATATGGGAATCTATTTAATCTCAACAAGCAAATTCGAAATGCCTGCTCCATTAGCTAAAGGTTTGTGCACTGTTCCCTTCCTGCGCCGCTCATCCCCACTTTCCATTCCTTGAGGAGAGAGCACATATAGAGCCTCCATGTTTCAAACAACACACAGCCTTTTGCTATATTGTGTCGTTGTCTGCAAGCTCTCTTTCCTAACTCTATCCACGTTTGCGTTTTAGGCCTCGTGATCACTGTTACTATCCTCCTTGCCGCAGGTATTGCTGTCTACGAAAGCCCGCATGTGAAACAATGGGTACGAAATTCCCGCCGGAAGATTGCAATAGCCCTGCACAATCTTGGAGATGAAATTAATCCGCAAGAACGTTCCGCCGACCGCAGGCAAGCGGAAGATATATCTATGCGCGAAGAACTGGGCGAGGAAGCTGAGGCAAGACGGAACAAAGCTAGGGAGGAAATCTTGCGACGAGCGTCGATACTCGAGGCAAGAAAGAATAAATCTTCCTCAGGCCCCACTGGTAGCTTTGATGATCTTGTGGACAAAGATGGGCGGTTGAAGGCTCAATCCAAGCAACCTCAGCAGCCACTGCCCAAGGCCAAGGACATCGAGCCACAAGCGAAAGATTCAGGTGTCCAAGTGACAAACCCAGATACCGTTCATTTACGTTCTAGAACGTGCTCTGATCTATCCACATCAATATCTGACGTGGGTCCGAAGATTTCGGCTGAGCATCGCCAGACAATACTTGACATTATAGATATAGATAGAATCCGCACCACCCTCAATTCAGAGACTTCCTCACACCATCCTTCGGAGTCTTTGGTTGATCTTACCCCGACTTCAGAAAACCCAGCCATGGACTTCCCTAGTTTCTCACACAGCGAGGTACAGGGCCAGGGCCAGCAAGAGGATCCCACCTCACAATCTAGCTATTTCTCCTTAGCCTCGTCCCAGCATACAGAGGATGACGAGCCGGACTTCTACTACGCACGTCCCCCCCGAGCTGATCAAAATTCCACAGCACCACCACACCCACCACTGTATGAGAGCGAAAATCCATTTGCGGACCAGCAGGGGAGCCATACTATCCAATCAGTCTCTTCAGCGCCCTCAATCGCTTCAAGCTTCAGCCATATCCAGAATAACGCCTTCGAGCGAATGTCTGACGGGACGCTGAGTGAGCTGGAATCCGTCCATGATGGCACGCACACGCCAGCCAGCTGGTCTGAAGTCGGTAGTGTGGTCAGTAGCAACGACGGTAACCATCACTAGTTAGTAGGGTATGTTATACGCATTATTTGAAAGACTAGAAGTACAGCTTGCCCGTTTACCTCCGGTGTTTACGCACGAATAGTTATATTATTATTTACTATGGAATGGTCCTTTAGATGTCTCAGCCGATGATTCGTCTATCCTCTCGTTTTAATCTCTGTATTTACTTCCGGAGGTACCTGTTAGCTAGAACCGGTCCGTTCGAGGTTTCCGATAACTTGCGATCTTCTCCTGAAACCTCCATTTTTATATCTTCCCGACATGGTTACCAACAAGACGCCAAGATAGGCATGTAACCATGTTGTTGGGTTGTTTTGGAAACGAGTTGTTTTGCTAAATGGCGAAATGGTGCGTTTTGTATAAATTATCGTTTCCTCTCGTTCTGCAAGGGGCCACAACTTTGTTGTATTACTCAGCTG
>NW_003101681.1:467543-468720 GCF_000003855.2 Blastomyces gilchristii SLH14081
AAAATATAAAATTTTATATAAAATTTAAATAAATAAATATAAATAGAATTTTAAAATAAAATTTTATATTTTAAAATATTATTTTTGTAATAACTGTGTATTATTTATACTTTAAAATTGTAATTTAAATAAATTATTATATCAAATCATTTAAATATATTTATATTTAATAAATTATTTTTTAAAATTGAAAATTTCAAGAATTCTCAATATTTTATTTGTAATTTATAAAAAGAATTATAATAAAAAATTCTTAAAAATTCTTAAAAATTAAAATATAGAATTCTTATGTAAAATAATTTAATATTTATTAAATTATAATATATTTATACAAGAATTATTATTTTCAATAATATATAATACATATTTCTTAATTTATAATAAAATATTATATATTTTATTTTAATGTATTTTATAATTTAATGAAGGTGATATAATGTAGTAGTTGATTAGTAATTAAGATCTATCTATTATGCGGCCTTTTATATGTAATAGATGTTTATTAAGTGATTGATGAACATCTCACTTAGACAGAAGTAATCAGTCTGTAGACAGGAAATCTGACACCTCTCTTAATCACCGCTCTGCTGAGTAAATATTTGCAACTCAGCAGAGCAGTTCTATAACTAGAGAACAAATATTACATATAAAAAAAATAGTAGTGTCTTCTGTCAAAGATTTCGCGGAGGACTAACAAGAATTTGAAGAATAAGAAAATAAAGAAATAGTAAAATGAATAAATGAACTATCATAGAGATAGTGAGCTGCTAAGACTCTGTATCTATCAAGATGCCTTCAGAGCTTTCATTAGAGTGTCTGCAGTCATGTCAGTGATGTCTATCTGTATGATTTTGACAACGTCTGTAGTGATAGTATCACAGACCTGATGATATTTGATATTACATAGAGTGTATTATTGTAATTCAGAGATCTCTGCGCAACTGCGGCTAGAGCAGCTTAACAGATACTGTGAATAGAATAGATGTAATGATTTATTTTCACTATATTGAAGTGTTAATTATGTTCATTGATTATCTTAAAATCAATAATGTAACTGTTCTTATCTCAAAGAAGTTCAAAGTTAAATTCTTTATCACAAGCTGATTAAAGCTTAAGATATTACAGAGACTGCTGATGAGTAGTGAGTATTCTGCAGATTCAATTTCATTTCATTTAT
>NW_003101681.1:470009-472580 GCF_000003855.2 Blastomyces gilchristii SLH14081
CATCATCTGAGATCACTACATATGATAAGAATTCAACTTAAAATATATCAAGTCAGAAGATCTGCTGAAGTTATTAAGCTTTAATAATGACTGAAAAAATGATGCTGTAATCAGCTGACTAAGTCAGATATAATTATATTATCAGATTAAACATAAACTTATAAACAGACAGTTAATGAAATTTTAATAAGTTTTAAGATCTGCTATATTTCTATGTGAAAAAGTGAAGTCATTATAAATAACTAATGAAAAGATGAATCTCACAGACTTAGAGTAATATTCATTCTCATGAACATGAAATAAGTTTTTTAAATGAATCTTATATAACTTTGAGTAAGTGATTATATAAGATAAGTATTATAAATACTTCACTGAGTATAGATAAGTGAGTAATCTTATATTATACTTCATACACTTCATTTTATACTATCTTATATTAAATGAAGAGCTTTTAATATCTTTCTATTTATAGATCTTTATTCATAATCTTATATCTGAGTTAAGAGTAGAATGAAAATGCTTAATCTCATAATCAGATACAGTGAAAGAAGTATATAATATTCTCATTATATAAGAGCAAGTGAGTCAATCACAATAGAAAATACTGTAATCAAGTATATCTCAGCAGAGAATAAGTAATCAGACTTCTATAACATAAGTTACATATCTGAACATAATAAATCTAGATTTAAATGCTATTACTAAAGTACTGAATTCTCTGAAAAAGAGATTCTCTAAGTGAAAATCTTGATATTGTGAGCATTGAGCTTGTTTCAACTGTAAATATTAAAATTATAATACAAAGAATTGCACACAGTATACACAGTCAAGAGAAGTAAAAAAGTTAAAAAACTAGCAGAATCAGTGAGCTTAGAGACACTTGCTGATATTCTATAAAAAGTCTTTAAAGTGAAAGAGATACTTATATTAGATAACTCTCTGAATTCTGTGACTATCAAGAGAAAGCAGGCTCTCAAATAAAGTGTGAGTGAGAATGAAGAACCAGATACTCATCTCAAGATCTTAAGACCTGAAATGTTAATATATAGAGAGCACTTAAATAAGAATTGAGAGATGACTGTAAAAGTGTTAGCAGATACAGAAGCTTCTATATAATATATTAATAATTATATAATCTGAAGACTGAAAGGGATCTGCTGAGTGAATAATCTTCAATATATAAGATTGTCTGATAACTGATATGTAGTATTATCTATAAGAGTAAGAGTTCTCTTACACTTCAGAGAATGATCTTGCTATATTTAAGTATGAGAGCTGCAGAATATGAAATATAATCTTATTCTCAGACTTAATTAATTTCAAAGATTTAATCTGCAGATTCAATGATGTACATGTTATATATAGTTAACTGATAAGAAGAAAACAGTTCATATAATTCTATTAACTAATATAAGAAGGACATTTTATGTCTCTGATATAAAAAAATTAAATCTGCTTATACATTAATAAGCAAAGAGAATAATTTACAAGACCTTGTTCAAAAGTATTCTGTATATCATACAGAATCTGAAAGTGAAGAAAATCAAGATAAAGAATATGCAGAAGAATAAGTATATAAAGAAGCTTCTGAATAAGTATGAAAAGATCTTCTGAATAGATCTTTCATCAGAATTGCTACTGAAATAAGAATTTGTACATGAGATTAACACAGAGAATGCAAAATCAGTCAATTAAAATACATACTCTCTATCACAAATGCATCTTAAAGAACAGAAGTGTCAGATCACAGACCTTGTAGAATGTGATCTTATATAACTCTTATCAAGTGTGTGAGACTTTTCAGTTCTATTCATGAAAAAGACAGATGAAGAGTGACAGATGTGTATTAATTATCAAGCACTTAATAAGCTTATAATCAAGAACAGATACTCATTATCATAGATTTAACAACAGTTGAATACAGTTAGAAATATCTGATATCTATTAAAGATTAATCTTCTCTCAGAATATTGACAGATCTGTGTAGATTAACTATCAGTACTGTGAACTGTGTTTAATATGCAATGAGAAAAGTTTAAATTTCTGATAATATTATTCAGTCTGACAAATGTATCTATTATCTTTTAAATGATGATGAATATAATTCTTTATAAATAAAATGAAATCTTATATCTTATATATCTGAATAACATTCTAGTCTTCTCAAACTTATATAATGAATATCTGAAGCATCTTAATAAAATGCTTACAACTCTGACAGAGTATAAGCTCTATATTAAATTAACAAAGTATGTGTTTAAAATAGAAGAGTTGAAGTTCATAGAACATGTAGTAAGTGATGACTGTATATATCTTATTCTGAAGAAATTGAATGTTATAGTGAATTGACTGTGACTGAGAAATATATATTATATGTAACAGTTTCTTGAGTTAGTCTTATATTACTACAGATTTATCAAGAATTTCACATGAATATCTGTATCACTCTCAGATCTCTTAAGAGAAATAAATATCAATCTATGAAAGAAGAAGTTTCATTTAATCATCTGAAATATTATATGTGAAGAGGCCTTTCTCACACTGAGAGAATATATAATAATATTCTCAGTG
>NW_003101681.1:472680-510026 GCF_000003855.2 Blastomyces gilchristii SLH14081
TCAGATTATGATAAACCTTTCTATATTGAGATGAATGCATCTGAATAAGCTATCAGAGATACTCTTCTACAGATGAGTAATAACAACAAGCTGCACTCAGTAATATATAATGATAGAAAACTATCAGATGCTGAGCTCAATTACTCAGTATATAAAAAGAAATTGCTAACAATCAAGCACACACTGATGTTATAAAATAGATATATTAATAATCAGTATATGACAACAGTGATTACAGATTATAAAAGCCTCATCTATCTACAATTGATAATAAAATCTTTCAAACACTTAGTATGTTAAATCTCAGAGTTTTAAGTGTATAATCTTCATATTAAATACTAAAAGAAATTGAACACTGTGATACCTGATGCAATCAGTCACAGACTTGATTTCATGAGTGAGAATTCTGTGAATCAGATATAAGAAAAGTTCATGTTAAATATACAGAGAGAAAATAAGAAATCAGAATAAGTGAATACAATGATCTCTTACTTGAAAAATGACAAGATATCAGATAATAAGTATCTTATAAAAGTAGTAGAAGAGATACTTCTGAACTTCAAGCTGAGAAATTTGAAAAACAATGTTATGTTTTACTGTAATCTAGAATATGTTAAAGCTCTCTATCAGAAATATTCATTTAGATGTGACTTGATGACTTGCATGCATAAGAAATTCAGTCACTTAGAAAGTTCTGAACTTATGAGTGTACTTAAATCAAGAGTATACTGGCCAAGCATGACTAGACTGGCCGCCGGGACCATGAATTTCACATTTGATCTCATTTGATCTGGTCTCATACATTTCTTGGCGTGAATCCCGCTGGGACTAGTTATTAAAAAAACATGCAAAGTGACTATATATCAGATATTAAAATGAAATCATGACTTGAAAAAAATGAGAAAGTAGTTTCATTTGATTTTATTTAGTTCCATTCTTGGTATAAAGTAACTATTTTTAGACATTTTAAGATTTTTTTTAGACTATTTTTAATTTTTTAAAAAGTAACACTTTTTGATAACACTTAAATGAGATTTAAAGTCATTTAAAGCAATAAAAATAATTTAAATTAAGAAGTGAAAATCATGATCTCATTTGAAAAATGTGACAAGAGTAGACAGTAAGTCTTACTGAAACTGTATGAGACTACTATCTAATGTTAAAACCGTGTAATGGGATCAGTCGAATTGATAATGAGACTATTAAAAAATCTGATCCTGGTCCCAGACACAGTCACACGGTCAGTCTAAGCATGACTGAGAACATTCAGATGTACACTCATAAGTGCCTAAATTATCAGATTGTAAAAGAATCTAAGAAAGAGTTGAAATATGAGAAAGTACAATATCAGATGAAATGTATGATACAACTGTTCAAATAATAAGAGATGAATCTTATAGACATACTGCTATAAACATCAAATGAAAATCATTGAATAATCACTGCTATTGACTATACTACTGACTGACCAGTCATGAAAGCAGTTTCAGAGATGATAGAGAAGATGATGATGAAGTTTCTACATAATGAGATCTATATTAACTATGAAATGTCATGTGAGATTCTAACTGATAACAGTGCAAATCTTGTAGAAGAAGTGACAAGGTATTTTATAAGTCAGTTATAGACAAGACATTGTAGAACAACATTATATCATTTATAAATAAATGAGAAGATAAAACACTTGAATGACATTCTGAGTAACATACTAATGAAATATCTAGTGAGTAAGTCTATATAACTATAAGATGAATATCTCAGCCAGGTGCTATTAGTCACATGAATTCAACAGCATGCAGACTTCAAGTATTTATCATTCTATCTATTGCATGAATTGCATCTGCGCATTTCAGAGAATGCTTTAGAACAGATGAGAGAGAGAACAGCAGTTACAGACACAGCAGTTACAGTTGTAAACACAGCAGTCACAGACATGAAATCAAGATTGAAAGAGATCAGTCACATACATACAAAAGTTAATAAGTTACTTCTGAATCAAGCAATTCAATTGAAAAGAATACATGACTCACTAGTTAAGAAATCAAGTCTTAAGATAGAAATATAAGTTCTTGTACATAATAAGAGTTCTGAGAAGTTTTAACCTAGATAATTTGAGCTCTATAAAATACTCAAATCACATTCTCTGAAAACATATACATTGAAGAAACCAGAGAAACAGATCTTACACAACTTAATAAATGATTCATGTCTTGTGAAGATAAAGATGTGCCAGCGTGGCCCAGTTGATAAGCCTGGTAATCAAGGCCGCACACATTAAGAGTGTGTGAGTTCGAATCCCATCACTGACACCTGTCACTTCTTACTCATGAAAGCCCTCATGTAATAGAAGCTGAGCCTAATTAATAAGGCTTGATGTGGAGTAGAACTCTCTACTGTAAGTCAAGTCACTAGTTAAGTGAGATTCTGTGAACACTTATCAGAGCTGATATAAAGTGTCAATGTCTCACTATTCTACTATGCATTCATCAAGGTTCTAACAATATAGAGCCAAGTCTAATGTAGTGATTATACACTACTTAAGTGAGTCTCTAACTAGAGCTGTCATCAGAGCCTAGCTTTCTCTCAAATACAGAGAATGATTTTGAAAACTATCTGACTAGCAGGCTTAGACACATATCTAGGTTCTAGACAGAGCACTCTGATAGGCTAGAGCCTGCAAGCTCACTGTCAAGCCCTAATACTGACAGAGAGAACTGTAGTCATCAAGTCTATGATTAGTTCCTAACATGAGATGAGGTCATAACAGCTGATTGATAGGCCTATGAGCATCTAATGAGGCTGAGATCAGCAATCGGAAGCTTGATGTGTACATCATCAAGTGAGCAGTGGCAGCCACTAACTAAGATCTCTGAAAATTAGTGACTGGCCCGAGAGAACAGACGCGGTGATCAGTTAATTATAGAGGGTTAAATGTAATTAGCTTAAGATGCATTCTGCGGGTGGCTAGCGCCCGTAGTCTAACCTAGTTACTGAACTAGTGTGAAAAAAATCAGGTGTTTTATACACAAAAGTCTGTTATTCTTCTTTTGAAATAGTCTGACTATCTTTTCAATTGAAAACAGACTTAGAAACCTCTTAATTAAAACAGTCTGACTAACTTTTCAATTCAAAAGAGTTTAATAAATATCTCAATTGAATTAGTCTGATCAACTTTTCATTGAGTAAGAACAATGAGTTCAAAAGTACACTTAGTTAATGTGGAAAAGAATGCTTTCTCAAATACTATTTCTGAGATTGAAATTCTGAAGAGAAGAAAGAAAGAAGAAATAGAGAAACAACAAGTTCTTGAAATACAGAAACTTGAAAAAGTAAGTAAAATTCTTGAAAAGCAGTGTCTGAGTGAGATGAATGAAGAAGTTCTGTTAATTCTTCATGCTCAGACTAGACAACTACAGGAAGTGATCAAGTTCAAACTTGGAATTTCAAACACAGTTCAAAAAACTTTGAAAATTTCTAATATAATCACTGACTCTTCAGTTTACTCTTCTTTCTTTTCTACTTCTTCTTCTTCTTCTTCTTTAAATCAGAAGAAAATATATGCTCAAGCAGCTGAATCTGCTGTCTCTAAACCTGCTATCTCTAAATCTGCTATCTCAAAACCTGCTCAAAATTCTGAGAAAACTGAGAAGAATACTGCTCATACTTCTATTCATAGAAGAGTGAAGAAAAGAATGCAAAAAGAGAAAAATCTTCAAATCTTCAAATATAGAAGACTTATTCTCAAAGTCTCAAATCAGAACATATTGCAGAGAAATAAGCTAAACTCAAACCTCATTTTCAGAATTAGAAATGAAATCAATCAGCAGTTCTTTTCTCAGTTAATGACTGATATTAAAGTTCAAAAATCAGTTATAGCTTCAATTGAGTTATTCTTCTTTGAAAACTTCATCATTCTGATCATAATGTCTGAATTCAGTGCAGAATTCCTTATTCAGAATAAGAATCTCTGAAAGTCAGCAGTAGAATCTCTGTTAAACACAACAATTCTATCTGAGAGAGATAAAAAGTGAGATAAATTTATTCTTCATGATATTTGAGTTGAAATCTTTGACTGTGAGAAAGAAATGCTACTTCTCAAAAATGAATTGAAAGAATACAATTCTATTCAACTGAGAAAAGAGCCTGTATCACTTAATTCAATTGAGTTCAGACAGAGTAGAAGAAATGTCTCTGTTCTAGTGTATATAAAGACACTTGAATAATCAAGAATCTCTGAAGTAAGAGTAGCAGATTTGAAAATGAGAGTTCATGAATACAAAGACTCAAGAATGAATCTCAAAGCTCAAACACAGTGTTCAAACTGTGAAAGATATGAACACTTTACAATCTCTTATTTCAGAGACTCAAAATGTGCATTCTGTGCTAGAGATTATAAAACTAGTGAGCATAATTGTGAAACATGCTTAAAAAGAGATGAAATATGTCAACATACTCTGCTTAAGTGCTTCAATTGTAAAGAAAAACATGCATCTAGCTCAAAAGAATGTGTATTTGCTCCAAGAACTCAGAAGAACTGGAGAAAAGATAAAGCTCAAAGTGAATCTAAAACTGAAGAGAAAAGTCAAGCTAGTAAATCTACAACTGCAAGCTCAAAAAGAAGAAATTCTTAACTATTTAGATTTTCAAACTTCAACTCTTCAGCTAAGTGTAAACAGAATTTGAATTCTTAAACTTCTGTTAAGATTAGAGAATTGAGAAATGACTCTGATGATAAACTAGATATAATGCAAGCAGTTAAGATTTCTACTTTTCAAAATAGTTATAATCTACTATCTGATAATAGAAATTAGATTCTACTCTATCTCTACTCTCTCTTAGTATGGATATACAACAAAAACAACAAAAAAAGTTTAAAAACTCTTCAAAAATCACATTTATTCAAAATAATGTGAATAGAAACTCAAATTGTATTTATTCTTGTCTTCAGATTGCATTTGAATAAAAAGTTGACTTTGTACTTCTTCAAGAACCAAACTTTGATACTGAGTAAAAGTACATTATTTCTCATTCAAGCTATTACTGCTTTCTTTCTGAAAAATCTGAGATAAAATCAAGAGTAGTGATCTATGAAAGAAAAAGATCAAGATATCAATTTAATTTGAGATTTGATATCATATCTGCCTCTGATATTCTAGTGGGTGATATTATAGATAAAGAGAATGAGTTTGATACTATTCAACTTATAAATATCTATAATGAAAAGTCATTGAAAGAAAACAACAATACCTGGAAAATTGATAGAGGATTTTTGAATGTAACTCTCTTAAAAAACTCTATAATTGCAGGAGACTTCAATGCACATCATCTCTGATAAAACTCAGAGTGCACAAGAGTAGTAAGAGCAGATAAACTGGTTGAATAAACTTTTAAGCATTCAATAGATTTAGTTAACAAGTCTGATCAATAAACATTCTTTAGAAAAGGCATGAAACAGAAATCTATTATAGGTCTAACTTTCATGTCATAAAATCTAATTGAAAAAAGACTTATAAACTGATTTATTGATTCAAATGAAACCTCAGAATCAGGTCATGAGATCATTCAATTTGATATTGAACTGAGTGAAAAACAAAGAAGTGAAAATCCTCTTCTCTCTAATCAGTATAACTTTGAAAAAGCTGATTGAAAAGCAGTTGAAGAAAGAGTAAAATAGCTGAAATCTGAAAGACAGAGTGAGCTTTATTGAAATCAAAGTCAAGATATCTTAAATGAAATGCTTGAGAATAGAGCAAAGCTGATTACATCTATTCTTCTAACAAGTATTGAAGAAAATATTTCAAAGAAAAAGTCTTCTGAGTTTTTCAAATCTTGATGGAATAAGAATATCACTTCTAAAAGAAAGCAATTAGTCACTGCTAAGAGAGAGTGAAAGAATAACTTAATATCTGATGAAGAGTTCAAAGCTATTCAAAATGAATATTTTTCAGATATTAAAAAAGCCAAAACAGATTGCTGAAACAAATTTCTTGAAGAATCATAAGAAAAAGAAGTTTTTAAAGCCTTCAACTATACTAAAACAAGAAGTGTAGCAAAGCTTTCCATCTTAGAATATGAATTTCAGAATGAATTGTATACAGCAAACTCTTTTGAGAAAAAATGTCAAGCTTTTATAAGAATTCTCTTTCAAAACTCATCACATTTAGAAGAGAAGAATATGTCATTTCATGAATATATTGATGAAAATAACTGGGAATGGCCTGAGCTTACAGGTGATGAACTAGAGTCAGCAATATTCTCAAGTTCAACTAAAACTGCTGCAGGGCCTGATTCAATTAATCATTTAATTATTCAAAACACATATTTCTACTTGAAGAATGAATATTTTGAGCTTCTTTTCAATCTCTTAAGAAATGGTTATCATTCTGAATGCTGGAGAGAAGCTACTGAAGTAATCCTTGTAAAATCTAATAGAAAAGCTTCAGTTTCTAAGTTATATAGAGTAATATCTCTGTTGAACTGTTTGAGAAAAGTTCTAGAAAAGATAATAGCTACTAGATTATCTTTTATAAGCTCTATTAGTGATTCTCTTCTATTTAATGAACAAATGAGAGATAGAAAACAATGTTCTGCAATTGACACTGTTCTCTCAGTTATTCATGATATTCAAGTAGCAAAGCATAGAGACCTGGTCTCAACTGCAGTTTTTATTGACATAAAAGATGCATTTGATCATGTTTCAAAGTCTAAGATGATTCAAACTTTGAAGATGTTAAAACTGTCACTTTCTCTAATAAAATAAGTTGATTGTTTCATATCTAAAAGAATTATACAACTATTCTTTGATGGAAGAAGACAAGATAAAACTGAGATAAAAATAGAAGTATCACAAGAATCTTCAATCTCACCTGTTTTATTTGCAATATACACTGCATATTTATTCAAGAATAGAGAGATGAAAATAGTGAGATCTTCAAGTTATGTAGATGATATTGATCTACTCTACAGTTCAAAGACAATCAAAGAGAATTTAGAAGTGATTGAGAAAGCAGTAAAGAAAGTCTTTGTTAGAGCAGATATCAATCTAATTCAATTTAATATGAATAAAACTGAGTTAATTCACTTTTTTTCCAGATTTAATGAGAAAGAACTAAGTCTAACTCTTCTGAATAAAGAGATTAAACCCAGTTTGAATGTCAAATGGCTAGGAGTATGGTTAAACTTCAAGTTAAATTTTAAATATCATATTCAATAAAGAATCATCAAGGCAGAGAGACTACTGAATAGTATAATCAGACTATCAAATACTGAGAGAGGTCTATCTTTTCAGGCTATGAGACAGTTATACATAGCCTGTATTACCTCAGTAGCTGATTATGGAGTTCAAGTTTGATGAAATAATCAAGATAACTTCACTGAACTGTTTCAAAGTCTACAAAACAGAGCTTTGAGAAGAATTCTGAGAGCATTCAAATCATCTCCTATTAAAGCAATGGAAATTGAAGCCTCAATTCCACCTCCTGCTATTCAGTTTGAAAAGGCCTGTATGAACTATGCTCTGAGAGTCATAAAGATGAGCTCAAATCATATAATCAGAGAAAGAGTCTCTTCTTCATTTTCATCAGTTAACTCAGGAAATGAACTGGATTGAAATAGATTTCTTGATTAAAATGAGAATAATGCTTTAAAGAAAATGCTCTCTCAACTGTATAGACTATGTTCACTTATTAAGAATCAATTTTCTTCATTAAATGTTGAGAAAATTGCTCATGAGAAGATATCTCTCTGAAGAGAAAAGCTGAAATCTCTCATAGACTTATAAATAAGTGAACTATCTAAAGAGAGAGAATATGAACAGCATTTGAAGAAGATCTCTACAATTAATATAAAAGACTCTATTCTGATTTACTCAGATGGCTCAAAAAATGAGAATTTAAATAGATTAGATGCAGGCATTGCTTATACTGAAGATAATATTAATTTTATCTCAGATTTCTGGAATTTAGACTGTGAATCTGAAGTCTTTGATGCTGAACTATTTGCAATAGTGAAAGCTTTCAAACTCATTGAAATAAAATCTTATAAAAGAGGAAATAGTTTGAAAGAGGCATGAATATTCTCTGATAGTCAAGCTGCTTTAAAAAGACTTAGAAATAGTCAGATTTATAATGAGCAAATGAATCTTGATCTGATTTTAAACTCTGTTTTGAAAATTCAAAAGAGAAGAACATCTAAACTGATAATTCATCTGCATTGAGTTTCTGCTCATATGAATATTCATGACAATGAATTGACAGATTCAGCTGTAAAAAAGAGTTCAGAATTAAGCAGATCTATTCAAAAAACAGTGTTCTGGTCTTTCATAAAGAGAAAGATAAAAGGATCTTGTTTAAATAAGTGAAATGAAAGCTGGCAGAAACAAAAGAAGAGCATATATTATTCAAGATTTGAGATAAAATCAAAGTGAAAATCTTGTTCAATTAAATGTAAAAAGAAAATATTCTCATTCATAATTCAGCTAAAACTAGGACATGATTATTTCAAATCTTATATACAAAAATTTGATGATAGATTTGATTCAACAGAGTGCTCATTCTGCAATACAAATGAGAATTCTGAGTATATTGTAATGTATTGTGCATTATACAATAGTCTCAGAGTCAAATTAAAGAAGAAGTATGATTTAAATCAATTAAATATGAGGTTCTTATTCTCAACTGAGACAGGACTTAAATACTTAATAGACTTTCTATCAGAAGCTCAAGCAGCTATAAGAAAATGACTCAACTCAGAAGTATCTGAATATGAAGAGATGGAAATTGATTAGATATAGTCTGTTAAAACAGCTATACACTATCTTTTAATAATTTTATTTTGTTATAGTCTCTCATTGCTGTACTTGTTTCTTTCTGTTCTTTTCTATCTATCTATTTAATGTGTCTATCTTTAAGACTATGTTCTCTTTTCCTTTGTCATGATATTTTCAAATGGTTTCAAAGTATTAATAGGTGTTGAAATACTGCAATTTGTAAACAGTTTTTGTATTCTGAGCTGGAATTTTCTGATTTTGCATATCTGAAATTGATAAGTGTATAATAGTTGACTCTATAGATATAGGAAAAACCCTGAGAACTAAAGGTTCTCAGGTAGATGTCATAGTCTCTGACTGCATACATCTATAATTGAAGAATAATAATAATAATAATAATGAAGATAAAGATGTAAGATCTGAGCAGATTATAATTATTCACAGCACTATCATCAGTATTGAAAAAGACAACACTTATAATTAAAAAGTCTTATAAAGTAAGAGAAATCATAGATACTTACAAATCAGATAATCTCACTTATTCTAATATTTTCATAATTATAAGAAAAGAATAAGAAGTAATGAAGAAGTCAGACAAATATCACACTTCAATAAGTGATAAGACTGTAGTCAGTCATATAATAATGCACTGCAAACAGCAGATACAATGTAACAAAGAGCAGTCTCAGAGCAGTAGACTTGCATATAAGTCAGATTACAGAAGAAAAAGAAATTCATAGTTGAATTTAACTGTTTACATCAGTTCAATTACAGAGACAACAGAGGATAAAGTATCTGAAACATTCACAGACATGTGAGATCAAGTCATCTCAATCTCTGAGAACACTTAGAGATCAGATGAGATTAGTTTTAATAAGCTGCTTACTGTAGTAGTCTAAGTGAGTGAAGAGAGACAGTATAATGTATGAGACAGAATCATAAGAGATGAAAGCTGCAAAATCTAGTCACTGAATACTGTATTATATAGAGATTATATAAGAGTAGTAACTAGCAGATAAAGAAAAAGTGTAAGAAAAGAGAAGAGATAATAAATTAGTTATCAACTGTAAGAGTCAGCTGTAAAAGATAAATGTTATTATACATATCTTATTCATTTTCATACATCACATATTTAATCTATTTTCAACATCATATCATCTGAAAAATATTAAAAATAAAGGAAATCTCAAAACTTAAGATCTGTAAGAAATTCAAGAGCTGTAAGCCACTCTTATAATAATATTATATACATCTTCAATTCCTCTACTGCTCTGTATACAATATTAATATCATTTATTGCAAGATTGACTGAAATGCCAATATAGAAATGTGTATGCATGTGTATAGAAAAATTGAAGAAGAGCATGAAATCTGCAGAATCAGAAGCCAGGACAGAAGAAGCAGAGATAGAAGAAATGAAAGAGAAAGAAGACACAGAACTGAATGAATGATAGCAGAAGTCATCTGAGACTGAACACTTACAATCTGATATGTGCACAACCTTCTCTGCAGAGAAGAAAGAGAGAATAACAGAAGAAGCTTGAGAGTGAGAGAGAATAATCTCAGCAGCATTGTCATCTTCAATTAGAATGATCTCTGATGCTGAAGTAATTAAGAACTATTATTAGTATATGAAAACTTTAAAATCAGAAATGTGAACAGTTACTGAATGAATACTCACTGATCTTAGAGTTGTACATACAATTACAACATATACAAGGCTTCTCAGAAAAAGAGAGAGAGACACAAAGAAATACAGAAAGCAGAACACAGTATATAAACAGCTCATTCTTATGACAATATCTCAGACAAGATATATGAGCCTCACACCTGCAGGTGTAAAAGAGTATGATATTCACATTTCTGTTTCTGAAAATATAAATATCTTTTACCTGCATTATGAAGTTAGATGACAGATATCAGAGAATAGACTGATACAGATCTATTATCTCAAAGAAATTCATTAGAGTAGATATACTCATAATATTGAATTTAACAGTTATAAAAAGTTTCTTGATATCTGTGAATATCATAACTTTATACATAATAAAACTCATAATAATTTTCTCTAAGAACAGAAAAATCAGTGTCAGAAAGAAAAGATGAAAAAAGAAAAGACTTACAATCTTGATACTGTTGAAAAGAGAGGTGATTCACTGATATGAATGAATAATTATCTTATCATAAATATTTAAAATGAATGTAATAATCAGCATCTGCAACTGAGGTTTAAATAGTCATATTATATACAGTCTTTATACAATAAATCATTCTAGAGATTGATAAGAAGAGCAGAAGTGTACACATTGAAAAATATGATTTATCAAGTCTATGCAACATCTTCTTGAAACAGAGAGAGCTGATAATGAAAGCAGAGACAGCAGAGACAGAGAGAGTAGAAGTAGTGAAAGTGAGAGTCCATGAGCGTAGATAGTAGCAGGAGTGAGAGTTGCAGAAACAGAGGTAGCAGAAGCAGAAGAATCAGATACAGAGACAAGTGTAGAAGATTGAGAAGAAGTGACAGAGAATGAAACAGAGAGAGCAGAGAGAGACAGAGAAGACTCAGTCATATATAACATGAACAATTTCTTCATTATCACATTCTTCAAGTTCTTGACTAATAATTCAATATTGAGTTCACTATCATTGATGAATATGAATCTGTCAACATGTGAAGATTCTATATGAATAAAAACAAACATATCAGTATCTGTATTTATACAAAATCATGTCAGAAGACATGATCAGAAGTCTGCTGAGAAGAAAAACAGTTAAGAATGTATAAGAAGATGAAGAAGATATGTCATTCATAGTAATACATTCTGATAATTATTAGAAGAAAAACAAGTTCTGATCATGTTTCACAATATATTACACTTACTGTTAACAAACTGCCTGATATGAGTACTACAATGACACTTGTTATAAGAACAGAGAGTCATCACCAGAAACATGTATAATATAATAGATGAATGAATAGAAGATGTTGAACAGAAGAAGAAGTAGAAATCTTGAATAAGATAATAATATTTAATGATAATAATGATGAAGAAGATAATTAAAGAATAAAAAAAGTTAGTAAATAAGTAATGTAATATAGTGAAAGTTTCTTTACAAGAGTGTAAGAAGAACACTAGTCAGATCAGAGATAGAGTGTATAATTATGAACACTAGCAGTGCACTAATCTGCATGAAGCTAGAGCTGACATTATAATCACATAAGTGTGACTGAATCTGGTGAAGAAGAATGTGATTCAGAAGAACATACAACTGTTAGACAATAACATAGCTGCTTCTAAACATGCTTATAAATGTAAAAGAGTCATAGTAGCCACTAATTAATTTAGTATAATGTATATAAGAAGCCGGCGTACACCTGTAATCATACGCTGAGTTAAGCAACCTTTGAATCACAATAAGACTAAGACTGAAAATTAAATTCAGTCTCATTCAGTTCATTCAGTGATTGCTTATATAATCAGAATTTGATAATAATTATTGATAATGCTTATGAAACAACTAAATATATTCTTATATAAGTTTATTCTTTACTTTTTCATGAAAACTATACTTCTCTGATATACTGTGATCAGAGATATTATACTATCTAATAATTTTATATTTTATAATCATGAGTTTCTTGATTATTACTTCTTATAATTGTCTCTGATAATAGTGATAAATATCTCAGCTTGAGTTGAACTTTTACTTTATTCTTATCTCTATCAATGAAATTATCAGAATATCATGTATCATCAGTATAATAGTTGAATATATACTCTTAACAATTTTTTATAACTTTAAAATTGATTTAGTATATAAATTTATCAGATTATCTTGAAGATAGTAATTAAATTTAGTTTTATAAGTATATAGTTTTATCTGATTTTTAATTGTAATTAATATATATAAGTTCTGTTTCAAAGTTAGTATTATAGTTCTATATAATATGAAGTGTTATCAAAGATTGTTACTTACTAGAGAATTATAGTTCACTGTCTTCACATCTCTAATATCTGTTTATTTAAATCTCTGATAGTTGATATTGTAGTAATCTTAAGTTAATTTAATATATAAGTCTCATTTCTCCTTTGTTCAATCTTAAGAATTGTAGATATTAACTTAATAGAATAGATCTAGTAGAGCTGCTATAGTATAGTACTCTGTAAAAGATTGTTCAGTTTTACTGTAATAATATATTAGTTTATTTCTTACAGTAATAATAGCCTGCACTATAGTATTATCTTAGACTGAATTTCTTTTTAAGTGATTCAACTGTTTCTCAAGATAAGTAAATAAACTATTATACACTTATCAGACTGACTGCAGTATTAATATATAAGTGATTAAAACTATCTTCATTATCTTATAAAACTGAAATAGTAAATCAATTATATATTCTAACTGAGTTCACTTCATATTAGAAAGTTTCAATATCTAAAGCTTTTTCTAATCAGAGTATTACACTTAATGATTAATCATCTGATATAATTGAAGAGTCTAAACAGTTATTTTATATATTGAACTTTATTATATTTTAATATTCTGTATCATATTCAGTGATATGACTGATTTATTTATTTATTGAATATTATAGAATTGTTATTATTATTTAGAGAAGATATAAATTGCATTAATAATATTTTAAATCTGTGATATTTAAATTATTAGTTAATCTATTCAAAATTAATAGTAGTATTATTAAAAAGTATTATTAAAAAACAATATTAAAAAGTGTTATTAAAAACTATTATCTTTTATAAAGTGAATATAAAAGTTACTTGAGTAATCACTTCTATCTCATTCTTATCTCAAGAATCAGTTATCTCATTATTCTTTATCTTGATATTAAGATTGTTTATTAGTGTTTGTATTATAAGTTAAATCATATAAGTAATACAGAGAATATAACCTTATTTATTATTTCAGAAATGCAAAGTCAATTTTTACTCTAAGCTCTTTACTATAGTGTAGTTATTCACAGCATTATCAGTTATAATTATAAGAAGACTGAGACTAATATCTCAATAGTTATTTTTAATTACAGTTATTAATATCTCTGTTATATAATTCTCAGTATGACTACTGATCAATGATTCAAATTCAATTAATATCTCTTAATAAGTTCAGTTCTTATCAATGAAATAATATATAACTCTTATAAATATAAGATTGTTTGTACTAGTTCATGCATTCACTGTGAGAAACACTCTTTGATGATTCTTCAACTCTGATTCTAGATATTATATATTAACTTTGTAGTGTGTCTCAAGATTGAACTCTATGAGACAGTTATATATAGCCTGTATCATCTCAGTAGCTGATTATGAAGTTCAAGTTTGATGAAATAATCAAGGGAATTTCACTGAACTCTTTCAAAGTATGTAAAACAGAGCTTTGAGAAGAATTCTGAGAGCATTCAAATCATCTTCTATTAAAGCAATGAAAATTGAAGCTTCAATTGTCTCTTTTGCTATTAGATTTGAAAAGGTCTGTATGAACTATACTCTGAGAGTTATTAAGATGAGCTTGAATTATATAGTCAGAGAAAGAGTCTCTTCTTTATTTTTATCAATTAACTCAGAAAATAAACTGAATTGAAATAGATTTCTTAATTGAAATGACAATGATTCTTCAAAGAAAATGCTATCTTAACTATACAGACTATACTCACTGATTAAAAATCAGTTTTCTTCATTAAATGTTGAAAAAGTGGTTCAGGAGAAGAACTCTATCTGAAGAGAAACGCCTGCACTCCCATTGACTTGAGAAAGAAGTTGAACTTCTAAGAGAGAGAATATGTAACAGTATTGAAGAGATCTCTATAATTTATATAAAAGACTCTATCCTAATTTATTCAGATGACTCAAAAAATGAGAATTTGAATAGATTAGACACAGGCATTGCTTATACTGAAGATAATATTAATTTTATCTCAGATTTCTGAAATTTAGGCTGTGAATCTGAAGTCTTTGATACTGAACTATTTGTAATAGTGAAAGCTTTCAAACTCATTGAAATAAAATCTCATTAAAGAGAAAATAGTTTGAAAGAGATATGAATATTCTCTAATAGTTAAGCTGCTTTAAAAAGACTTAGAAATAGTCAGATTCATAATGATCAAATGAATCTTGAACTGTTTTTAAACTCTGTTTTAAAAATTCAAAAGAGAAGAATATTAAAATAGATAATTCATCTGCACTGAGTTCCTGCTTATATAAATATTCATGATAATGAATTGGCTGATTCAGCTGCAAAAAAGAGTTCAGAATTAAGTATATCTATTCAAAAAATAGTGCTCTGGTTTTTTATAAAGAGAAAGATAAAAGAATCTTATTTAGACAAGTGAAATGAAAGCTGGTAGAAACAAAAGAAGAGTATACATTATTCAAGATTTGAAACAAAACTCAAATAAAAGTCTTGTTTAATTAAATGTAAAAAGAAAATATTCTCATTTATAATTCAGCTGAAACTAGGATATGATTATTTTAAATCTTATATACAAAGATTTGATGATAGATTTGATTCAATAGAATGATCATTCTGCAATATAAATGAAAATTCTGAGTATATTGTAATACAGTATGCATTATACAATAGTCTCAGAGTTAGATTGAAAGAGAAGTATAATCTAAATCAATTAAATATGAGATTCTTATTCTCAACTGAGACAGAAATCAAATACTTAATAGACTTTCTATCAGAAACTCAAGCAGCTACAAGAAAATGAATAAATTCAGAAATATCTGAATATGAAGAGAAGGAAATTAATCAGATATAGTCTGTTAAAACAGCTATACACTATCTTTTAATAATTTGTTTTGTTATAGTCTCTCTTTACTTCGCTTTTCATTTTCTATTCTTTTCTATCTATCTATTTAATATGTCTATCTTTAAGACTGTGTTCTCTTTTCTTTTGTCATGATATTGTCAAATGATTTCAAAGTATCAGAAGATGTTAAAATACTGTAATTTATAAACAGTTTTTGTATTCTGAGCTGGAATTTTCTGATTTTGCATATCTGAAATTGATAAATGCATAATAGTTGACTTTATATATATAGGAAAAACTCTGAGAACTAAAAGTTCTCAGGTAGATATCATAGTCTCTGACTGTATACATCTATAATTGAAGAATAATAATAATAATAATCAAGATTGAACTGAAGACAGAATTGATGTAGAATATAAAGATTCAAATTAAGCATTTAAAGAAGTATTCAGAATTCAGAGTTTTCAATTAATTAAAGAGAAAGATTCAGAGATGTATATATATAAAGTAATTATTCATAAAAGTTATTATATAAGAGTTATGAAATCAGAGTATTAATATGTAATTGATTTCACATGATTTTCTTCAAATTAGAAAGTGAGTGTTATTAAAAATCATTATCTGACAGAGTAACTTATCAGCTCAGTAGTAATTTTCTGATTATTTTTCTTTTATTATCTGCATTCTGATGACTTCAAATGTCGGAAAATTTTTTTAAAGCTATAATCAGTTCATAATAAATGTTTCTGAATAAAGTTACAGTGATTATAGCAGAGAGATGACTCTTCAGTAATCTGCAATACAATCTATTGATAATTATTTTATAGTTCATCTCAGTATTTGTATTGAGTTTTTCATAATTTCATGACCTGAAATCAGATATAAAAAATAAAGTGATTATTCATTATAATTGAAAGAGAGCATTCTGTATTGAATTGTAAATAATATAGACTTTGTAATTCACAGTGATTTCTTAAAGAGTTTATAAATCTTCAATAGAAGTGAAAGAAGTGAAAGAAGTGAATTCAGAAGATATAATAATAGTTTAAGAAAGATAATAATTAATTTTCAATAACTAATCACTGATGTGTGTAAGAAGAATTATTATAAGAGAAAATAATCTTCTTTCTTAGCTTAGTTATAATTTTAGTACTAACTCAGATTGAATATTATTAATATATAAATGTAAATAAATAATCTTGATTAATCTCTGTTATATTTCTTAAAATATATTAATATTGAGAAAGAGAGTGTTATCAAATTGTATTATCAGATAATATCATTAAAAATATATTAATATTATAAATATCAATATTGAAAAAATGTTAATACTTATATATTATAGTGATTTATGAATCATGATAATTAAATATATATAGACTGGCCGCCGGGATCATGAATTTCACATTTAATCTCATTTAGTCTGATCTCATACATTTCTTAACATGAATCCCGCTGGGACTAATCATTAAAAAAACATGCAAAGTGACTATATATCAAATCTTAAAATGACATCATGACTTAGAAAAAATAAGAAAGTGATTTCATTTGATTTCATTTAGTCTCATTCTTGACATAAAGTTACTATTTTTAGACATTTTGAGGTTGTTTTAGCCTATTTTTAATTTTTTAAAAAGTAACACTTTTTGATAACATTTAAATGAGATTTAAAGTCATTTAAAGTAATAAAAATAATTTAAATTGAGAAGTGAAAATCATGATCTTATTTGAAAAATGTGATAAGAGTAGACAGTAAGTCTTACTGAGACAGTATAAGATTATTTTATAATTTTAAAACCATGTAATAAGATCAGTTGAATTGATAATAAAACTATCAAATATTCTGATTCTGGTTCTAGACACGGTCACACGGTCAGTTTAAATATATATATATATATTATTTCTGACATTGATTTCAACTTGCACAATAATTTTTGAAAACTCAAAATTAATTTCAATTATTATTTAACAGCTATCAAGTTTATAACTAACTAATATAGAAAAGAAAAAAACTTTTTCTACTTATTATCTTTCTTCTCTTTCTCATTCTTCTTATTATTATTTATAATTTACTTTCTATTCTTATTCTTCTTCTTCTTCTTCTTATCTGAGATAATAATCATCTTAAAATCTCTTTTCACTATCTTCTCAGAGAAGAGTTCTCACTGCTCTCTCTTAGTCAGATTAATCTGTATCTTAAAATCCTGCATTTTCTGATCTACTGTCTCAGATTCCATCTCAGTAGTAAGTAGATTGATATACTCAGAGAGCAGAGCTGTCTTCTTAATATTCTGAATTAGGAAGTGTATTTAAAACCTGAATAAGACTTCAATTCTCTTCTTCTCTCTCAGCTTCTGCTATTTAATTAGAGAACAGAAGTATTGTTAAAAATTATTATCTCTTAATAAATAAAAAACTTATTAGTTTTAACTTCTTTATCTCTTACTTTAACATTCTCTTAATCTTCTTCTACTATTACTTATTTACAGTAATACTCTTCTTCTCTCTCTCTCTCTTTATCTTAATTATAAATTATTCTTAAAACTTCTTCTGATCTCACTGCTGCTGTATAAGACTTTTTACTATCTTTTTTTTTCATTCTCTTCTGTGTAATGCTACCTGTATTATTTCTATACTTAGTTCAGTCTAAATTCATTAGAAGTATTACTTAAAATTATTATCATTCTACTCTCTTACAGAGTCTGCCCCGGTGGCTGAATGGTTAATGCGGCCACCCGGTAGCACCTTGGCGTGGGAAACCAAGGCGCGTGGGTTCGAAACCCGCAGGAATACATTAAATCCGGAACTCAAGCACCTCAGGTTTCTAATAAATACAGAGGTGTACAAATCGCTTCAATGAATTGCTCTATGTTCCTGGGCTGAGAAGTTATTATTGCATGTATCTAATTGTCACTCGTTTGTATTTTCCTATGTTCTTGTTATCTTGGCATGGTCTCAACACCTGTATTTCCTCCTGTATAATCAACACTTGACCTGTATTTAACATCACGCAAGGACTCATCATAAGCTCCGCTTGCATATGAGTATAATGGAAGAATAATAATAATAATAATAATAATAATAATAATAAATCTTACAGAGTCTTTTCAAGATATTTTAATATGTTTTATAATCTGTCTTCTCTCATTTAAATGCCTTCTTCTTCTCACTCTTTAATCTGTGACAGTACTCACATGCCTTGATAATCCGCAGAACTGCAGAATATTTGAAGAGAAATAACATAATTGATTTTAATAAGCATTGAGAAGAGATGAAGACAGAAAAGACAATCAGTAATAATATAATAATAATGATAATAATGATGATGATAATAATAATGATAATGATAATAGTAATAATAATAATAGTAATAATAATGATGATAATAATAGTGATGAAAGAGAAAGTGTATTGAAATATATTATTAACTTATCAAATATAAAGAGACTCAAAGAAAATATTAATAGCTTTCAAAGATATACAGAAACAGCTACAGTATTACATAGTAATATTATCTTCATTTAATATATACACTATTAATATTCTTTGTATGCAGTTATTATATAATCTATATCAGAGATATATACAGAAAAGAGATCTTTATTATCAGAGAGAATGATTACAGTAATTCTCTGTTTTTATATTATAAAGATAAGTTGTTCTTATTTCTTTCTTCTCTCTTTTCTCTTCTTCAATTAATCACTAATTTCAAGCTGATATGAAAACTATTAAAACACTCTCAGAAACTCTCAAATTAAAGAGTATAGACTAATCAAATTTCAAATATAGAAGAAATTAAATTATCTTCTACAGATTTAATTATTTATTTCTTCTCTTAATAAAATAGTAATTACATCTCTTTCTCTCTCTTAATTAAATAAAACATAATCTGTGAAAAGTGAGTATCATATCAGATTATAATGACTAATATAAGCTCAGTACACAGAACTGTATACATACAGTACATACTGAACTGAGAGACTATGTAAGTTACAAACTGATAATAGTATCTCAAGAAGAGCTGTGCAGTGTGAGAAAGCTGCAACTCTCAGTTATATATATAGAGAGTGAATTACTACAGTAAGTGTATATATATTGTATAAAAGTAATACTTTTTAATAATACTCAGTCTCTGATATTATGAAAATAGAGTCTCTCTATAAGATCTGTTTTTATCAGAAGTTAAGAAATCTTATATTTCTTAAGATTATCTTTGTATATCTTATCTGTGAAATTAATAAGAGAAATTATTAATTTCAGTATTCTGTTCTTAATATTATTCAAGTAGCAGCAGAGTTCACTCTGATTAGACTAACTGTGTGACCGTGTCTGCAACCAGGACCAGATTTTTTGATAGTCTCATTATCAATTCAACTGATTTCATTACACAGTTTTAACATTAGATAGTAGTCTCATACTGTTTCAGTGAGACTTACTGTCTACTCTTATCACATTTTTTAAATGAAACCATGATTTCCACTTCTCAATTTAAATTATTTTTATTGCTTTAAATGACTTTAAATCTCATTTGAGCATTACCAAAAAGCGTTACTTTTTAAAAAATTAAAAATAGTCTAAAAAAAACCTTAAAATGTCTTAAAATAGTAACTTTATGTTAAGAATGAGATTAAATAAGATCAAATGAGACTACTTTCTCATTTTTTTCAAGTTATGATTTCATTTTAAGATCTGATATATAGTTACTTTGCATGTTTTTTTAATGACTAGTCTCAGCAGAATTCATGTCAAGAAATGTATGAGATCAGATCAAATAAGATCAAATGTGAAATTTATAGTCTCAGTAGCCAGTCTAACTCTGATCATACTTTTTAAGTATATATTTTCTAATTATTCACATTTATATAGATATATACTGATTATTTATTAGATAATATTAAGACAATAATTTATCAGAGCTATATTACTCTCATTATGAGAAATACATAGTTAATAATAAATATTATAAAAACTCTGAGAAGTAAGTATTTTAAAAATACTGCAGCTCTGCAATCTTAGTTTTTTTTTTTTTTATTTTTTATTTTTTTCTTTTTCTTTTATTTTTTTTTCTTTCTCTTTTTTTTTCATTGTGATTTTTTCTTATTTTTATTTTATTTTTTATTTTTTTATTATTTTTTATATTTTATATTTTTTTTATAATTAAAATTATATAAATTATAATCTGTGTTCAGAAAAGTAATAATATTTAATAATACTCTCTATTAAATTTTTAACAAAAGAGTACTATATTATGATATTATGTAAGTGAGAAATAATTTTATAATCTCATTTAATATCATTCTCAATAATGAAATCAGAATGAAAATGTGACTAAGAATTCAAATATATTCTTTATTTAAGATTAGATTTTTATTTGAAAAGTGAATTCAAAATCTTTAATATTTGAAATAATGTGATTTGAGATTAATGTGATGAATATAAACCATGATCAGAAGTAATGCTTTTAGGCAACATGACAACTGTAAAGTTTGGTCCTGGTCCCAGACACAGTCACACGGTCAGTCTACTGCTGATTATGTACTGAATACTGTTGCCAAGGTATCTTTTTGTATTTTTCTGCCAGAGATGAGCCAGATTGGGAAGGGCGGTACATGGATGGGACTTGGCGTTGATGTTTGGAACATCAAAGACAGACAGGGTTTTCACAGTGATTGCTCTTCAAATATCTTCGCAATCACGGGTCGGGGATCTTCCAAAATCAAGAAGATTGGCGCATAGGGCTAGGTCTCTTCATCTTACAATTTGTATGGCAATTGGACCCGGGGTTGTGGTGTGGTAGGGGTGGACGGGAGATAGTCCCACACTTTGGTTCACGTTTGGCTGGATAACTCCACCACCACACGGGGTATGCAGTCGGCGATGGGGTCAAAATGCTCGTATGATCGAGGGCTATTCGATGGATCTATCGGCGGGTTCTTATTCGAAAGATTGAGCGAGTTCGTGGTGGGGCGGTTGGTTGCTCTGTTATATAACTTATTCATATTGACTCTCTTAACTAACTACACTAGTTACTAAAATATCTTAATGCACACGAGCCTCTGTGTACAAAGACATTGCAGAGCTAAGCTCAAAACAGAAGACTCTGCAAGATTGATTTTACAGCTTATTAATAAAAGAGATAGAACTGTAACTACAGTGAAAGTATGTCTCTAAAGATGAAATAAGATTGACTTGAGAATGAGTTGAATGATAACACAGATGATTGATGAAAGACTGAAGAGAGATCTGTAGAACTGAGAGATGAATTAATTATTAAAGATAATGACTGCAGCTGTTTTCTTAATTGAGTTAAGAATGAAGTTAATAAGAGATATTCTCTATAACATCTGATAATATAGTGAGCTCTTTGAATAATACTTTTCTTTTTATAGACTGCTGTTAATAAAGATATATCAGAACTATAAATCTCACAGTAATAAAACTTAATCTCAGATAATATATCTGTTTCAATAGACTGTTCACAGACTGTAGGAAATCCCACTTCTTGCAGATTCTTTATCTCTATTTTCTATCTCTTATGTAATTAATAGAGTTAGCAGCTCTTGATTATATACAACTATATAGACTGAAGTTCATGAATACTATTTATAACTCAGCTTGAATACTATTATATATTTAACTTCTACATTTTATCTTTCTACTGTGAATACTTCTAGTAGTTAACAGTATATATTATATCAAGCTGTAAACATCTGAATAATCATCTGTAAGCACTTATTCTTACACAGATGTAAAAGACAGCTATTAATTATATAAAGTATTGATATATCTAGAATGATAGAGAGAGTTTAGACTTATTTATCACAGAATCTATGACTGTAGAAGAATCTGATTTTACTGTATATATTCATTTACAGTTCTACACAGTGTAAAGAGATAATCAGTGATAGAAAAGATGTAATAAGTAGACTGATTATATAACTGTGTCTGAGACCAGAATCAGATTTTTTGATAGTTTTATTATCAATTCGACTGATCTCATTACACAGTTTTAACATTAGATAGTAGTCTCATACTGTCTCAGTGAGACTTACTGTCTACTCTTATCACATTTTTCAAATGAGATCATGATTTTTACTTCTCAATTTAAATTATTTTTATTACTTTAAATGACTTTAAATCTCATTTGAGTGTTATCAAAAAGTGTTACTTTTTAAAAAATTAAAAATAATCTAAAAAAAACCCTAAAATGTCTAAAAATAGTAACTTTATATCAAGAATAAGACTAAATGAGACCAAATGAGATCACTGTCTTATTTTTTTCAAGTCATGATTTCATTTTAAGATCTAATATATAGTCACTTTGCATGTTTTTTTAATGACTAGTCCCAGCAGGATTCACATCAAGAAATGTATGAGATTAGATCAAATGAAATTAAACATGAAATTCATGATTCCAGCGGTCAGTCTAGTAATGAGAGAAGATTATAATACCTGAGTTCTCTGAGTGTAGTATTGAAGACAGACAGCTGTAGAAGTAGTAGAACACTGTAAAGAAATAAATTAATTAAGAGACTGATTTTGTAAGCAGTGAACACAGGCTTTTGATATATTATTCATTCTTAAGAATCTATAAGAGGTGGTTGATCAGATGCATTATCTATTCAAGAGTCTGTACAGAGTAGATTGTTAATCAGATATGTTATCTATTCAAGAATCTGTATGAAGTAGATGATATAATAGTGCAATGTCATGGAATTATGCTTCACTTAATTCTACATCCATCAGTGGGCTGTATTCATGCCAAGAACCTTAAAAAGGAAATTCTTCACTTTTAATAATCAGGGTTTTCATCATATATTTGCTTCACTTCACTCTGTAAATAAAGCCTCAATCAACAGTCTTCTTCTCTGAGAATAAATGTTCTAATCAGTATATCACCAGGCCTATTACACTTATCATGAACATGATGAAACTGATTACTTTCTTAAGAACTTAAAAAATCAATTATTAAAACATCAAAGAATCAACTACTCTGTAATTGAATACTATACTGAAAGAAATGCAATATTTTTCATCAATGAAAAAAACTTCAGTTTCATATCAACTGTAAAAATATTATCTACTACTTACAGTTTTTAACATTTTTTTATAATACTTAAACACTGTAGTATTCTACATCATGATATCTGACAGAAGTATTTTCAAATATATACACACTTTTGATAATAAAGAAAAACTTGACTCAGCAAAGAAAATCACCAGTGAATTAATTATATTTACTGATATTAATGAGATCCGCATTCATATAAATGAAATCAAATTGAATTTTCAAAATATTTATTACTTATCAGCAGTTTTCTATAATTTCTTAAGTTTTAATTAACTTGTTAATAAAGAATTTGACTTTAAACTCTTTTGAAATAAAAACAGTTATATTATTGATTTTGAAATGATTAATAAATATAATTAATAATTTTATACAGTGAAAATAAATCATTGTGTTTATTTAATTTATAATATATGTAAAGTTGCTCTAGCTACAGTTATACAGATACTTTTAAATTATATTAATATATTTTTTATATAATATATTTGTCTAGAATATCTGAATATTACTGATATTTAATAATTGACAAAATATCTCATCTCTGATATTGTAATTAAAAGAAGTATGAATATATCATTCTGTGAAACTTGTAAACTTATAAAAGTAAAAAAGAAAATCTTGCAGATTTTTATAATAAGAGAATATATTCATAGTACTCATCTGTATTTTAATATTATAGATAATAGTAAATTCTTTAATACTTTTCATAAATTCTCTTTTTCTTTTCAAGACTACCGATAACTATTTTTTTATAATGAATAATATTATATATTATAAAACTGTTTATTTTTTTAAGAACAAAGATCAGCTATTGAATGTTACTGATTTTCAATTTAAACATCTTCAGAATCTGAGTATAAAAGTCGTATTTATATATTTTAACAGAACTGTTGAAATAAGTGATTAATAGATATAAGCAGTTCTCACTGAATTTAATGTTAAATAAGAGTCAATGAAGCTCTATTCTCTTAATCAAAATAGTGTAGTAGAACAGTTTATTCAAACTGTTATTTCAAAAGCTTGTGTTATAATAATACAAGTAGGTTTATCAGTTAAGCTATAAGGTAAAGACTGTGTTTACAGTGATACTATACATTAATATAGTTTAATAAGTATTCTCTTATTCTTGAACACTGTTCATTGAAGAACTGAATCCTCATAACTTTTTATAAAGATGAAAGACCAGCTTTTTTTTGCACAGCAGTGACTTATAAGTAATTGAATTATCTGTTTACATTTTCAAAAAAAGTTTTTGAAAGGAATATAACAAGTTTGCTAAATGCAGTAAATAAATAATTTTGATTGAATATTATAGTGAAATAATATATAGAATATGAAACTTTGTAAAAGATGAAGTTATTATATTCAACAGTGTGAAATTCAATAAAAATATCACATTATTATGATTAGTAAGCTCTGTGTTTAATAATTGCAACACAATCAATATATATTACACACTGACTGCAGATAATTTCACTTAAGTTAATTATTTATTAATTTCTGCACTTCTGCAGAAGAAATTTCTCTTTGTATAAATATCAGTTAAAAACACTTCTCTCTCATCTGCAGTTATAGTCACAGACTGCAAAGTAAAATGTTTTAGAAAAAAAATTAATGTGAAGTTACTAACTCATTTTAAAAAGTATGAAAAGTTTCTGAAAAATGCTACTACTTTCAACTCTGATCTCTTAAAAGTATTATCTGTTATTGAGTTTCAGCTCTATTATATATTTAAAATATATACTGTGTGAAGAGGCTCTAATACAATTACAGAGATTAATATTCTGCAAATATATAAAAAGATGATTACATCTTTATAAAAAAATACTTAAATAATTACTATGAAGAAAGAGTAGACTGACCGTGTGACTATATCTAAAACTAGAATCAGAATATTTGCTGATTTCATTACTAATTTAATTAATCTGATTACACAGTTTTAAGATTAGATAGTAGTCTCATAGTGTCTCAGTGAGACTTACTATCTACTGTTATCATATTTTTCAAATGAGATCATGATTTTCACTTGTCAATTTAAATTCTTTTTATTACTTTAAATGACTTTGAATCTCATTTGAGTGTTATCAAAAAGTGTTACTTTTTAAAAAATTAAAAATAGTCTAAAGAAAATCTTAAAATGTCTAAAAATTATGACTTTATATCAAGAATGAAACTAAATGAGATTAAATGAGATCACTTTCTTATTTTTTCTAAGTCATAATCTCATTTAGACTGACCGTGTGACCGTGTCTAGAATCAGAATCAGAATATTTAATAGTCTTATTATCAATTTAACTAATCTCATTACACAGTTTTAAGATTAGATAGTAGTTTCATACTATCTCAGTGAGACTTACTGTCTACTCTTATCACATTTTTCAAATAAGACCATGATTTTCACTTTTCAATTTAAGTTATTTTTATTGCTTTAAATGACTTTAAATCTCATTTGAGTGTTATCAAAAAGCGTTACTTTTTAAAAAATTAAAAATAGTTTTAAAAAAACCCTTAAAATGTCTAAACATAGTAACTTTATGCCAAGAATAGAATTAAATGAAATCAAATGAGATCACTTTCTTATTTTTTCTAAGTCATGACCTCATTTTGAGATCTGATATATAGTCACTTTGCATGTTTTTTTAATGATTAGTCTCAGTGAGATTTACATCAAGAAATGTATGAGATCAGATCAAATGAAAGTAAATATAAAATTCATAATCTCAGTGATCAGTTTAGTCTCATTTTGAGATCTGATGAATAGTCACTTTGCATGTTTTTTTAATAATTAGTCTCAGCGGGATTCATGCTAAGAAATGTATGAGATCAGATTAAATATGATTAAATATGAAATTCATAGTCTCAGCAGCCAGTCTAAGAAAGAGCTTGACTCTGCAACTAAAAATAAAATTTTCAAAATTGTGAATAAATTAACTCTAAAATCTTAGATTCTTGATAATTGTTGAGTTTATTATGTTAAAACTGATATGAATAGTGATGTATTATTTTACAAGATAAAATAAATTATTCAGAGCTTTTATTAATAAAAAAGTGTTAATTTTAGTAATATTTATACTTCTATTATTTTCATCTTCATCATCTGTATTATACTTACAGTGATAGTGATGAAAACTTAAAATATCTATTAGATTGATTTTATCACAGTGTTTCTGAATATAGATTTTTTACTTAATAACTAGTTTTATATGAAACAGCTGACTGAATTTGATAATAATATTAATTATATATATCAACTTCTGCAGTCTCTCTACAGTCTCAAACAGACTCTTTATCTGTGATTCAATTTACTTACAAATTATTTTAAGAATATTGACTTTGAATTCTCTTATCATGATAAGAGTCTCTGATTTAAAAGAGATTCTCAAATATTTCTCACTTTTTATATGAATAATATTAAGTTAATAGACTCTGATACAGATATTATTGAACAGATATTTTATCAAATCACTGATTAATTTACAGTGAAGAATTTGAAATCTGTAAACTATTATTTAAGTATGAAAATTGAGAAGAATAACAGTGATATCAAGCTGTTACAAATCATTAATATCAAATTAATATTGAAAGAATTCAGAATGATTAATTCTTAAGTTGTAAAAACTTTTATAAAATTCATTCTTAACTCACTCTCTGACTTTAAATCTTTTAATAAGTTTAAATATTGATAAGCTATTGAATTACTTAAATATTTTAATAAAAGCTTTAATAGCTGAGATTTATAAAAACACTCTGATTAACATAAGAATTTAAATATTTATAGTTAAAAAAGCTCTGAAAATGTTCTGACAGATACAGAGTTTTATCAGCTTATTACTTCTTTGATAGTTTATTTATTTATTTTTACTGTTTTTTTTATATTTATTCTTTAATTTCTATTAGTCTTCTGTAAAATCTTTTTTTATATTTATTCTTTAATTTCTATTGGTCTTCTGTAAAATCTTTGATAAAAAATACTTTTAATTTTATATGTAAATCTCATTTCCTAGTTATACAGCTACTTTGCTAAATTGTAAAAATTTACTCAGACAGAGTAATAGTTAGAAGAAGTGTTAAATTACTTCTTTTACAAACTGACTGCTTTCACTTATATAGTTACTACAGCTGCTGATTCATGTGATCAGTAATTACAAGCTTCTATAAAAAGCTACGTAGCAGCTAGCTTCTTATAATATACTTAACTACTTTAAAAACTTTTTCATCAACTATATAAATACTACAAAAACTCTGAGAACTGAAGTTCTCAGATAAATATCATAGTTTCTGACTGTATACATTTATAATTGAAAAATAATAATAATAATAATAATAATAATAATAATAAGTGTTTTTAATAATTATTATTAAATTCTAATTATATAAGCAATTACTAAATGAATTGAATGAATTGAATGAGATTGAATTTGATTTTCAGTCTCAGTCTTATTCTGATTTTTGAAGAATAATTATTGTTCACTATTTATTCTAAGAAATTACTTCTATTTCACTATTTTTAAATTAAATCTAGTTATTTTTCACATCATTTCTAAAAAAAATAGTTTATTTTCAGATTTTTTTGATGCTTAGTTCTGATAAGACTCACATTAAAAAATGTATAAAATTAAATTAAATAAAATTAAATATGAAATTTATAATCTTATCAGTTAATTTATATAGATTTAATAAAAATTTTTCTTTCTTTGAAAATTTTATTATTTTAACTACAATATCTAAGTTCAATACACAATTTCTCATTGAGAATAAAAATATATGAAAAACAGTAATGAAATTTCCGTTAAAAATACTAATTTTATCTAAAAAAGATAAGAAATGAGAGAAATTTATTCTTTATAATATTTTAGTTGAAATTTTTGACTGTGAGAAGAAAATTGTAAGAGGTCTACACTGAATAGATCAGTATTAAGATATAGATCTTATATAACAAAAGTGAAAAATGTTAAAGAAGAAAAATAAAAGAGAAAGTATAAGAATCAGTGATTAGACTAAATATTTATATATGTATAAGGTAAAGCTTCAGAGTAAGAGAATAGAAACTCTGTGAGTTCTTCAGCTGAGAATTAATGACTGAGAATCAGAGCTTTCAGCAGAAGAGTCAAAACTTATAGCAGAAATCTATGAAGTGTAATAAAATAGTCTTATAATCAGATACAGTCTGTTACATTAGTCTTCTTCTTTCAGAAGTAAGGTTTGAGTGATAGAGTTGCAGACATGTAGTTCTCATCAGTTAAGAGCTGCTATTTCAGATAACACAGAGCTCAGACTTCAGATCAGATAATTATAGCTAACTTATTTCATAAAATATATCTAGACATAACTATAAGATCTTTTATCAAGAATATTTTCAATCTCTTATTTAAGTTCATTATCTTCTTCTATGATTT
Source organism: Blastomyces gilchristii SLH14081 (assembly GCF_000003855.2). Classification (NCBI taxonomy): domain Eukaryota; kingdom Fungi; phylum Ascomycota; class Eurotiomycetes; order Onygenales; family Ajellomycetaceae; genus Blastomyces; species Blastomyces gilchristii. The sequence continues at coordinate 501,684 of NW_003101681.1, forward strand.
CTGGCAGCTGTCAGTTAAAAGTCAGTTGAGAAGGAAATGAATTAATAACAGTATGATTAGACTGACTGTGTAACTATATCTGAAACTAGAATCAGAATATTTGATGATCTCATTATTAATTTAACTGATCTCATTACATGATTTTAACATTAGATAGTAGTCTTATACTGTCTCAGTGAGACTTACTATCTACTCTTATTATATTTTTCAAATAAGATTATGATTTTCACTTCATAATTTAAATTATTTTTATTGCTTTAAATGACTTTAAATCTTATTTAAGTGTTATCAAAAAGTGTTACTTTTTAAAAAATTAAAAATAGCCTTAAAAAAACCTTAAAATGTCTAAAAATAGTAACTTTATGTCAAGAATGAGACTAAATGAGATTAAATGAGACTACTTTCTTATTTTTTCCAAGCCATAGTCTTATTTTGAGATCTGATATATAGTCACTTTGTATGTTTTTTTAATAATTAGTCTCAGCAGAATTCACATCAAGAAATGTATGAGACTAGATTAAATGAGATTAAACATGAAATTCATGATCTCAGCGGCCAGTCTAAGCATGATAAAGCAAGCTTGTATGAAAGACATTATAAATTTCTAATAATATATTAATATAATAGTTGTGACTATCTAGAACTTCTATTACTTTGTATTATTATTATTATTATTATTATTATTATTATTATTCTTTCATTATACTCATATGCAAGCGAAGCTTATGATGAGTCCTTGCGTGATGTTAAATACAGGTCAAGTGTTGATTATACAGAAGGAAATACAGGTATTGAGACCACGCCAAGATAACAAGAACATAGGAAAATACAAAGAAGTGACAATTACATACATGTGATAATAACTTCCCAGCTCAGGAACATAGAGCAATTCATTGAAGCAATTTGTACATCTCTGTATTTATTAAAAACCTGAGGTGCTTGACTTTCAGATTTAATGTATTCTCTGCATGTTTCGAACTCATGTGCCTTGGTTTCCCATGCCAAGGTGCTACTGAGTGGCCGCATTAACCATTCAGCCACCGGGGCTCTATTACTTTGTATTTAACATAGCAATAGTTCAGTGTATAAGATAAGTATGTAATCTGTATATTTTTAAGATTCAATCACATCAGATCTTCTATCTTATATTACTCAGTGAGATCTCAGTGAATATTAATTTAATTCTCTTAATCTTATTTAGTGCTTATTATGAAGACTTTTACTCAGTTATAGATGTCTTAAAGCTTTATTACTATATTATTAGTAATCTGAATTAAACTGCAGAGATTCAGTGTGAACTGTGTAATCTCTAGAAGATTTAACATCTTCATATAATAATTATATATAAGAAAGAACAGGCTTATATCTGTTAAAACAGCATCTTAATCATTGATAACAATCTCTCTGTATAGAAGAAGATTATATCAATCATCTTATAAGTAATTATAGAACTTCTAAAGATAATTCATTACAGTCTGAATTATTCATTCTGATGCATTATCAGTCTCAGAGTAATAAGTAGTTAATAAATAGTGTATAATCTTAAAAACTTGATAGATTCTTGTTCAGAGAGTACTTATAAATTAACAGTCTTAATCAGATACTATAGATCTCAGTAAGTCATACATCTAATAGAATAAGCTTTGTAAGAAAGCTTTAATAATCTATTCAGTATTTATCTTATTACAGAGTTTCAATATTACATCTTTGCTTAATTAATTAATAATAATCAGAATATTTCTACAACTCTTACTCTCAGAGAGATTAATAGTGAAGTTAATTACTACATCTTATCAGATTCTATCAGAAATATTAAGTAGTTTTAGTAGACCTTTTCTATAATCTTTTTATAAGATAATAGAGAAATAATGATTGCAGTTTCAGATAAAGTGTCTGATACTGTTTAATATTTTAGATCAGTAGAACTCTTGAGAGATTATTTAATATAATTACTCATAATCTGAGTGACTAATTATATACAAATCATACATCTCTTACATTATACTGATATGTAAGAGTTCAGATTAAGAGACTCAGTGTTATTTATAAAATTACAGAGTATTATTATCATTAATTAAGTATTCTGAGATATCAGTTCTTATATATAGTTCTGAGAGAAATTGAAGTACTTCTTGATATACTGCTTCAGTGAGTATTTAAAAAAGTTTATCAGTCTCAGCTGTTGTATGTCACAATTCATTCAGTGTAGATTTAAGAGAAGTCATAACACTGATAATAGTTCTTATTAGAGAAGTATGTATAGTGTTATAAGTGATTTCATTATAGTTAACTAGTATCTTCAGATTCAAGAGTCAGTGCTCTCAGTTTATTTAATAAGTATCTGTTACATCAGAAGATATATCTTACTCTTATTATAAAAGAGCATTTGTCATTGAGTTCTGACTGCTAAGATGATAGTGTATTATGAAATAAAAACCACTTAATAGCTCAGATCATTACATCTGCTATTCAGTAAGTTTATAAGTAATTATAAAATACTTGAGATTCTTATATTCTGTGATTATCTTAAATTTGAAGACACTTCTAGACTGACCGTGTGACCGTGTCTGGGACCAGGACCAGATTTTTTGATAGTCTCATTATCAATTCGACCGATCTCATTACACGGTTTTAACATTCAATAGTAGTTTCATACTGTCTCAGTGAGACTTACTGTCTACTCTTGTCACATTTTTCAAATGAGACCATGATTTCCACTTCTCAATTTAAATTATTTTTATTGCTTTAAATGACTTTAAATCTCATTTGAGTGTTATCAAAAAGTGTTACTTTTTAAAAAATTAAAAATAGTCTAAAAAAAACCTTAAAATGTCTAAAAATAGTAACTTTATGTCAACAATGAGACTAAATGAGATCAAATGAGACTACTTTCTCATTTTTTTCAAGTCATAGTTTCATTTTAAGATCTCATATATGGTCACTTTGCATGTTTTTTTAATGACTAGTCCCAGCGGGATTCACGCCAAGAAATGTATGGGACCAGACCAAATGGGATCAAACATGAAATTCATGGTCCCGGCGGCCAGTCTAGACACTTCAGAGTTTAAAGTCTTATTCTTCTAAACAGTGCACTATTATGAGAAGTTTCTTATTATAGATCTTATAATTGTATTCAACAGAACTTAGCTTCTTAGATATAAAGATGTATAATTATAAGATATCTTTATTATTATATTATAATATAGCTTTCTCTATAATATAGTCAGAGAAGTCAGCTTCAATAACTGTTTCACAGTCAGAGTTAAATATTATTAGTAGAGAAGTATTAATGAACATCTTCTTTATCTGTATAAATACAGCTTCAGTGTTCACTGATTATTGAAATACTGAGTTCTTCTTAATAAGTTCTGTAAGTAATCTAGTAATATCTGAGAAGTTTTATATAAATCACTGATAGAAGTTAGTAAATTTAATGAAGTTTTATATATCTTTCACAGTGCAAGAAGCTTCTCATTCAAGAATAGTAGAAATTTTCTCAGAATTCATTCAGATTCTCTTATCAGCTTCTATGATACAATCTAGATATTTTGTACTCTTGACTTCAAAGTTATACTTGTCTATATCTATTAATAGTTCTGCTTCTTGTAAATATTATAATACTTTTCATACATGTTTCTGATATTCTTTTCTGAACTTATCAGTAAAGATGAGAATGTCATTGAAATAAGCAGATGCAAAGTTATTAAAAATCTCAGAGTGCTCAGTTAATATCTTCTGAAATATACTAAGAGTATTAACTGTTTAAAAGATATGACTACTTATTCAAAGAGACTATATTATATTTGAAATGCTGTAAGTTATTCATCTTCTTCAGTGATATGAATCTTATGAAACACAGTAATAACATCTAGCTTTATAAATTATTAAGCTTATCTAATATATACTAGAGTTTTATTGATAAGAGATAAGAGATAACAGTCTTTCTTTATCAATCTGTTCAGTTCTTAATAGTCTATATAAAATCAGTGTTCTCTGCCTGATTTCTTTACAAAGAGAATAGAAGCTGCAGTGAAAGAGTTACTAATATATATAAATTTCTTATTTAACAGATTATTGAGTATCTTTGAAGAAGAAGAAGTTTATCTTAAGATATATTATAAAGAGAGCCTCATAGTGATTCAGAATTCTTATTATTTTTCTTTTTCAGCTTGATACTGTAATCTACTTTTGAATCTTATAAGAGAGATAGATTTGTAACATTATCTTATTAAAAGATATTTAAATATTTATAATATTATTAAGAGAGTTTTGTATGAGAATCTGTTATTATAATATAGAATAACTTTTCTAGAGCTTTTTTAATATCAGTCAGACTGATGAAGTAAATTATTATATAATTCTACTATCAGTGATCTTATCAGTGATGTCATTAAGAGCTCTTTCAGAGCATTTTATAAGTATTGACAGAAATCTGTATCAGGTTCATAGTTTTGTGAACATCATTCTTATGAACTTAATTATTATTAGAGAATATTAAACTTCTGTTTCAAGTATTTAATAAGATGTCTTGTTTAGATAGTCAGACAAGTTCTAATATAAGATTATAGTTAAGATTATCAACTTTATATATATAAGTATCTTTATATTAATATTCTTTAACATCTATATTTAGTTTCACTATATAGCAGATGTAAATATCTTTTAAATTATTAAATTCTACAAGAAGTCAGAGTCTTGACAAGAGAATATACTAAAGATTACAGTATCTTACAACCGAAGATTTAATCATAGCATAGTAGTATAGACTGCTGTCTATCATGACTTTCATATTATACATGTTATCTATTATAGTAGATACAAGAATTGCATTCATTATTATTTTCTCTTCAAATTATTATCATTCAATCTCTTCAATCTTCTGCTTGTAAGTTTAAGCAGAAGCTAATCTTTTCTCTGTTTCATCAGAGTATCTTTATAGTTATCTTCTGAATCTTTCTCTAATATAATATAGTTAATACAGACTATCAGTATTAATCTTTCTTTTGAAAAAGAAGATATATAAACTGATCAGCAGTTAAAAGCTATATATTCTAATCAGTTATAATTGATATATATCTCTTATTAATGTCAATCAGCAGCTTCTTTGAGAGTGATCTCAGAGACTCAGAAGCCTGTTCAGATAATGAGGACTCTTGTTTATATATAGATATTTAAGTCTACTCAATTTATAGCATCTGTATTATTATTCTTTAATACAGATGTATAAGTGACTGAGATGTAACATCTTCTACTATTATTCTGTATACTCTTAAGCTTGATACGACAGTCATTCAATGTCTGAAGTTGTATACAGAAGTCTTTATAAGTCAGGTCTTTATCTACACTTATAAGAGATTGTAGAAGTTTAAAAGTTAGTGTCTTCTTAAGCATACTAATTCTTATTCAAGTCTCTTAAAATTGACTGCCTGCTTCTCAAATCTTGATATTAAAGTCAGAGATAAATGTTGTGAGAGAAGTATTTATCTGTTAAGTACTCTGTAATTAATCTAATATCTTCTGCTGTATAGCAGTGTCTCTGAACAGAACATTAAGATATTTAATAATGTTATCATATATATGTAATACTGATTCATATATCTTTATTCATGAATGAAAGTTCTATTTCATGTAGTTCTTCAATCAATTATTAATATATTAATCTTAATTAGTTAATGAAGTTTGAACTGATAATATCTTTATTTACACTTAGTTTTATAAGCATGTTCAATCTTCATGATAAGTAGAGAGTGAGATTAAAAGTATTAAAATATATAGAGATATCTAGACATTTCTTCAGTACTTATATCATATTTATATCTGATTCAGTTAATATTGAAATTATCTGTGCAGAAATTTCTTATTAAGTTAAGTATTGAATTGTGGCGGGCTGCGCCCGATCAATCATATAGACTATTCTGTTACACTTCACAGATTCCAACCGCTCCATTCTCAAACATGTATGCTCTGATTCTCAGCCATTCTCAATCACTGATTCTCAGCTGCCACAAATGCATACACTCTGATTCTCGGCCATTCTTGATCATCAATCCTCAGCTGCTACTAATGCGTATAGATTCTTCCACTCTGAAGCTTCACTGAATACATCACTATATACACATATAAATATTCACTTCAATCACTGATTCTCACACTTTCTCTTTCTTTTTCTTCTCTAATGTTTTTCTCTTTGTTATATAAGACCTATCAATATAACACTGATCTATTCAGTGTAGGTCTCTTACACTAGAAAAATGTTCATTGTCTCCTTATTATAAAATGATTATTTACACATTATCTTCTCATTAGAAATGATTATTCATCAAGAGATATCTGAACACATAACAATGTGTAAGAAATAGAGAAACAGTTAACAGTTAAGTGAACACTGAGTCTTCAGATAGAAGCTTGCTCATCAGTCACTCTGACTCTGTAATAAAATCTTACAAAGAGAGTAAGATCTTATAAAGAGAATATCAGTGAAAGACCTGAGAGTTCTGACACTCAGATGTATAAGATATTCATACAATTACATATTCAATAATTGATACAATCATGTCTAATAATAATATGAAACTCTTAAACATAAGTATAGATATGATATCACAGTGACTCTGAGCAATGTTGAAATTACAATAATAATAAATAGCTGATATGCATGCAACTCAACAACTTCAATACAAAGAGATTCAATAATTAACTCATACAATTTCAACATCTATAGAATTGAATATAAAAGCACTGAAGAAATGCTTAGATACTTCTACATATTTCAATACTTCTGATCTCACTCTCTACTTATCATGAAGAATGAAAATGCTTATGACACTGAGTATAGATAAAGATGTCATTAGTTTATTAATCAATCAAGATTGATATATCAATGAACAATTGAAGAGTTGTATGAAACAGAAGTTTCACTCATGAATGAAAGCATGTGAATCAGCATTGTGAATGTCTGATAATATTATTAAATATCTTGATATTCTGTTACAAGACACTGTCATATAATAGAAAGTGTTAGATTGATTACAGAGTATCTGACAGAGAAACACTTCTCTTACAACATTCATTTCTGACTTTGATATCAAGATTCTAGAAGCAGGTGATCAATCTTGAGAGAATTAAATAAAGATTAGCATGCTTAAGAAGATATTGACTTTCAAACTCTTACAGATTCTTATAAGCATAGACAAAGACCAGACTTATAAAGACTTCTGCACACAGCTTCAGATATTGAATGACTGTCTTATTAAGCTCAAGAGTATACAGAACAGTGACAGAAGATGTTACATCTCAGTCACTTACATATCTGTGCTAAAGAATAACAACAATGATGCAGATGCTATGAACTGAGTAGACTTGAATGTCTATGCATAAGCAAGAGTCTTCACTGTTTGAACAGACTTCTGAGTCTCTGAGATCACTTCTGAAGAAGTCACTGATCAATATCAATGTGAAGTGTACATTAACTGTAACTGATCAGAACATAATACTTTCAACTATCAATCAATTTATATATCTTAACACATGAGAGAAGATCAGTGTCTTCTCATTCAAAGAATGAATCAGCACCTGTCCACATCAATCACATTATATTAGAGAAAGATTCAGAAGATAACTATGAGAATGTCTTAATGAAACAGAGAAAAGATTAGCTTCTGTTCAAATTTATAAACAGAAGCTTGAAGAGATTGAACAACAATAATTTAAAGAGAAAATGACAATGGATATGATTCTTGTATCTACTGTGATTGATAACATGTATAATATAAAAGTCATAATAGACAGTGATCTATGTTACTATGCAATGATAAAATTTTCAGTTATAAGACATTATAATCTTCAGTGTATTTTCTTATTAAAACTCTGACTTCTTACAGAATTTAATAATTCAAAAGACATTTGTATCTGTTCCATGATAAAGTTAATCATAGATGTGAGAGAACATCTATATAAAGATGTCTATATATATAAAGTTGATAATCTTGATTATGATCTTATATTAGAACTTATCTGACTATCTGAATAAGGTATCTTATTGAACACTTGAAATAGAAGCTTGATATTCTCTAACAATGATAGAATTCACAAAGATGACACTTATAAGATCATGAATCTGACACAGATCTCTGTCAATGCATATGAAATACTCTGAAAAAGAAGTTACTGATAGCAGAATTATATGATAATCTATTCTATCAGTCTAACTAATATTAAAAAGACTCTAGAAAAGTTATTCTGTGTTATAATAACAGATTCTTATATGAAACTCTCTCAATAATATCATAATTATCTAGACATCTTCTAACAAGATAATATTATAAACATACTCTTCTTATAAGG
>NW_003101681.1:510126-568943 GCF_000003855.2 Blastomyces gilchristii SLH14081
CCCACTGATAAGAACTCTGAACTGTCATAAGACTCTCTTTATAACATGTTCTGAGATGAACTTCTTCTTCTTCAAAAGACACTCAATGATCTGTTGAATAAAGAATTTATATATATTAGCAACTCTTTCACTACAGTCTCTATTCTCTTTACAAAGAAATCAGATGAAGAACTCTGATTCTGCATGAATTATTGAGAATTGAACAGATTAATAAAGAAAGACTGTTATTCTTTATCTCTTATTAATAAAACTCTAGCTTGTATTGAATAAGCTTAATAATTTACAAAGTTAGATATCATTATCATATTTTATAAGATCTGCATTACTGAAGAAGATGAGTGACTTACAGTATTCTGAACATGATATAATCTCTTTAAATGAGTAGTCACACTCTTTGAACTGATCAATGCTCTCAGTACATTTCAGAAGTATATTAACTGAGCACTTCAAGACTTTCTTGATGAATTTATATCTACTTATCTAGATGACATTCTGATCTTCACTGATGAATTCAGAAAGAAATATCAAGAGTATATACAAAGAGTATTACAATGACTATGAGAAGTAGAACTATCAATTGATATTGATAAGTGTGATTTTGAAGTCAAGAGTACTAAATACTTAGATTTCATCATAGAAGCTGACAAGAAAATCTGAATAAATTCTGAGAAGATCTCTGCTATTCTTGAATAAGAGATCTCATACACTGTGAAAGATATATAAAGCTTTATCAGATTTACTAACTTCTATCAGTGATTTATATAAAACTTCTCAGATATTATGAGATCACTTACAGAACTTACTAAGAAAGACTCAGTATTTCAATAATCAGTAGATACTGAAGCTGTATTTACACAGATAAAGAAGATATTTATTAATATCTCTCTACTAATAATATTCAATTCTAATTATGAGACAGTTATTGAAGCTGATTTCTCTGACTATATAATAGAAGAAGTGATATTATAATATAATAATAAAGATGTTCTATAATTATATATCTTTATATCTAAGAAACTGAGTTCTACTGAATGTAATTATAAGATCTATAATAAGAAACTTCTTATAATTGTACACTATTTAGAAGAATGAGACTCTGAACTCTGAAGTATCTCTGAATTTGAGATAGTCACAGATTATAAGAATCTCAAATACTTTATAACTATTTATACACTCACTGAATAATAGATATGATAATCTGAGTTCTTAAGCTGCTTTTATTTTATAATACACTACTGTTCTCACAGTCAGAACTTGATGATAGATGCTCTCTCTTAATAAGAGTAAGATATGCTATCTGATATAACAGATACTCATTGAATGAACTGAGAGCACTGACTCTTGAATCTGAAGATACTAGTTAATCAAGATAAAACAGCTCATAACACTATACATGCTTCTTTAATTAGAACTGCTACTGATATCTCAACTTCTCTCAAATCTACATTAGATGAGCTATAACATACAGTAGCTTAAACTGATGAACTTCTTCAAGCACTCACTGAAGCAGTATGATAAAAAGTACTCTGATTTTTTCCAGAATTACATGTAAGAATTGACATCTCAGAATATTTAATCAATGATAATAACACTCTATAATTCTGTAAATAATGCTGAGTCTCTCACTCTGAATTCTTATACATCTGAATAATGCAAGAGATGCATAATTTATATATAACTGATTATTCAGACTGTGAATAACTATATAGAATAATCTTCTGAGAGTTTTATTAATCTGAGATATTAAACAGTATCAGATACTTTATCTGAAACTGTAACTACTATTCTTCTATTATCTTATAAAAGAACTGTAGAAAAGATCTACTGAAATCACTTAATATTTCTAATAGAATCTGATAAGATGTAGTAATTGACTTCACTGTTAATCTATCTGAGAGTAAGAATTATAGAAATATTCTGATTATCATGAATTGATTGAGTAAAGATGTAATATTGAAATCTTGTAATAAAATGAATACTGAATAAGTTGCTGAAGCTTTTCTATAGAGTCTGTTCTATTAGATGCATGAATTACTGAGAACTATAGTATCAGATTAAGACTGTCAATTCATGAGTACTCTCTGAACAAGAATCTGTCAAGTTCTTAAGATTATATACTGTCTGTCAACTGTCTATCACTCTGAGACTGATGATATATCAGAACAGACAATTCAGACTGTGAAGAATTATCTTTATAAGTTCTACAATCATTTATAAGATGATTGACATGATCTTCTTCTATACACAGAGATCACTATCAATGATTAAGATGCTATTTTAACAGATATAAGTCTGTTCTTTCTTACATATGAATATCACATGAAAGTGTTGAATCTTCTAGAGATTACACAGTTCACACTGAATCTCTGCAGTCTGATTCAAATCACTGATAATATAGTAATGAAGCTCTGAGATGTCTGTGACTGAGCAGAGATCTTTATAGTGACTGTAAAACAAGATTAAGAAGATTAAATTAACATCTGATGAGATTCTGCAGAGCAGTATAAGATAGAAGATCTTATATAATTGAATCTTAAGAATATACAAATCATACATTCATCTCATATGCTAGATTACTGCCATGTCAGATATAAAGTAATAGAAGTTCTAGAGAGTTATAACTACTGTCTTAACATATTATCAGAGATTCATGATATCTTTTATACAAGCTTACTCTGCTATACTATCACTGATTCATTCTCTTCTTAACTGACTTCTGATTAACAGTTATCAGAGATTATAGAAGAAGATAATGAACTTGAGTAAGAGATTGAAGATATTCTTGATAAGAGATTCTACAGCTGCAGCTGATAATATCTTATGAAATAAGTCAGCTATGATTAACTGACCTGAACTCTGAGTTTTATGTTATCTGAAACAGCAGCTCTTGATCAATGAGAACTGCTTCTGAAAGAGAGAAACTAATATGATGAACTGTGTCTGATTAATTATATAGACTATTCTGTTACACTTCACAGATTTCAATTACTTCATTCTCAAATGTATACATCTCAATTCTCAGTCATTCTCAATCATCAATTCTCAGCTGTTATAAATGTGTACACTTCAATTCTCAGTTATTCTTAATCACTGATTCTCAGTCACTACTAACATGTATAGATTCTTTCACTCTGAAGCTTCACTGCATATATTATTACATATGCATATAAATATTCACTTTAATCACTGATTCTCACACTTTCTCTTTCTTTTCCTTCTCTAACATTTTTCTCTTTGTTATATAAGACCTATTAATATAATACTGATCTATTCAGCGTAGGCCTCTTATATGAATTTTCTTATATTAATATTATTAATTTATATACATATCAGCTATCTATTATTATTGTAATTTCAACATTGTATAGAGTTACTGTAACACTGTATCTATGCTTGCATTCAAGAGTTCTCTTATATTATCAGTAGACATTGCTATATTATTTATCAGATATGTGATATCTGTGTTAAAGAGTTCTTCAGAATTGAAAGAAGTGTAATTGTATAAATATTTTATATATCTAAGATGTTAGAACTCTCAGATCTTTCACTGATATTCTCTTTATAAGATCTTGTTACAGAGTCAGAGTGACTGATAGACAAGCTTCTATCTATCTAGCAGAGACTTAGTGTCTGCTTAACTAGTCTGTAATTATTCATTTTCTTATTTCTTACATATTATTATATGTTCAGATATTTTCTTAATAAATAATCATCTCTAATAAAAAGATAATGAATGTTTTTCAAGTATAAGAGGCCTACACTGAATAGATCAGCATTAAGATATAGGTCTTATATAACAAAAGTAAAAAATGTTAGAGAAGGAAAACAACAGAGAAAGTGTGAGAATCAGTGATTGAAGTGAATATTTATATGTGTATGAGGTGGAGCTTCAGGGCGGGAGAATAGGAACTCCGTGGGTTCTTCAGCCGAGGATCGGCGACCGAGAATCGGAGCTTTCGGCAGGAGGGTCGGAGCTTACGGCAGGAATCTATGGAGTGTAATGGAATAGTCTTATGATCGGGCGCAGCCCGCCACAGAAATGCTACTTTGTATAAATCAGATAAAAGAATACAATTCTACTTAACTCAGAAAAAAGTCTGTATAACTGAATTCAATTAAATTCAGATATAATAGAAGAAATACATTACTTTTTATATATATAAAAACACTTAAACAGTTAAAGATTTCTGAAGTAATAGTAGCAGATTTAAAAGTGAGAGTTAATGAATATAAAAACTCAAAAATAAATCTCAAAAGTTAAACACAGTGTTTCAACTGTCAGAGATATGAATATTTTATAGTCTCATGTTTCTGAAACTCAAAATATGAATTCTGTGCAAATGATTGCACAACTAGTAAATATAAATGTAAAATATGTTAAAAATGAGATGAAATATGCAAACATACTCTGCTTAAATGCTCAAATTGCAAAGAAAAACATGCTTCTAATTCAAAGGAATTTATCTTCACTCTAAGAATATAAAAAAACTGAAGCAAAGAAGAAGCTTAAATTCCATCTAAAGATCAATATAACAGTCAAGTGAGTAAATTAGATAATTTTCCAACAAAATATAGAGGATATAGAGGCGGGTCATACGTCAATAAGTTAAGGTTATTGGTGAAGTCTTCGGATAGGTTTAATATTCTGACTTTTGACATGGCTTTGTTTACACACACAGCGTTCTATATTATCCACAAACTCGTTCTTTTCCTTACAAGTATTCTCTGCCTCTCGCTTCCATCCCTTCACAACTTTTTTTTCCTTTTCCAAGACATTTCCATACAACCACCTCCTGGGGCTTTTGGTTGGGTAGGAGGTGGAAAGAACAAAGAGAGGAAATAAAAGAGCGTTAAATGAGCTAGTGAAGAAGCGGAGTTTTCGCAAAATGGATACACTTATATTGCACATATACAAATTATTGAAGCCATTGCAAACCATAGTTGAGGCATAACTGGAATGGGAAAGGGAAATGAAGCATATTTAAAGCCAGGCTAGACCAAAAGGAACCAAAAAAAAAAAAAAAAAAAAAAAAAAAAAGTACTGGGAGTAATTTGATCGCGGATATATAACACTTTCAGTCTCGTTCCTAGGTTCTTTTAGTTTGTGTTGGGTTAACCATCCGATCCAACGCCGTTGTGATTCCCTCACCAGTTTGTCTATAAACGACGCGAAAGGAGAATAAAAGAAACGTTAGAGAAAGAGTGGATTGAGCCTCAGAACCAAAAAAGGAAAACCATTCCAGTCGAATGACCATGTGGATGAGCGCCGGCGCGCCATTGAAGCTGATCAAGGCCATTTTTCGAATAGATCGTTCGCACATCTATATATCATGTAAATGTTATTTTTCATCCGGCAAGTCCGGACCTAACACGACATCTAGCCGTCTCAGTTTTCGCGCCAATAGGCTTGCTCCCGTCTCGTGTCCCATGGGTGTCATCCTGAATGGGCTTCCATATCCCACGTCACCCCTTTGGCGTTTGCTGTACATGTTGTCTGTGCCTGTAGTCGAACTTCCTAGGTCGGGTGGAGGAGGCGAGGGAATTCTTGGGGTCAGCAGTAGAGGGGTCAGATCACCTTTGTTAGGGCTAGCTTGGCCCTGTAAACCTCCATACCGGTTCTGATGGTGAAGTAGATCATGTTGTTCCATCTCAGTGTCCTGATAATCTGGGGCATATGGACTAGCCTTGCCCGACATATGAACGGGAAGATTGAAATTGAATGTCTCCAATGGAGCTACCGGAGGTGCCCGAGCAAAAAGGCTAGTTTCGTAATTATCGAAGCTCATCCTCATCGGAGCCATGGGCAGTAAATTAGGTCTATAACCAGAACTTCTGTGCCTAATGGCATTTTCCGCGGTTAACTTATTAATTTCCTTGGCGGGTTTATAAGGGCTATACTGAGGATCAGGATATTGAACTTCATTTCGCAGTTTCTCTTTGCCGTCCGGGACTCTGTTTGCAAAAACGACTCGGATTCCTGAGTAAAGATAAAAGCGGCCACGGGAAGGGCAGCAGATATTTAGATGTATCAGATATCTAAGTACCGGTTTGTCAGCTGAATCCCCCATGCCCAAATAAGCTTCTGAATTTGTCCTTGCTGACAGGGGCATGTCGATAATCGGTCCAGCCGAATAACTTCGCTGTCGGATAAAGGTTTTAGTTCCCGGCTCCATCCCCTCTAAATCGTAAGGAACAAGGAAAAGTTTCACTGCGGTTTTGTTGGGATTTTTTATGATGATCTGTAGTTGGCCTTGTTGAGGTATCCTGTAACATCCTCCAGGTGGTGCTTTTGGAGATGGTGACCGCCGGGATCGTTTCTCCCTCCTACGCCATTCCTGTTGCGTTGGAACATTTGTATTCACCTCTGACAGAGTAGTGTCCACTTCGAGATGTTTGTCCACCAGTTTTGGTGGACTGACATAGCGTCGGCGGGTTCGTTGGTTTGATTTGTCTTCCTTTGGAAAGCTATTTTCAATATCGATGAAACCAACGTAAGGGCTGGGGCTGTCATCCGAGATTGATCGTCCACCGCCGGACGTTGGGTAGCTATAAAAAACGGCAGGAAATGGCACAGTAACGTGAGGTGGACACTTCAGGCTAGGTTTACAGTTCCCTCTCCCAAGCACGCCAATTTGCGCAGTAAAATCCAGAGGTTTGGAGGGAGTTGTTGACATTCTGCCCCGCAAAATAGATTCCTCGTAAGACCCAACCATGGATGCGTGATGAAGCGGAGAGGAGATATCGGTGGCAAAGGACGGTCTTCTCGAACGTCCCATGAAAGGCGTCTGCGGAGATGACGCCGGTTGAAGAGTGCAAGCTGAGGTTAATGACCTTCGGGGCTGATGGGCTTGGTAAGGGAAGGTTGCCTCTCTTCTCCATGGTTGGGAAGTAGTGGGCACATTGGCTCCACGACGGCATCCAGGAGGCGAATATTGGAAAGATGTAAAGGTTTCCGCTGGTAAGGTGCGACGACGATTAGCCTTCTCAGGGCTAGATTGTAGGTCGAGAGGGTCTATAGTCTTTGGTGAGAAGTCAAGGTCGGTGTTATTGGCCTGGTGGACTAGCGGGCTTGTTGGAGCCTTAAGAATAAAACTTGACGAAAACGAGCTTAAGGATGAAAATGAATTCAAGGATGGAGCCCTTGCCCGGCTTCTGACCAAAATCGAGCCGATTTCTTGCGTTGTAGGTGCTGGCGGACTTGGAGGTGTATACCATGGAGTGGTTGGAGAAGAGCCAAAAGGAAGACGGCTGGGGCCCGGTTCGAAAGGCTCATGACTACGTGGCTCCTGATCTTGGGGTGATCCCTCGCGAAAGTCACCTGAATGCAGGGCTGATCGGGGCCTCTCGATTTCAGAGGGACAACAAGTCAATATTTCACACTTGGAACCGTTGTCAAATGACTCTTCTAGGTTTGTGGCCGGTAGGAGAGGATGGGATTTGTCCTTGTTCAGCTGGCCTTCAAGTCTTGAGTGTGGAGGATCTCCATGAGTTGCAAAATACTCTTCCAGCTATTAGGGACCCAGAAATTAGCTACAGTATTCCTCTAATGGAAGAAGAGCTAGATCTAGACATATTAACATGGGCGCTGGAGTAAATCGCATGGCCTTCGAAAGTCTCGAAGTATTACCCCACCGCAAGCTCGAACATCGATGAATGGGTTTAGTATCGTATATATCAAGGTTAAAGTTTGACTTACAGAACGATTAGGAACCCATGTAGGGCTTTCCCCCTTCTTGATACTTCGAATCAACTCCTCACGATCACTCGTTTGCAACCTTTGAGGGCTGCTATGTGCTTCCATATTTGACCTCCACGAGGAAGTACCAGCAATAACTTCCTCCTCCAAACTCTCAACTCCTTGCTTCGGAGTCTTGGTAGGCTTTATGTCGTCATCGTCGTCAGGACAGCTAGCAGGCCATGCGTGATGGTAGAGAAGCTCTCGTCGCTCTTGGTCTTTGAAGATTGGCATATTTTATTCATGAAATATGTCAACCAGTTCGTGAAAACAAGTCGACATCAGGGAGATAGACGTGGCAGACGCCCCACAGCCAGTGACGAAATGAAAGCGGGAGGATTGAAGTGGCGCACGGTCGTAGTGGCGGGCACTTGGATTTTGGATACAACGAGCACTGGGATTGTAGGGTGTAACAGGTTCGAGCCAGCGCTGTTACGAGGCGGACGCAGGCGGGCTGAGGAGCAAGACTTGCTTGGATAAGAGCGACATGAGGTTGTTGTTGGCGACATCGAGCCCCATGACGGTAAGACGGGGCAGCGTAAGGAATGAATCATCGGTCGGTCCGATGGTCGATACCGGCTGATTACATACATACATCATCGCTGGTTCATCTGAGGTTATTACCGAACTGCCCCACGGAACCTTGCAATGCCGAGCCGGGTCACGTGGAGACATCCAGATCATCTTCAAAAATTTATTTTTCTCAAATATTAGCTAACTTAATGACTGTTGGTGTTTTGGGAAAATTCTTTGTTTACCTTCTTGGTCGCAACTACGATTGTCTATGAGTATGGCCTATGGTACGATAGTTGTCTATGGACATTAAAACTTTACTCTTGCACAGTTCCTGGACTTAACAGTTTCATCCACCAGTACGCCAGGTATTCTCTGTTGCACATCTGTCAGGCCGCAATTGAACTTTACAAAAGTTAACATGGCTGCTAAGAGACCTCGGGAGGATGGTGCCAGCGCCGATGCTAATGTGGCTAAGAAGAAGAAGGGGTTTTCAGTTGGCCCAGCAAACCTTCCTGACGGCACCTATCGACGAAAGGGTACGCGCCGAATCTTCTGCTGTTACCCTGCGCTTGATCTAAATGCTCACAACTAATCACGTTCTACTTCTTTTGCTGTGTATAGTGCAAAAAATCAAAGGCGATCTAATCCATAAAGCCAAGGTCAAGAAATCCTACGCCAAAGTTAAAGCAGAGGAACTCGCAAAGGGAACTGCAAAACCTAGTTTTACCCAAGAATCAACACTGGAAAATGATGGAGATGCGACAAAGCCAGAGGCAGCGAGTTTAGAGTTGCATCCAGATAGACAAGCTATGCTTGATGCTCCCCAGGCAGAACAACCGCCTACGTCAAGAACGGATCGTCTGCCAAGAGACTCGCGGAATCGGCGCAAGCGTCCACCAAAGCCGTCGCCGTTTACCAAAGAGGTAGAAATAGCAAGAAGGAGACAGGAGGAAATTGAGAAGAAACAAAGGATTAGAGAAGCCAAGCAACGCGATCGAGAGGCTATGGCTAGGGCAAGAAGACCAGATCAGTTTGGGAAACGAAGACTTGGACGAGAGAGCACCGTATTACTGGATAGGGTTAAGAGGATGGTTGAAGAGTCCTAGAGACGACAAAATTCTTCTGTTAGAATAATATAGCGGATGAGATAATGAGATATACGATATCCCAGGCTGACGTTCTTTTTTCGAAATTCAGCCGTTTCGACTGGGATTTCTTGAATGGCCTGGGGTAGTATGAAGACAGTGGTCCAAAAAACGGTGAATAATAGGACTATACCCCACAAATCTGTAGAGACAATGTTTATTTGGGTTTGGCTATTGAGAGATTTCCACCTAGTGTGCATTTACAACGACAGTTGGTTCTAACTGGAAGAATCCTGTGGAGACATGCAGGGACCGATTTGGCCTGCAGGTGATCAGTGGATGATGCGGTTCTTCATGGGGGATATTGCCACGCTTTGTGGCCTTGGTGCAAATTTATCTCCATGATCGATTCCCGCAAAGCTAGAATCGAGTTGCTTAGACACGTGGAAGACGTGGAAGATGCAAGGCCAGGGGTCTACGAAACCGGTTTCAAATGGTTGGGAATTGAGGTTACCGAAAAGCCCAATACGTACGTCACACAAAAGTGTGTAGGATTCTGGCTGGTTACCTCTTTGTACATGTACATGCTCTATATTCATGAGCTTGCGAGGGACTTCTCGTGCATGTATGTATGTACAGTACATATTGCTCCCCTTGCTTCGATTGATGACACGTGTAGGCTAGGGTTGAGAAGAAGGCAGAATAAAACATTATTGGATAACTTAACTGTTTTCTAAAATTATCTAGATTTGATGCTCAGGAGTACGGGGGATATCATCAATTCATATTTCACATACAGTATATGGACTAATAAAATCCATTCATATCCAGTCGTAAAAGGAGGTGTTCAAAGATACTATCTGTGTCAACACCTGCGCGATCATCGATCCCCCACGCGGCAAGATCCTGAGGTTTCCCTTTCGACCTCATCGCCTTGGCACCATCCAGTGCCCTTAAAAACCTTACAAAACCTGAAACCTGTTTCCTAAACACGGAGAAAAGCTGACGAACAATCCGATCATAAGAGGGCTTCCCATCCTGCTGCACCCACGTGCCTGTGGAGGCCGCTTTAGATATAGAGGAGAAGGTGAGAATAGTGCCGAAGATGTCGTCTATTAACTTTCTAGCCTGTACGTGTTTCTTGCTCACGAATAAAGCGAATAGGATCTGATCTAGGACATCTTCATGATACTCTCGGAGACGGTGTAGGCTTTTGGCATTGTCAATGGTACCATCGATATCTCCCTTATCAATGCACTTCTCGATTTTGACAAGGATTCTCTCGAACTTGCTCCATGTCTCTCCAACTGCAATGTGGAAGGAATAGTCGCTCACGGTTTGCACGAAATGGTGCGCTTCGATGCGGAATTTCTGGGTGATTGTTCGGCTCATGTCTGCGGTATTCGATCGATCTGTGGAGTCACGGATAAGGCCACGTGCGACTGAAAGCATTCGTATCTGCCTCAGAAGTCGCTTGAAGATGGTATCGTATCTGCGTAAACTTCTGGGAGTGATTATGGCTTCAAGGACTGAAGGCGGGTGGTATTGAAGACGGAGGAAATCTAGAGCCTCAATGGAGTTGGGATTTTTACATTTTACAAGTTCTTCGCCTGTTAGCTCACGGATTGCAAAGCTGAGGCCGCCAGGCAGCTCTTTATTCCTGACTTGATTTCCGGTGTTTTGCCCAATGTAATTTTTGTCTCCGTGATAACTCTCAGAGAGCAACCCCATTAGCACCAGGCGAAGCTCAGAGCTTGCTGGTGGCCAGGTATCACGATTGCCCAGACGAAGGCCAGTAGAACTTCCCCCACGGGCAACACCAGCTTTCCGTTCTCCGCTGTGCATTTCAGGGTCAAATAGAACATGAGACAAACGTGATGAAAAGATACCATCGCCTAATAATTGAAACCGCCATTGTAACTGCAGGTGCTCTTTGATTTTATGGCCTTTGAAAAGAAGGTGGAGGCAGGAGAAGTTAATTAATCTTGTTTGGGCCGAAATAACCGGGGCAAATGAGAGGTAAACAGACGCATCCAAAGGTGGGCCGAAAAGAGACCTGTTTCCCGGAACCTCGTCCGTGTTGAAACAGTTGCTCTCGGTGAGGAGGACGTGTAGTCTATCGGAAGAGATTGAAGAATGACTTGCTAATAATTTGATATCATCATTCTTGCCGTCAAGGTCGAAAAGTGAAAAAACGCCGTCGATTGGGTCATGGTCTTCATGAACTGGGGTATCAGCGTTCTTGTCCTCAGATGTTAACGTACTACATTTTTGGAGTCGTACTTCGTCGTAGCGAAGTATCTCAGCTCGAAGTTGCGCCTCATAATTGTTGGCTTTTTGTTGGATTTTGTCAATATCCTTCCAGGTAAAAGCACACTCCAGGGCTAAATTCATTGACCGACTCGTACCACTTTTTATAGAAAGTGGATGATTAGGATGGAATTCTTTGAGTAGCCTTAAACTTTTGCCGCTTTCGAATATCGTTTCCGCATAGCCTGCGGGAACGAAGATAGGCATAGCTTCTGGACGAAAACTGTAGTCAACCAGCCTAGCTTCGATCCTTCCGCAATTTTGACCGTGAACTTCGTCGGTATTTATGAAACCCTTCCTATTTCGATTGACTTCTAGCAAGGTTTGAGGTTCAGGCCTAAGTCCGATCCAGGACTCAACCGAGGAAAGCCACGATTCAGCCACCATGGCCATCAGTTCACGAAGCACGCTAGATAGCCAGACAAATTCATGGGAATAATAATCGCATTTTGTAAAGACTGAGGATATAACAGCACCATCCGTTGTCGCATTTTCTGCATTTTCTATTATGTCGACGAGGACCTTGAGGAGACAGGCAGGGCGTCTGAACAACATCTGAGTTTTCAGCAACGGCAAATCCGTCTTGAAACGCTCGTAGACATGCTCCTCAAAACTATGTAGTAGGACCGACGCAGCGCAAGCCAGGCTAGATAACGGGGTCGGCAGATCCGTTTGAGTAGGCGTTGCAAGAATGAATCTTCTTACCTTTCGCACCTGTGTTCCACATTGTAAAAATTCCTCAATCAAGCCATCCACTGCAGTCAGGCTGATTCCGGATATGCGGGCATCCTTGATATGCTTTTCGAACACTCGGTTCTGTTCGTTGAATCGGAAAAAAATTGAATTCCACCCGAGGCCTAGTCGAAATAGCGACGCAACGAAAATATCTGTTAGCGCTACTCGGCCCGAATCCTCAAGACCCGATTTCGTTGCCTGATAACCTAATGCAGCATCAAATCCGCGTGGACCAGCTTCACTTAGGTAAAGAGGGCTGGCCCAGTGAACGGGATGGTGTGGAAATGTATCCCACGACCTCAATGATCTCCCTATAGTAATTAGGTTTAAATTTGCATCCGATGCCCATATGTCCGTTATTTCATCCGTTTCATCCGTTTCATCCTTTGTTTCATTGGGGTCCACATCAGTTTGACTCGTACTGAGGGATAAAGGGGTATCTGGGTCAGTCGATTCGAGCGCGTCTGTACCAAATAGATTCAATTCATATATGTTGGAATCGCGTTTCGTAAAGAGGTCTAAGGGACCCTGAAAAACGCCCTGGGCAAGTTCTAGAGACAGAAGTTAGTTGCTGCGAACATAGAAATAATTCGAAAGCATGACAGCTGTACCTGGAAGGTCATCATCCCAAGGCAGAGAGTCTAGCGGTTGCAGCTCGTGGAGATGAAAATAGGAAGGTTCCCAGAGCTTGTCAACGGCAAGCGCAAACGGGTCATCCACATCTCTTCGGAGGTCCATTGCTAACATACAAGTCCCGTTCAATATGCTATTTCGCGAGCCGAAATCGTTCTGACGCGTCTGGGGAGATAACCTTGGAAAACGCGACTGATCATAACACACTAGTATAGTATAGGACTAGCGTGCAATAGCCACGTGCACGGACCACTGCTTATTTGCCGGCGTTATTTCAACCTTTCCCCGTTCAAGCTGGGTAGTTTCGGCGAATAACACTTCCCGGCACGGTTTGTGGCTCTCATATCCATCTCTCATTCCCCTACCTCCATAATAACTAACATTCTCCTACAAGCCATACAGCGTATATCCCTTACAATGCCACCCAGAAAGAAATTGCGGCTCTCCTCACAGGGAGATTCGACTCCACAATCGGAGGTTCTCCAGCATGCATCTAGCACTCCCACGCAACCAGACGCTGCGTCGAAGCTTGAAACCGAAAGCGATTCTATAGTTACAGACCCATGGACTGAGGAGCAAGAAACATCCTTGCTTAAAGGTATCATACGATGGAAACCTGTCGGTATGTGGACGGCTATGGCACGATGCAGACACAGGGCGCAATTTAAGTAACCAATTTAACATCGTTAGGGATGCACAAACACTTTCGCATGCTGGCTATCTCGGAACATTTGATAAGCCAGGGCTACGTAACACCAAACGATCAACATACTCGAATACCTGGGATTTGGAAAAAGCTAGGAACTCTATACAATCTCGCGGGGCTCGATGAGCGAGTTGGTGACCGAATCATACATCCTCCTTGTTGTTGGACGATATGGATCAACGAAGTGGCTAACACAATTCTCTACTCAGGAAGCCTCGTTTGCTACAGATGGATCCGGCGATTCAGAACCAGCACAGGAGACTTACTGTCCATTCCAGCTACCGTTCGATGAATACGGTGGAATGATGTTTCAAAGGAGGCTTGCTCCAGGAGGGTCATCGTCTCCCCCTATGAGCCTTGCTGGAGGGTCAGTAAGGGCTAGTACAATTGCAGACACAGATGGTGGGTAATCCCGACCGCTTTATCGGATAATACATGTTGAATGGTGGAGAGAAACTAAAGAAAATAAACTGTTAGAGCCCAGCTCTTCGCCCGCACCTTCCCGTGGCCGGCGGGCTAACCGTAGCACACGTGCGAACACTCGAGGCACACGATCGTCACGGCTACATGGTGAAACTGAGAATGGAAAAGGGCGACACCATAGCAAGGCCAGTCCCGCCAAAGAAGAAGACACAGCAGAAGATGGCGAAGGAGAGGAAGGAGATGAAGAGGGGACGGAGACAGGTGAAGGGGAAGACACCGACACTCAAGCCACGGATTCAGCTCGGGCGAGGCCAACTCGGACTCAAGCGACGCGCGGAAAGACGAAAAAGCCGGCCAGAGGTGCGCCTAAACGCGGCAGGCGACGGTAGTAAGATTTTTTTTTTTTTTTTCCTTCTCTTGTTGTCCCTTCTTCACTTTTTCGATCCTTAATGGGGGTTAACTCGAGTCGGGCGTTTTTAAATTATGGGACGTGATGTATCTTCGCATCTCTTTCAATGACTGGTTAGCGAAAACCCGGACACGCGGGCTAGTTTTGTTTTTTGGAAGTTTGCACGGTTATCACCAACAGGTGAACATTATACGAGTTTGTATGTAAGTATACCACAGCTAGAGTCCAATATCTTCCACATTTAAGTTTATATATCCAAATGCAAAAGGAAGATCAACCTCAACAGGGAACCGCCGGAAGCCATCTACGTAGTATTACATCGAGCCACTTTTTTGTATACAAATAACGCGTAGCAATTAAGGAAAGGAGTAAACTGTGCTAACTCTCGCAATGATAAACAAGAAAACAAAGAAAATATCAGCTCACTGAGCTCAGGATATGTACATCACGACCATCTCTATCTAATGGAGAACTGCAAATGATTGGTTGCGTAAAACATTCGGGGAAATCGTTGATGAGAGAGTGTAGGGAGATAATATATTACTATTACAGTTTAGAGATGATGGCGCTTGCGTATTCGTTGGTTTTGGCATTGCCACCAAGATCACCAGTGAGGGACTAAGAATGTCGTTAGCTGAGCACTGATGAGTACGTAGGGTTCAATGGATGTTTCTTTACCTTTCCTTCCGCGAGAGTGGCGAAGATAGCGTTTTGGATCTTATCGGCATGCTGATTCAGTCCCATATGCTGCAACATCATGATGCTGCTCAAGAGCAAGGCTGTTGGGTTCGCCTTCTGTTGACCAGCAATGTCAGGGGCGGATCCGTGGACAGCTTCGAAGATAGAGCATTCGTCTCCAATGTTACCGGACGGGGTGAGACCCAGGCCGCCGATCAAACCAGCACACATGTCAGATAGGATATCGCCGTAAAGGTTGGGCATGACCAGGACTTTGTCGTTGTAAGGGACGGGATCGGTAACAATTTTCAAGCAAGTATTGTCAAGGAGTTCGGCGTCGAACTCAATATCGGGGAAATCCTTGGCAACATCTCTCGCAGTACGCAGGAAGAGACCGTCGGACATTTTCATGATGGTGGCCTTATGCACGACGCGGACCTTCTTCCTGCCTACCTCCTGGGCATATTGGAAGGCAAAGCGGAGAACACGTTCGGAGGCTTCCCGAGTAATGAGCTTAATGCTCTGCACAACGCCATCCACCACAACATGTTCAATTCCAGAGTATTCGCCCTCGGTGTTCTCGCGGATGAGGATAGTTTCGACGTTATCGTATGGGGTTTTGTAACCAGCAATCGACCGGCCAGGTCGGACGTTTGCAAAAAGATTGAATGTACGGCGAAGAGTAAGGTTGAGGGAAACATGGCCTTTTCCGACGGGTGTCTGTCTATCCTTTTAACCACTGTCCTTGCTCTCAATAATGGCATTTTAGCAAAACGGAACTTACAGCAAGTGGTCCCTTTAGGGCGACGAAATTTTTCTTCACGCTGTTGATAGCCTCATCTGGAATAGCAGTCTTCCCATCCTTGAGAATCGGCGTAACGTCGACCGGTTCCCATTTTATCGGTACCTAGTTGATTCAGCAAGTCTCGCACTAGAACCAAGATAAACCAATTGTCAAGGAACGAAGCTGGCGCATTTTGCTTTACCTGTGCAGCGGCGAAAATATCTTTGACGGATTGTGAGATCTCTGGCCCGATACCATCACCCTCGATCAATGTGACTGTGTATTTGCCCTAAACAGAAGAGAGTTGTTCTCAGCTTCCAATTTACAAACGCAATGGTTGTTTCAGCTGAGGGAAGAAGGCATAGCATACGTCAGGGCCTTTGGTTCCTGGAAATTTTGCTACTTTTTCCGCAACAGCCACAGCATAGCATCGAACCTATATTATATGCAGAAGTAAGCCTACTTATCCCAAGTCGTGGTGCCGTAGGGTGCGGACTTGCGGCTGGAGAGATAATTCACCCACATTGAGCGGAGATTTGCGGGCCAATTGGCCGACTGGCGTTCGTAGGCACTGCCGCGCGGGAGCAAACGCGCGCAGGGAAATCATTGTGGCGGCTGGGATGTATATGGAGGCTGGCGAAAAAGAAAATTTTCAGTCACAAAAAGCAATTGAGGCTGTTTGAGGTAAAAATGAGTTGTAATTGTTGGAGAGAAGAGTGAAGGGAAGAGTTGGTCTTTGTTATGGTATCCCAGCGCACTCACCACGGCCCCACCCAGAGATATTTTTTCCAGCTTAGATAAGCCGGCGCGGGTGTTTGCTCTGTTTGCTCAGCTTCACCACATTTGTCCAAGACAACAACACCATGATATCCATAGCAATTGCGCCAGCGATGACGGGGATTTAGAGATGTGTCGAGCGCACTGATTGATTAGCGAAAACTTTATGGCTGGTTAAAAAGTGTCATTATTTACGGAGTTGCTTTCGCGCCTTCTCTTGCTTCTGATTTTTACTGGGGCGGTTTCGCTGTGCTGCCCAACACCCTATTATGGCTTCCTACGACACGGACGTTACCCATTATTATAATATCCCGTCACTTTACCCCGAAGAATGGCCAGCAGAGCTGAATGAAAGTGACGATTCGGATGGTGAAGAGCCTCTGTCCTCTGGCCCCGGCACCTCTGCCTCCCAACGGCGAAAATCGAGATATGCTGCCCTCCAAATAGGTGGAAGCGAACGCAGGAGCATAGTGCCGGGATCTCAGCGGACTGGAGATGGAAGGGATAACTTGGTCCAAAAGGACGAACCAGACCCTTTGGGATCTTCCGAGAGTGTAGTTAGGATGTTGAAACAACGCGGCATCGCCGACGATGACGCTCGCGTTCGAAACCGTTACCTGCTATCGTCAACAACCTTCTCGCCTGCGCTCTTCCTTTCCCAGACTCACGCCTCCGATTCTATCCAATCCCTTCTTGAAGGTCTAGATTTTTTATCTAAATCTATCGACAAGAAATCTGCATCTTTGAAGGTTTTAGTTGAATCGAATTTTGAGCGCTTCGTCCGAGCAAAGGCAACCATCGACAACGTATATACGGAAATGCGAAACCAAGGCACGCAACCAGATGCCCTGCCTCAAGGAAGACTTTCTCACATCAAAAGATACAGCACGGGAGCCACAGCCGCTCCCGGAAGCTCTGAACGCCCAGTTCCACAGAAAAACTCCCTTACAAAAGAAAGTGAATATGGTGTTAAGGGCATACGCGTGCCTTTAGTGGAAGCTTCCGGGAAAGCGGAAGAGGTGTGGGGCGCAGCACTTGGGGGTCGACAGCGAGAAGAGGGTTTGAAAGCCGTTATTGAAGCTATGGCAAAACACCGAGAGATATATGATATCGGATATAATCTCGCGCGATCGATCAAACAGCGCGATTGCGAAGCAGTTGTTGACCAATATACACGTGCCAGAAGATATGCGATAGATGCAAAGCTCATTGCTGACCGGGCTGCAACAACGCAGCGCCCTTTAACCGACGAACAAGTTCACCTAATCCTTGCTACGGGAAGAATGTGGATGGACGTTGAAAAGCAAATACAAATTTTCAAGCGGGACTTGTGGCGACGTTTGAGCACTGTTCAGGCAAATATCCCTACGATGAGCGTCGATGGCCCCATCGAAGAGCACATGGAACTAATTGCAACACTACTTGAACTCGGCGTTGACGATAACCCGGTCTGGGTCTGGCTCCTCGGACGTTATGATTATTTGAAAACCAAGATTATTGCGTTCTGTGAGCGGTCGAAAGTCGAAATTGAAATTCTTCGGCGACGTCTAGCCAACAGGGAGAAACCGACGCCACAAGCCGTTGCGCCGTATATTCACATCTCTAACCGTGATAGCGTAACAAATGGCACAGACACCCTCGATACTGAGCCCGTTATCGAACTATGGGAATGTGTGCACACATATCTGAAAAAGCTACTATCAGTTGACGGCGGCATCCTTGGAGAGGTCATCGAGTTTTGGGACACTACACAATCTTTCATCGATGGCAGTAAACAAAAGCTCCTTCCAGCAGGATTCGAGGGTGAAAGCCGAAAACACCATCGACTGTCTTCGGGAGGAGTAAGTGATCTGAAAGATGGTGTGGTTGAACTTGTAAATCTCATCCGCGAAAACGCTGTATCGATATTTGCCGATCCGCCTATCGAGGACGTGTCTCTGCTACTTTCACCTCTCCCGACAACTCCCAACACCCCCCTAACTGGCTTAACCCCCACCGACTCTCGTTTCAGGATAGATCCTAAGGACATTCCCCCACCTTCGCCTAGAAGAGGAGAAGCATGGGAGGATTTCGCCTTCTGGCCTCCATATGCGAACTCTCTTAGTGGTGTCCACTATCTCAGCCAATTCTTAATCTTAATCGGAACAGCTGCTAGCCAGATAGCTGCAATGAGCCCAATATCAAGCAGTAGTAGTACCTACGATAAACTAAAGCTTCTTGTCAGCGGCACACGAGAACGATCGGTCCGTGCTATATGCGCAGCTTGGAATAAAGATGCCGAGAGCGTGAAATATCTGGAGGATTGGACTAGAGACTTTGAACGTAAGGACATGACTAAGATGCCCGGACTTTTCGTAACATTCGAAAGCGCAGTTCTTTCCGGAATGCAAAAGATATTGTATATATCTGAGGCCATGACGAAACCTGGGGTCGTCGATGTTGTCACCCCCCCACCTGCGAAACTCCTTCAGATGGTCCGGTCCCAGTTTGTAACGAGCGTGTATAAGGCATTAAGCGGGCTTGTTGAAAATGCGGAGCATCTAGTTACGACTGAAGGAGAAAATGAATGGATTCTTGTCGGTCCCGTCGTTCGCATTGGTGGATTGGATATCTCGTCATCGATCCCCCCTTCAGGCGGCATTGATTCCAAAAATAGGGTGAGTCCTTTGTACTCCAAACAACAGCCATATTTGATTTTCTTACTCACTGCTCTTTTCTCAGAACGTTCGCATGCTCCTCACGCTCTCCAACCTCAAAGCTCTCCGCGCTGACTACGTCCCTCAATTGGTGTCCAATTTCGAAACTGCATTCTCCGTTAAATTAACCGAGGAGTCTAAAACAATCCGCGATGTCCTTGGTCAAATTGACGCCCGCCTATTCCAATCGTACACCCGGCCGATGACCGCAACGTTAAATTCGACTATCCTCGATGGGATCGCAGCTCCGGATTGGGTTCCCCTAACGAGTCGACCCGATCAAGTTCGCCCTTATGTATATACAACAATGTTAAACCTCGTCCTGGTGCATACAGAAGTGACCACAACTCTCCCAACACCAACTCAAAGTCCACCAAGCACACCCGCATCGTCCCTCACAAACGCAATACTCTCCCACCTCCTAACACAGATTTCCTCATCGCTTTTGAACGCCTTCATACAGCGTCCTAAGTATTCGCTCCCGGCTCTCATGCAAGCAACCCTGGATACGGAGTTCATTGCACAAACACTCTCACAGTACGCGACAGAGGAGGCGTCAAAAATACAGAGCCAGATATACTTGGAACTTGATCGTCGAACAAATAACGAGGCCAGGGCTAGGTTACAGGCTGAGCTGGGGGAGATGCGAGGGGTTTTGAAGCGGTTGCGGGAAGCGACTCGCGGGGAGTTTGCATGCTTTAGAAAGGTGAGGAGTGGTGGGACTAAAGGATAGAGAAATATTTGCCATTTTCCTGATTGGAAAGTGTATAGAATTGCACATGCTGTCCATATTAGGTGCCTCTCTTCAATGTTGTGGCTTTGGATATCTATTCCCCGTTTTCGCTAGCCTATTTGTGCGTTTGAGCTTTTATTATTGAGTGCAGGACGCTCTTTTTGTCTTCAATTGAAATTTTAGCGAAGAACATGTGATTGAGATTCGATTTATGAAGAGAGCACGTGTGTTGCAAAGTCACCCTCCCCCCATAGCAGCGAAGCTGCATTTTGTGCTTGAAGTGCCCGAAAATGGAAGCTGAATATATAAACGGTAAATCGATACAGCCATATATTCCCCTTCACCCCGCATGAAATCTATGAAAGTCACTCCCATATGTCGCCTCAGAAAAAGACCAAATCATCCTTATCCCAGCCCATACGTAACAGTACGTTTTTGACGGCAACTTCCAACGCTTCAGGCCCGCAAACAAGCACTAGGCTTTTAACACCCCTCTTCCTACCAACGGGAACATACTCCAAGAGCAAATCTTCCGAAATCCGACCTTTGCGCCCTGTCCAGGTTGCCGACGGCTGGGTCAGAGTATGCACTATGCGACACCTGCCATTCGAATCCTGTGCCACAAATTCATCCAGCTCAGCGTGGCAGAGTATATCAGCTTCAGTCCGATTGCCATCCACGACCACACATGAGGTGTGGTCCTCTGTGTCCTCCATCACAGTGCGGAGTACTTGGAAGATAGGGGTGATACCGCTTCCAGCGCAAATCATATGGAACGATTGTACATAACGCTTTTCCCCGTTTAGGAGCACCGCACCTTTCCCTAGGTACTCAAATTTCCCGACGGGCCCTTTGAACTTTACCATGGCTCCTAGTGGGAGTTTGTCCATTGCCATGGTCATTTTACCACCGTTTGGGTAATCAGGAGTGGGAGCATACAATTTTATTAGGATGTCTATGGTGCCTACAGCAGTTTGTTTGGAGACGGGGGTGTAGGCTCTGATTATGGTCTCGTCGGTGGATGGGTCGCTAATTTTGAGCATGACATGCTTTCCGACGGGAAGACCGAGGCATTGGGAATCGTGAGTGAGCTTAAAGGTAAAGAGGCGGGAGTCTGGTGATATCACTGTTTTGCTGCTTAGGGATGACGGTGCCCAGAGTTTCGAATCCAGAAATACTTCACGAGAGGGTGACAACGACTCGACGTCGATATCATTCTGTAGGGCCTCTTGAGATGATATGTCGAGGCTTCCGATGTGATAATCCCTCATCATCCCCTTCGCGGTTTCGCTATCTATTTGAAATTAGTCAGCGAAGGAAGCAGTTATTTGGTCAACGTAGGAACCTCACGAATAGCCATGAACTCCCCTGTCACATCAAGACCAGCGGCAGACAGAATGCTCTGTGCCCCTCCTGGATGTTCGTTCAAGAAGGTGGTACCATCATAAACCTCGCCCTCAAGTGCAAACCATGGCTCAGGCCCAGTTTTATGACTTTTAAACCTCTCTAAACTTATAGTAATGTCCAGGTCAGGCTTCTTCAGGTTGATTTTAGGGGCTTCCATCGCTGCTATGTTTTCACTGCCTTCTAATACAGCTCCCCAATTTCTATTCGCCAAATCCCCGCCATTTTTCTTGACGCGCTCCATCCAGCCACCAGGAATCAGAGCGGGTTGAGTCGGGTGCTCAAACCTCAAGTAGCCATCCGTTTTGGTGATAGTAACACGGAACCAAGGGTTATTCATCATACCAAGAACAGACCAGTACATATCGCGAGGCTGGATATTCAATGCCTCATCCATTGCACGTACCAGAATCGCGTCACTATTTTTCAGTTCGGTTGTCGATATAGTTAGGGCCCAAAAACACCAACAAAAGCAGGTTTCCTGCCATGACATGTCGATTTTGCCGCCGTACAAGTACTGGTCAACTTCACGATACTTGTCCTCGGGGTATTCTATATTTGCCAGCCTCCAAGCTAGGGAGGCAATGCAATGTTAGAACGGATACATCAGGATCTGGGGAGACTACATACTCTTCCCCTTATCTAGGGATATTTCGACTCTTGTAATCCTGCGGCCACCTCCACCATAGGCGTAGCCCTTGACGTTATACATGGAAGAGCTGGATACTACAATTGTCTCGTCGTGTTCAGGATACACGACAGCGGAGTTGACGTTAAGATCATATATTGCGTACCGCTCATCGTGCCACCATTTTGGCTCGTTCGTGGATATTTCCGGAGATATCATGGTACTATATTTCAAATTTTAACTGGGGAAATATAAAGTTGAGATGCTGTAGGGAAAACTCACGGCAAAACTCGATTATCGTATAGATGATACCAATTGTCACTTGGGATATCGGATATGATTAGCTTCGTCAACCATTTAACACTCCGTCCACCAATTTGACCTGGAACAATAACTCGGAGTGGCCGACCATGGTCTGGCCGAAGTGGCTCGCCGTTCATTTTATGTGCCAGCATTATTCGCTTGTTAGGGTCCATCACCCAATTTAATTTGACAGATGTACCGTAGAATCCGTTGGGCTATGGGAGCATCGTCAATGTCTGCTAAAGAAGCGCGGCATAAAGGGGGCCATTACCAGTTTATCTACTCCCTCCATACACACATATCTTGCACTTTGAAGCAGCTTCGCCTTTAGTAAGATGGAAGACATCAATGGGCCTGTAAACAGGGCTGTCGATACTCCAGCAGCCCCCCACGAAAAGCCTTTTGATTTTCTCACCTGGTTCTGTTCCTTGCGTCTGTTTCCGGCACATACCAGAGTAATGGGTGCCGTGATTTGTTCAAATTCGGTCAAAATTTGAGTGAAATTCAATACTATTGGGCTTTCTACTAGGCTATGTGTATCTAGTTAGTAGGGGTTGTTAGTGTACTCGTTCAGTACGATCAAATTGGACTTCACCCTTCGATGCTGAGTTTCCAATCGGGAATGTCCTCCTGATGAACCTCAGGAACATATCCATGATTTCTCACGTAAAAGAGTTCTGGAGAAGTAAGAAACCCTATGCTCTCATTAATGAATGAAGTTTGGAACAGACAGTATTTTATTAGTCAAGGTATCGGAAGAAAGATAGATACCTTCCTCATATAGGGTAGTTAACGGTGGTTCAACATTAAAGGGGTGAACACCAGTAAGCCTAATAAGGCGTGGATCTCTAGGGACGTGTTTGTCGGGAGTCTCCTTATCTATATCAAGGACCTGAGTTGGTTCTTTCGACGGCGGTGGGAGGGGAATATAATGCGTTCTCGGCACGCCCTTTTCAACGTGCCCGGGTTGTTGCGATATGAGAGGAACAAGATTTTTCTTCTGCGTGAAATTAATTGGAGAACTCTCCAATTGGATAATCGATTCCATGTTGATATTGGATTCATGAAGATTGTTGAAGATTAAAAATAACACTCAAGCCGATGGTATGAGCATGAGCTTTATAAAAGGGACATATCCCGTAGCAAAGCTGATAAGGGAGTTTCGTAAATCAATATTGTGTTTTACACAGAAGATTCTGTTATTACACCATGCACTGGTGATTCAATGCATCTCCATCTCCGGAGCAGATTAAACAGTCTCAAAAATCACAAGCTGAGACTGTCCTTCACCGCACATCCGGAACTGATGTCCTCGACAACACCTCAATCCACAACATTCCACGCATATCGGGTGGGTCATCATAGAATGAAAGAGCTATATACGGCTGAAACAGCGCACAACGCAGAGAGCCAGGCCAGGCCAGGGGTGGCTAGTGGAAACTATTTCCGAAGAATCCTTCGCAATCGAGAGGCGGACAAGTGTAATTGCAGCCCTTGGGGGTACAGCAAAAAAGAACCCAGTTTGGGGCTGTGACCCAGGTTGATGGATTATGGAAAAGTCGGACTGGTTCAGCAGGTTATGTAGGATTCGCGGCCAAGCTCACAGCCATCTTGCAGTCATCACTTCTTCTGCAGCCATGAATGCACCCGTACTAAACGTGTTATGATTGTGAGTCCGCAATGCGTCTGTTGCAGATCGTATATAATCAGACAATTCCAGCGCGTAATCCGAAGCAGCATTTAGGAATCCGGCTCTCGCAATGAAAATGGTGTACATTCACCACTCAACACTCATTGCACAACAAAAGTGGCACTTTTGATGGACTCATAAATGACAGTAGCAGTTGACGATTTCGAAGAAACATTGGGATGGTTAGTTGTACGAGGTTGGACCTGGCCCAGCAGCCAAAACGGGATGAGTCCAGATCGCGGCTGACAAAGGCTTGGTTCGGATCTCAAAAGTTAAATTCGGACATTGAACTTTCATCTTCCGCGAATAGTCCCAGGTAACGACGTCGCTGGCCAGAAAATGCTCAATTTGGGCATACGCAGGGTAGAAAAGACGGTATGACGATATTGTCATCGGCGGGGATGACTACATTGCATACAGCTGAGCTTCGCTGTGGTCCTTCTTTAACCACTCCTGAGTTGTGGACTTTTGCACCTCATCCTTACCTCAAATTTTAAGAAGGATTTCAGTTGCTTAGGAGCGAATACAGTGAAGCGTGTTGAGTTCTATATTTCTATTATATTTATAAAATACCGCCCACTTGCTTACCGACGCTTCATTCAGCTATCATATCACGACAAGCGCCACTGAACTTTTCTAGAGAAATGATGAATCACACCCTCTGGATGCCGCTTTACCGAGTCAAATGCTACTGTTGTCGCGTCATACTTTTCTCGGAGCCGCTGATTGGCTCTGCCTGAAGCACAAGCATGCGCGGAATCACTGCCTGAGAGGGGAGTTTGCTGGGGGCTGGAGGCTGGAGGCAGACAAATCAACATGTTCTTGTGAGACTGTTAGACGGAGTCGGCATCTTTATTCCTGAACAAAACTCTGAATAGAACTGGATTTGGACGTCATGATGCAACAGACAGGTGTCGCGAATTAACTCGCCGATAGGCATAATAATGAAGTTTGCATTAATTCTTTTGAAATTGGTGAACCTCTCTGCCTTGCAGATGCATATGCCTTGAGGAATTTAAGCGTTCCTCCCGCTTTCTCGGCGCAAAAGCTTGTTTAGGTGCATGATCCAATAAAATTCAGGTCGCCGTACGACCTTGCAACCAGTTTTTTCGTGATGCAGATATCAAGCAGCCTGGCAACGGGGGTTAGGTGAGTTAATGCCATGCAAATTCTAATTCTAATTCTATTTCAATATCGTTTGGGCTGCAATTTTATATTGACTCCTTTACAATATCGAAGGATTTCTGCAAGGAGAATCAAAACCTATGCTCTTTGCAATACTCAGCCCTCGTTCTGACTGGGCAGGACGCCCTTGGATCGCCCATTCTGCGAACTATTTCATGTGAGGCGTGTCCTCAGTGCCTCAAGCCCTCCCTCATGTTGGCATACGTGCCTACAAAATCGCCTTAACAGTTGAATGCGATCAACATAACAAGATTGTTAAAAAGCTGGCCGATATGAGAGGTGGCCCTTAGCAAGAGTCACCATATGAATTTGACGAGAACGAGGCGTTGAGAAATGGGTACGAGCTTGGGTTTTAGGTTGTGGGAAGATTCAGAAATGCAAATTTGGTTGAGATTTATACCCTCTGGTGATTCCTGCACCTGGCCAATTTTGTTGTTCATGCGGAAATTGAAAGATTTATTTCCAGTGGCAAGTTTGCGTACCATTGCCGGCAGCCTCCGCGGCGTGGGATGACTTCTTCAAAATGCTTGGGTAATTATTAACTCGTTTAACTCATATGTTGACTTCAGGGGGTCTTTGCCCCTTACCCAGCAAGGGTAAACCACATGAAGGGAACACGAGACAGGGCTGTTAGATCCAAAACGAGATACAATAGATGGGAAACTCAATCGATAGATCGATTTCACTGGTATATCAAGTCTATTCTTCCCAAGCTTTCCCTCAAGTCTAGAGCGCTTCCCTTTACTCTATGATAAGCTCCATCTACAGCCTTGAAATACCAAAGCCGTCCATCTTTTCCACGCCCAGCATTTCCATTCCAATCTCTCTGATGCTCCCTGCGCCAACCAACGCCATCGTCCTCGAAAGCTCCCGCTCAAAAATATCTAATACTCTCCACCCCCTCCTGTCCGCCATAACTGAGTCCCCACAGCGCGGAACGGCCCACAAGCGTGAAATCTGCCCCCCAGCGCCAATGCCTTAAATACATCGCTTCCCCTCGTAATACCGCTATCAATAATGACGGGAACCCTACCACGGACTGCACTGACAATCTCAGGGATCACTTCGATAGTGGAAGGGACAGAGTCCAATTGGCGGCCTCCATAATTATTGCGTTAGCGCCGTGTTCAATGGCCAATAATGCATCCTCTGCGGTCATTATGCCTTTTAGGATTATTTTCAGGTTGGTTTTTGAGCGTAGCCAAGACATGGTGTCGGACCAGGTGAGCGATGCATCGTTGAGGGTGTCGTGGTTTCCGCGGGTGATTTCAGCGGCTTCTTGAGCAGTGCGCGCCTCCAGGAGTATACGATTCATTGTCGGTTGTGCTTTCAGAGGCTTCACTTTTGTGGTAGAATTATTTCTCTTTTGGTGAAGATTTGCGAGGGAAAGATGAGGAGGTAGAACTAACGGTGTTTTTCGCTCATTAATGCGGTTACCTAGGACAGGGGTGTCGACAGTTAGAACTATGGCTTTTTATCCGGCCGCTACGATAAATTAGATATTTAAGCAGGAACTTATATTTTCGAAAAGAGGAAGGCTAATTCACGGCCAAATTTGCGAATTGGACAGCTTTTAAATTTCAATAGCCGTGTTTGCGGAGCTTACCTTGGAACCTCGATATCACCTGCGCACATCTCTCTCGATTCTACGAGAAATAGAGCTAGAACCAGAAATCCACTGGGTTGCCTCCACCTGGTGCTTGAATGACATCTTCTAACGTGCATGTTGTATGCGATGATAGGATCATCGTGGTTCCCCGACTAGCTGCTGCTCTGGCCATATCAATTTCCCCATTACCACCCACAAGCTGTTGCATTGCACTAGGCGAAATTCCAATCGGGATTCGATACTTTTTGCCAAATATGATAGTGCTAGTATCAACATGAGAGACATCTCGAAAAACCCTGGGCCGTAAGAGTAATCTGTAAAAAATGCTCAGTAAAGTT
Organism: Blastomyces gilchristii SLH14081; assembly: GCF_000003855.2. Classification (NCBI taxonomy): domain Eukaryota; kingdom Fungi; phylum Ascomycota; class Eurotiomycetes; order Onygenales; family Ajellomycetaceae; genus Blastomyces; species Blastomyces gilchristii. The sequence continues at coordinate 537,504 of NW_003101681.1, forward strand.
TCGGATATAGGGCTCGGCAGGTGTAATTCCATTGCAAGGTCCCAAATGAAATATGAACATCAAGGAAAAATTATCCGAACCTGTCAAATGCACTTCTGTTCCTCCTCAATGCATTCTCTTCGTCCGCTCCGGAGGCATAATAGTCCCATACTTGCTTAGGGAGCTTTTTCTGTGCCAGTATGGCCAATTCAGCGATCGTAATTGGATCCTCCTTCTGCTGGTCATTCCTACTTTCTTCTGCAGGCGTGGTCTTCAACCCCGATTCCTGCATGTCGTATCTTTTACGATCCAAAAGGATAATGATAATGCTGAATTAAAAATTATATCCGCTAACGGACAACTTTGACGTGGTGAATGTCCTCCCTATTTGCCGCGACGATCGAATCGGCACAAGACAAAATATCAACCTGGATCAACGTCAGAAAAATGACGTGCATGCAGAATTGAATGCGAATAAACGTTGGGAGTAAGATAGCATTATCATCAAGTATTAAAAGGGATAGAATCAAAATTGAAAAGAATGCGGAGATATCAAAACTTTCAGGCGTTGGCCTCCACGTCCAAGGCGTTTGGTCCACAATCCCGAATCTAAACAAAAAGGGTCCCATAATAGCGTCGCGAAGGGCCCTAGGGCTAGGAACGCTAATAAACTCGGGAGGCACATTATCTCAAAGGACCTCTCCTTACTGCCAAAGTCAGTGGAGCTACTTCGGTTGAGGATGATAGAAATGCAGGATGCTGCTATGAGGCCGAGATAGGCTAAATGGGAACGATTGCCGCATAACTTACCAGCACGATGGATTCATCTCGATTCGGCAGATCGATGGCATTATCTTTGGCAGCGATAGTGTGTGCTCTTCCTAATTCAAGAAACGGCAGGCCGTTATAAGGTAACTATCCCATAGAGTAGACCTGTTTCTCAGCCATATAGCATGCCTTCTCCCACTCACTTTGTCATGTGAATTTGGACAGACCATCAGTTTATTCTTTTTTTTGCGGTAGTTACGTTATCCGCTTCAGAACGGTTTTGGGACATGAGATTATGGCAGAATGCTTAACGCCGAAAAGTTGAGACCTGACGTCCAACCCCGCAAAAAAACATGTTAATGACAAACGGAGTAAGAAAAGCATCTTTCAATGCTCCTCTAGGGATTTCGGTTCAGCATATAGGCCGGAAGAGCCTCCGAAATAAAATACTCGTTGTATCTTTTCACGCGCTTCATGACTTACCAAGCAAAATACGAATTGGCTGAGCGATCCTGAGGCACTCCTTCTGACTAGCCTTCCTGCATGGAACTTCACCTTCTTGGGACATAGCATCCTAACCACCCTGGGCTTCCCTCTAGGTGGGCTATGAGCTGAGAGAAGAAGTGCAGCCATAATTGCGTCGGTGGGCCGGCTGCCGCCGGCTGAGGCGAAGAGGCTCTTTTCTTCTCGAAGCATCATAGAACGATGCAACTCCAGCTCTGACTGTGACATTCTAGCATCAGGTTGCAAGGCACCACCGCTTCTGACCTGGCTTACCGGTTGGTTGGGGTTTTGCTTATTTGATCTGCAATGACACGTCTTACCATGTTCCCTAAATGGGGTCAGTCTGTGCGTTTTATCGAATACATTATCAGCTGGCTGAGGGGCAATCACCTGGCGTCTGCCATTTGAACCGGGATATCAACTTGGTTTGAAGGAGTGAGAGATTACTTGACGTATTTGTTGGTTCATCCAACCTCGCTTGTTTGCTAACTTATGACCGCGCACACTTGGCAAAGAGGAGATATCCAAATATTTCTTTCCTCTCCTCGTCTTGATAGGTTATGTTCTGCAAAAGGTTGTGGTTGAGTGGCCATACACGTTCATTCCAATGCCGTGCATATGCATTATGCGAACCTTACCTACATTTTGCCAACTGATGACCGGGCTTTAACATTTTCCTGTATGAGCCTGCAGCCTCCCGCTCCCGCACAATTACTTTCCCTTTAATGGCTATAGCTCGTTGATGCCGGCTAGGAATTGCGTCGTAGATGCTATCAGCTGAAGACTTGAGATTTTCTATCATGATTCTGGGTGCAGGATATGCATACTTTTGCAATCTAAGAGCACCAAGTAGTTAGTATTCACATGCGCCTTGGAAATTTCATTCTACATGTGTGTTACTCTTGCCAGACTAGAGAAGCCGATTTTACCGTGTTATGCTCTCCTTACCTTTTGGTTTAAACACTTGTGTCACTGGCGACAAGTTAATATCTCACATTTCTGGTCTCAAGACATAGCGAAGGAATCTATGACATGTTTATGAAAGGAAGCAGCTTTAGAAATTTCTAATAACTAGAGGAGAATGGCAACAAGCATTACTGGTTAATATAATTTGCGTTCGCGTTATCACAGCTTTGTAAATATAGGAAAGTTGGCAAGCCGACACGAAGATGAAATGATTGAAACATATTGCCAGCATCAGAGGCTCGTCAGGGCCTCAAGAAGGACAAAGGCCCAATAATGAACAAATAATCCTCCGCGTCTATCTCCGTAAAGAGTCAGGAAAGAAGGCTCGCCACACACCCATGCCTATTAGCTTCCCCAGGCCTCCAATGTACAGCAAGTCACATCGCACAACCCTGTCCGCCGCGGAAGCCGCCAAAATTATATATATATATATATATTATCGAGGAAAATATCGATGCAGGTTTTACCTATCCATGACGATCAAGATGGATAGCGGCATAGATCGAATGTGACGCCGAAAGCGGATTTGGCACTCGACAACTGGCTACCAGCTTTATAAGGATCACGCGGACTGGGGAATGGAAAGTAATGCGATTGAGAACAGGCGCCTGTTGATAGGGCAAAGTGTCCTTGGCTTTATCTGCATACCACAAACGGAAAAAAAGAACCTACACCAGTATGCTTTATCATGTTTCCCCGTAGGTGATTGTCCATGCTGTGTTTCATTCTGTTACAATGATGACATCAACATGGAAACATCAACACAAGCCCACATATTCAGGGGCAACGGTCCAAATCTACTGCGTAAAGGCGGAAGCTCGTGTACTTGTTCCTCCTCGCCGTGATTGTTTAGTCGGAGTAGATCCTCATATTATTGAGTTGAACAGCCACATATGCCACAGTGAATGTCCAAATAACAGGACTTCAGTGACTCAAAAGCCCTATAGCAGAAGAGCCAGGTCCAAACCAATAAGAAGCGAGGCCGACAAACTGCTTCCTTCCCTCTGGAAGTGAGATAATAATAGGGAGGACGGAAACAAAGAAGTAACGTGGCAATACCACCTGCGGGGAAATAGGAAATTAGGGATTAGGGCATGTTTGCCAACCATCGCGGAGTGCCTGCACGGCGCTCTCATTGGAGCACATGGGACAGATATGACGACAGAATCTCTGGATGCGCTGAGGTTCCAGCTGGCTGGGTACCACCGGCTCAATCGGGAATCTCTCTTGATAGGTGAAGGTTGTTTCAGCATTCCATCCTTTTTTTTTTTTTTTTTTTTTTTTTGCGACAAGAGAAGTAAGTAGTTAGCGGAGTTCGATGAAGTTGACGTTCTGCTTTCCATTTGCCAGGGCCAACTTTTTCTCATCACTAACCAACCATTTCCCGAGTCCCCTCTCCTCATGCTCGTGGAGTGTTTGAGGGGCTCTCTCGAAAATGCCGTGCTATTTATTTCTCCTCGAAATACGGTGGATACAGCTCATACCGTCAGTTCAGAGCTGCACGCACCGTATTTGTTTTTATTACGATCTGTATTCGAGGAAACAGGACTTGAATCATGTATGGTACTGTAAAACTGATCTCTTACCGCCGCAAAACGCTCCACCACAGATATCCCCAACGGTTGCAATTTTCATGCAGCGAAAGATGCAAGCAGCAAGCAGCCATCCAATCAACCGACTGCTCACACCATGTGAAGCCACATCGCATCGCTGTTCCTCCGCTGCTGGTGAGGGGCTCCGTTGGTGGGGCTCATGGGGCTTGACAATGGTTTGAGGGCGCTAGCGCTGTGGCGCAGGAGGGTAGGGGGAAACTCAGCGGTTGCTGAGTTGGAAGGGGCCCAAGAGCTGGCTAAGTGGAGAAAGCTCCAAAACTTCACGGTTGAAAATTACATAGTATGTCGCTTATGTATGAAGCTGAATGGGGGGGGAGACGAGAGAACAGACTCGCAAGGAGCGGAGAGGGGAAGTGAAGAGTGAGGCAAGATGTACAGCTCATGTACAGAGAGAGGTAGGCATAAGGTCAGATGCATCATTGGAACCCGGCGGATGTTTCACCGGTAGCACGCCAGCTTCGTATGAATAATAACTAATAATTTTGTCTTTAGCTCCTCCAGGTGTGAACACCATTTTGAGGCTGAGAGGAACTTCCCGGTCGCAACCACGATCGCTCCCGCAGAAGGGACCAAAGACGATTTTTATGAGCGACACATGAGCAGCATGGTGGGTGGTGTGTGGTGTGTGCTCTTTTCCCCTTTGTGGGAGCATGTCCGTTAATACATGGATAGCTTCATCCCGCATGCGAGTTTCTCGATGAAGTAAGAACTAAATTTGAGTCAATGCTGATTGAGAGCTTACTAGGTCGTTAGTTACTTGCACACACATTTTGAACCCGATGGGTGAAGAATAACCCTAATAATAATCATAATAATAATCCCAGCTCATCAGAGCCGCTGCGCTAGCAGGTAGAACCTTGATACCCCCTGGATCCCTGCATGCTTTGTTCTTGAATGCTGCATGGAAAGCCCTTGGGGTTGAGAAACCTAAACTTGCCGAGGCGCCAGTGACTCGGGAAAAGTCAGGCTCTCTTGTCAAGTTCTCGGAATGACAATAATAATGATTGTCAGCATGGGGTTCCGCAGTCTGCCATTTGCGAATCAAAATAACCGTAGGATACTTTTTTGTGATTGCATTTAGGAAGCACAACCAAGTCGTTAACTGTATAATTATCAAATGGTCGAAAGAATAATACATCATGGTATTTAGTAGTTACGAAAAAAAGGACGACGAGGACCACTGAGTTCTCTCATTCATTATCAGCATCGGCCTCCCAATACCTCGCTACCATGTTATCCTGTAGTTAGAGGATAGTACAAAGGAAGCCTTACGCCGAGCTTTAACGAAACCCGATCGAAAATATGGTGACGAGTGAGATCGGAATTGAACAAGGAGGTTTGCTGATCAAGTGTGTACAGTAAATAACACTCAAGGTTGGATGGGGTGCTCTGATTATGGACAAAAATTCATGGATAGCGGTGTGCCGGATAATATCGAGTACCCTTCTTGAAGTCATACATGCGTAGAGCACGGCACCTGCTGCATGCTTTCGAAATATGAGATGTAATTTGACGAAGCAGAGTTTCATTTACATCTCCTTTTCGTCGATTTCGTATTCGCGTGCCGTGCAGTTCTTGAAATCAGCATTAGCCATCATTCCCGCAACCTCAACCACAGTATGGAATGCACTGTACATGCTTCCAACTGTTATGATCCAGGAGGACGATCACGATGCACGCTGCTAGTGAATGCGCATATATACATACACGCAATCTGTCCATACGATACATGCTTTGCATGCGCCCTTGGCACACATGTGCATTGGCCGGGAAAACAAGGGGTGATCATTATTTCCCCTTTTTTTTTGGTGACACATCTCTTCCGCTTCGTTTCCTTCAGGCTTTTGTGTAGCTCCCGGAACCATCTTGCGTGTTCCGTCAGCCGAAAAGCCACGTTTGATCATGCATTGACGAGAAAGTGCTCGTTTTGGGCCAAACAAACGTATAAGGGAAGCAAACGACGTTGAAAACACTCCATAACTTATAGAGACCCCCTTGACGAGAAGGGGAAATGAGAGCATAATAGAACGTCTTCCAGCGGTAGTTATATGGATAATCCTGTTCTTTTCGAGGATGTCATCCGTTGGTCCATCCACCTATCAAGATAGGTTGCAGACTTATCGTCCGAAGGGGGTGACAAAATGACGACGCTGCTGAGGACGCTAAGTCAGATACGCCTGGGATGATCACCAACAGGCGGAGAAGGGGATATGATGCCTTGAGAGCTCCGGAAGTATGGCCCCCTTGGCGTGCGGTTCCTGTCATCATTGGGAGGTAGATGCTGATTAAAGATGGACGTGGTAGTCTTTCACCTAGGAACCTGGCTCCCTACGTACGAGTAGCCACGTATGCGTCACCGAGCTTCGGTGGCAGTTTCATAAATCCTCACAGCATGGGGAGGCTGAAAAGATGTCCGATTTCTGTGCTGATGCCGCTCTCCAGTGAAGGAGAGAGAAGGGGCGGGGGTGGTTACAAATGAAGATAACAGAGTGAAATCTTTGATGCCTATTCCAAGTTGTAAATTTCACCGCTTCAGAGACCGTACTGAACTTCTCGGGGAATTTTGATGTCCTGCAGATCCGATGAGGGGCGTCCATGCGAAAATAAAGCCGTGCAAATTTGAAAAGGAAGACGAAAAGTTAAGGAGCGGAGCTGGCGGCATAGATGCATGCAGACACGAAGGTTCTGAAGGTCAAAGGGTTGGGACGGGTTGCCTTACCCGCTGCTGAGCGGAGCTGCCAAAAGCAAAAGAAGTAACCCCCTTGTCGTTGTATGCGCCAATATCATAGTTCTTTTATGTGGACCTACACAGCGTACTTCGAGCCTCAATTTATTTTCAAGTACATATACGTATGCAGTAGAGAAGCGGGTGCGTCGCTGACAATCATATGGAAATAAGGCAAACACTAAACGTCTCTGTCATCGCACGCAGGCAGTATCTCGTATCTAGTTAGTTTCTAGGAGTTCGTGCATATTCGTGAAATCGTGGTTGAACCCCTAGCATTTGTGGGATGAATATCTTTTGCATGTTTCATGCATGCAATGGTTGCCTTGAGGCGGCTACATGTGCCCAGAATAATGAAATATTGTGTCTGCGGTGAAGGGCAATAAAAAAAAAATTAGAAAGCAAAGAGGCAGTTAAGGTTTGCGCAAGTATTCAGCAAAGGGTAAGAAAAGAAAAAGGATAAAAAGAGTGAAAAATGGGGAGAGGGGGTGGTCTCGTCAATCGGTAGCCTCATTCTGCAGAATGCCTCTCAGGGCATTCCTGACGCACCACCGGTGATAAAGCTAGGCAAAAGCAAACCGAAGTGGCGCAACAATAATGAGTGGCTTGTTCGGGAGTGTGCATGTCCGGGGTTGGTTGTAACGAAGTCAACGTGGAGGAGGAGGGTCGATATTAATTAGGGAAGGTCGTATTAAAGATCGGAACCTGTTGAAGTAGGTTACTCATAGCTGGGTCTTGAACGGCTCTATCTTGCCTAGCTCAGTCTCACATAGGCAGGCGTTGTGCTGCGAAGTGTTATTAATAATTGAAAAATGGGCAGGCGGACGGACGTGGAGGGACATCCTGCACCATGCACATGGAGGGGTGTGCATAATTAGGCGGGGTTGTCAAAAGGCGGGTGGATGGGTTGTACAGAGTATAGGTCGCTGGGGCACTCTGCACAAGTACGCAGCGTAGTGCGTCAGATTGGGAGAACGTCCAAAGAGAGGTGAAAAGGGGTTATGTGGTTATGTTGTGCTGAATGGATGGCGGATATCATATCTGGAATGTGTGAATATGTACTCCGTAGTGGACGTCTGGATAAGCTCGGGAGAGTGTAGTTAAGGACAGTGCTGTACAATTATTGAATATTCAATAAATTTATGTACATACTTCTGTTTTTTTTTTTTTTTTTCCTCATTTTGGCTTCTGCTAAAAAGGAACAAGGCAAAGATCATGAATCGTAGGTTACTGCTAGAATCATTATTACCGGATGAGGGGACAAAATACCAGTTCTAGAGGAAGGGCGGGGCAGCCACCAATATGATGGAGGAGAAATCCCGAACATTGTCCCCGAAACCTCGCATTTCAAGGCGTGGGATTCTTTGCGGCCGGGTTTTCGAGTGCAGCAGGACGACGATGCCGACAACCTAGTCTCATTGCCCCGCATCTTGTCAGCCTGCCATGGACAGGCATTATTCCAAGTGCTGTTGTCAGCTCATGCACGCGCATATTCCAAGTAGAAACCCGTCGAGGGGAGCCTGATGACCGAAAGGAGCAGTATAAACACATGAATATATCACATCTCTCTGTGTTTTATGTTTATGGAGCGAGATGTTCGCAGCGTATGTACGGAGTTCCGTACATGGCCATCGGAAACTGTTCGATAATAACCGCACAATAAGTTGCACTAGTTTCAAAGCAGTTTGGTCTATGCACTGTTTATTTGAGACTTACGCGCATTCATTATATATACACTGCAGAGGTATGATTCTACTCAATATTATGGAATAATGGAATAATGGAGATTCCATTAATTTGAAGAAAAAAGAATATAGAGAGAGTATTATCTTGAGAAAAATGAAATAGGGGTAAATGAATGTGTATTATGCAACTCTATTATAACTTCTACTAATTACTATGCATCAACCTACTTTGGGATTAGTGTGATTTGACTAGAAGTTACAAAAGTTTCAACCTTTTTTGTTTAGGCCACTGTAAGATTTCATTGTTGATACGACTATGCCGCATAGATCAACGACGGCCACTATGATGTCATGGGAAGAAGGCGGTCGGTCGCGCGAAGGACGGTAACTATTCTTTTTCTCAGCAACTGTCCTTAAGATAGATAGTTAGTTAGGCATCTGAGCATCTTCTCGATGTATATTTATCCCAGGCGGAGCTGATGGCCCATCCGAAGTGTATGCGGGCGCGACGGGTTGGCTCTTCTGATTCGGCAGATTGCCTTTCATGCCACGTTTCTTGGTGTCTCTTGGTCATTTCGGCTCAAGCCGCTATATTCAACGATCGAAGGGGGGGGAATTAATGTTTATGGGTTAGAGAGCCATTGTATGTACAGTACGTAACGCGTATGGCGGAGAGCGTATTGTTACAGCACGTGAGACTTAAGATTATTGCATACAACCCCGGTAATACAGGCTCGGACAAGCGTTCCATAGAGTTACAGCTTCTTCGGTTGTTGGCTGACGGGCGCCATTATTGGCTGACTGGTGAGGTATTGTATCTACTTGAATGAGAGTTCTTTCAACGTCAAGAGCCCGTTCCGACTACCCACCCTCTACTCATCCCTCGTGGGAGAAAGGGATGCTAATTTGTCGGTTGAGACTGTATCCTGGATCAGCAGCTTGAAGGTGGAACCAGGAACAAAACCAAAATCGAATGGTCGGGCCAACAGGAGAACGCCCAGTTAAGCGTTGAAATCGTCTGGGGAACTTGACTTTGGGTGCTGGTATGATTCCTCAGGTCCTGCAAAACTCTCCTGGCACGGGGGGGGGAAGGGGGAAAGATGATTGAGCGAACACAACCAAATAGGAGTCCTCTCTATGATCGGCTCGGTGATGGTTGAGAAACAAAATTTTGTGAGGTAGTTACCTCCTGGACTCAAAATAAACAATTATTTTTTCTACCCTTTCGTCTGAAAAAAAAAAAAAAAAAAAAAAAAAAAAAAAAAAAAAAAAAAAAAAAATCTACTCAACAAGAGCTCACCTGATGGCCGTGGAATCCTAATTCGATCTCCCACAAACCAAAATTCCCAGGCGTCCGGATGCCCAAGACATGCCAAGCACCGCTATCAGTGCTTGTCCGTAAGGCTGGCGAGGGATTGAAACAGAGAAGAAAAAAAAGAAAAAAAAAAGGCTCTTGGCCCGGATGATGATTCGCACCCAACAGCGTCTGTTCCTCATGGCCAATTGGGAGAATTAATAAGCCACAGTCACAGCCCCCAAAGACCAGGAACAATGATGGAATTCGTTGCGGGGATAGCTGATCTCAAAAAGTCCCACCTGATAAGCGTTGGTGCTTGGGAGTAAGGACTCCACCGCCATTTCGTTTCCGAAAGTTTAAGATAAAAAGGAAGTTTAACGACGACCAAGAAAGTTGGTTCTCCTGGATTTGGATGCTGCCGGGCAAAGGCGCCTGAGCCCGACTTAGCCTTTACGAGGCTGCAATGTTGGGAAGAAAATAGAAAAGACGGGAGGGGGAGGTCATTGATATTCCCAATTCCGGTATTCGATTGGCAGCCAATGGTGAGACTTTGCCTACCCTACCTACCCATGTGAGACCTGAATTTCTCACACACACACACACACACACACACATACACACACAAAGTTACCGATGATATTGGTAGTTGGGTGAATAATGTACCCGCAAGCAGAGCCAGTGGAAGGATCATGAAACAACGGAGGAGCTGTTGCTTGTAAATGATAAGTGATAGGCAGGAGGATTGCCCATTCTCGAAAATCGGTGCTGTACTATGTTGTTCATTCACGCCACTCGTTTGCGAAATTTATGCAAGCTCAGAATGCAGTGGTAAGATTTCGACATTTATTTTCTCATTGTATTATTATTGCAGAAGTGACTGCTCTTAAATTCTGCCCAAGCAAGCAGCTACTTCGTCGTTGAAGCCGGAATCGTGAGTAAGTGATCCATCCGTAGATATAATTATTAATGGAGGAAAGACAGTCATCGGGAATTACATAATTACATGGCAACAAGGGTAACTTAACTAAAAACGAGTACAGAGTACAGTACTGTACTCCGTACATAGTATGAAATTGGAAATAATACCCGGATACATACATACCCATACCATACAGGCTGTCAATACGCAACCGTATCAGAATCGCGGTATTGGTACGGTACGACACAGCTCACGATCTTATGCACGACGACGTCGACTGGGGAAAGCAGAAATTAATCCTTGATCCCACTGCTAAAACTGCTAAAAAAACTAACTATTCAATCCCGCTGCCAATCCTCTCCGTTTTTATTTATTTCTCCCTTGCTGCTGATTTTCCCTCTCCTCCATGTTGTGCCTCTGCTGGGCTCAAGATACATCTGCTTCCTGCACCCTCCATCGCTCCTTACTGTACTTTCCTAGCTCTGTCGCGCACGCATAAGTCGACCCCGCGACCCTTGCAGCAAACACCGCCAAAATAGCAGCGCCTCCTCGCCGTGATCGTCGAAACATCTACCCCGTTTGACCAAGACGCCAAAACCCTCCTCCCTTTCCTCCAAGAACTCACCTGCATAGCTCAAGCCCGTGGACTGCATTGGGAGCTACAACCATTCGTTGAGAGCCGGCTCCAGCTGCTCTCTGACGTATCAATCTCTGACACCCTTATTTTCGCGCTGCAATAGCTGGGCGCACGCCGCCTCAGCGAGTTTTCTGGGGATTGAGTCCCTGTTCACAAAGACCTATCTGGAGACTGGTCAAAATAACTTTGCAGGGCCCGAAACTATAGGCCTTGTGAGAGAGCTGCTAGCTAGATAAAAGGAGGGCCTTGGGCTCTCATTCCTACCTCCAATCTCCTCTCTCTCGCCATCAACGCTTCATTTTTTCCCCAGCGCTCCTATTTTTACCACGAGTGAAAGATACTCATACTCAGCCACAAAGCATTTTTCTCTGTGGCGATCTACAAGCTCGATTGGATACCTTGCCGCCTCCCCTTCTACCCTGCAGATCAACTGCCGCCCTATCAAAGAAGAGCCCCCCCACAGTCGATTCTGTCGACCGCGAGAAATTACGCCGGAAGGTATAAGAGGAGGGCAAAAGCTAAGCAAACCTCGAGGCAGAACCGGGGACAAGCACAAGCGAGGTGATAAAGGCAACAAACGTTTGCTTTTATTTTCCCCCTCCTTTCAATTTGTTTTTTATAAAAGAAGAGCAGCTGTTAGAGGTCCGGGTGCCGCTCAAACCGAACAGTAGGCGCCAAATCATTCGCAAGCAGCCTCTAGAAGATCATTACGCATTATATTGCAGGTCAATATGCAGGTATCAAAATTTCGGCAAACTTGGTAGGCACGCCTTTGCTACAACGACACTCAATCGCTGCCCTCCTTAACACGCCAGCCAGTCGAACTGCTGCTTGGCTTGTTCGGGAAACAAACCAGAACAACAATACGGTTGGGCCTCTTACCTTTTCTACACCACTTCATTCTCATTTATTTGCCTTGCACAGCCATCAACGGCGACGATTTGAAGTTTGGTACACCTTGAAAATCAGCCGCTCATCTGTAGTCCCTGCAGAGTCTCGTGCGCCAGTCCTCGCCCCACTTTTTATAACGGCTGTCTGTAATGGCATCTGGCGGGTGGCCGTCCCCCTCTACCTTAAAAGACAACTCCCATTCTCGATTGAACTCCTCCCCTTCCCAGGGCCCCCGCAGAATTCCCTTTCAAGATGTTTTGTCTTCTTCGACCCTTAGTTCAACTGCTCCCTCAGTTTCCGGATTTGGTCCTTCAGGGCCATCAAAAAGTTCTCCTGGCCTTCCTGCTCATTTCTCAAGCGCGCCTAGTCCTTCCACTTTCTCTCTCAACGGCTCAGCCGATTCCTCGCGGGATCCTGCCGTCCGCAATACATTCAGCCCGACCTTTGCACTTGGATCTCCCCTCCCCCTTGAACTTCCCGAGAGTGTTATGGCATTTCCTACATACCCCAATGCCCCTCCATCTGGTATAGATGGTATCGGGAACAATGCAACTTCCAACAAAGCTCCTGGGCTTATGAGAAGGCTATCTAGAGGAACTGCAAACAAACTGAGTCGGCGGAGACAGTCGACATCTCACCATGACAAGCGAGACAACAGCTCTGGTCCTGTTATTATGCGCAGGAGAAGTGACAGCAAAACTGGGACGACAACATCTCGGGATAGTGGTCTGGATTCAAGCTATGAAGAAGAGGAAGAGGGTTGCGGCACGTGGTGTAAGCCTGAAACAAATAGTACCACCAATGGATACAATATGTCCGGCACTGCCACTCATACGTGCACTGCGCCCGAGCTGGATTTAATTTTGCATCGTGGCTCTCCTCTGACCAAAGTCACCAAACATAAGAGAAAGAGAGTTACATTTTTCCTCGATTTACATGCCGCCAAGGTTTATTGGGATTTGTCAAATCCGGCCAAGAGACTCTATATCGATGATATTAAGGAAATACGCACAGGTCTGGATGCTCGTAACTACCGGGAGGAGCATGATATCCCTGAGAATCTCGAAAATTTGTGGTTCACGATTATTTTCACAAATCCTGAGCAGTCCAAAAACAAGCCCATAAAAACCATGCACCTTATCGCCCCGAATGAAGCCACTTTGGAACTCTGGACCAACATCTTGGACGATATCTCTAGATATCGTATCGGTCTCATGGCTGGCTTGGCTGGAACTCAAAGTGACACTGTCTTAAAAGCCCACTGGCAGCGTGAAATTTCTCGGCGGGTGCTAGAGCCTGGCGAAGAATCTCTTGACCGGAACGCTATTGAAGCCTTGTGTCAAAGTTTACACATCAATTGCTCTAAAAATATGCTGCGCGCTCAGATCACAAAAGCAGATACCGAAGGCAAAGGCCGTTTGAATTTTGCACAATTTAAAGACTTCCTTCAGCGACTGAGAGACCGCAAGGATATCCGAGAAATATTTCGTTCTGTCGCAGCAGACCCCGTGCAGGGGCTAACACTGGACGAGTTCCTTCATTTTCTTCGCGAAGTTCAACGCGAAAATGTGGAAGAGAATAGAAACTACTGGTGCTCAACCTTCGAATCCTTCTCCCGCAACTCCAAACAACGGCCAGAACCACGAAATTCGCCAGATTCTCGGATGGACTTGGACGCTTTTTCGGCTTTTTTAATTTCTCCTAAAAATAGCGTACACCTAATACGATATTCCCCTCCAAAGTTTGATAGGCCCCTCAACGAATACTTCATCTCGAGTTCACATAACACGTATTTACTCGGAAGACAGGTTGTTGGGGAATCTAGCACGGAAGCCTACATCACCGCTCTTCAAAATGGTTGCCGCTGCGTGGAGATTGACTGCTGGGATGGCGCTGATGGTCGTCCCACTGTCTCACATGGCCATACCATGACGAAAAGTGTTTTATTTGCAGACTGCATTAATGTTATCAACCGGTATGCTTTTCAAGCGTCTGAATACCCATTGATACTTTCGCTTGAGGTTCATTGCTCCCCAATCCAACAACTAGCGATGGTGGAAATCATGAAGGAGACATTTGGAGACAAGCTTGTTCTCCAGCCTCTCTTGACCAACTGTCCGATCTTGCCTTCCCCAGATGACCTAAAGCATCGCATCCTAATAAAAGTCAAAACCGCGGACGAGGAGGAGCTGTTGACCTCTTCTCATACACACACTACGGGCCGCAAGCGCAGCTCAAGTTCGCCATTTATTCGGCATACTCTCCCAGAGAGCAATAGTATATCGATGCCCTTTTCACAGACAAGCCATTCGGTAGATGCTGGTAGCTTGCCATCTTGGACCGCTGGAAGAAGATCACTTACCACCACAAGCATCAGCAGTGCATCCGAGGACAGCGATGTTGGCCAGCTCCTAACATCGACGAGGAAAGAAAAAAGAAGACAAAAAAGTCGAATAACCAGAGAACTCGCTGAGCTTGGTGTATACTCCCGGGGATATAAGTTCCACAGCTTCAATTCTCCGGAAAGTAAGAGGTTTAATCATGTATATTCTTTCGCTGAAAAAGCCTTCGAACGGTTATGTGGAGACTCGGAGAGCAAAGCACTGCTCGAAGCCCATAATAGATCTTTCATTACGCGCGTCTACCCATCGAAATTTCGCGTTCGCTCATCAAATTTTGATCCGAATAGCTTCTGGAGACGAGGCGTGCAAATGGTAGCAATGAACTGGCAAACCTACGACGTCGGTATGCAGATGAACCAAGCAATGTTTGCTTCTGGCAGCGATCAGACTGGTTACGTTCTGAAGCCGGATAGTCTACGGACATCCCCCTCTCCCAGGTACATTGCTCTAAGTTGCGACTCAAAACCCAAGGTTGATAGGAAATTAGTTACGTTCACAGTAGATATCATATCCGCACAGCAACTGCCAAGGTTAAAAGGAATGGGTCCCGACGATAGTATCAACCCCTACGTTGAAATTGAGCTGTTTTGTGCCGATGACAAAAAGAAAGGTCTCGCATTCGGCGAAGGCGGTGTTAATACTTCTGCCCGCAACGGCATGTCTGGTATTGGTCAACCCCATCGCCGTCGGACAAAAATCGAACAGCAGAATGGCTACAATCCAGTGTTTAACGACCAATTTAAACTATCCCTAGAGACAAAGTACCCCGATCTCGTCTTCGTCCGTTGGGTCGTCCGCAACTCCCCCGACGGACGAAGTTTTGGTGGTAACAACAGCGTGCAGCCTGCCACTTTTACCGCAAAATTGAGTAGTCTCTTACAAGGGTACAGATATCTACCTCTCTATGATGCGAGCGGCGACCAATATCTATTCTCGACGCTATTCTGCAAAATCACCAAATTCGACCCTGTTCCAGTCCGGCGAGCTGGTTTCGAAGGGTGGAGAGGGGATCAGAAGGGCATAATCAGGCAAATTAGACACACATTGTCAAAACGCACATCACCTACCGAGAGGGACAAGGAGAGGGACAGTGATCGGGATCGGGGGAAGGGTAAGGACGCACCTCAAAAATCAGAAGACTCTCATCCCCGAAATAAAAGGTCTTCTTCCACCGATAGCTCCTCTTGCACTATTCCATCTCTACCATAACAGATGAAATGGAAATCGCGAAAAAGCAATTTTCGCCATCTACTTTCCACCCCCAAACGGTGTTTGGGAATGGGTCTCATTGGACTCGACTGGCTCGACTCTTCATTACACAATCCCTCCATAGACGATACACTTGACGACACTTGACGACATGCATAATGCTAGCTCAAAATTAAACCGGAAAGGCGTTTTTTTCCCTTTGTTTTCCTCTCCTTTTTTGCCTGTGAAATTATTTCAGATTAGGAAGTTTGACATCAAATCTGGTATCAATAACATTACTTCGAAGCTTCAATTTGCATACTACGGGAAAGATACGGATAGAATGGGAACACGCTGTGTTTGGCAAGGGATTGCCTTGCTTATTTCTTTGTCTTTTCTATTTTTCTCTCCAGCACGATTGTGATTGTCAACGGCCAAATGTCTCATTTTATTTCCATAATCAGGCAGTAAAGCATATGGGTAATGAGCTTTCCCTTTCCTTGGTTGTTTTCTACTTGCGTTCATCATCCACATGGATTGCTGGAGGTTACGTAAACAGTCTTTTATTACTATCGTTCTAATATCTCTGATGTATTGTTAAATTCTTCTTCGTTTTTTAACTCATATGCTATACCATACCATTCCGGAGAATAGTTTTTTAAGTATTTACATTATTATGCCATACTTTCTTTTTTCTGTCCACTTAAGCCCTCTCTATTTGTTGAACTTGGTTATTCTTGCTGTTTGATCTCATGGCAAGGTAGCTTCGGGGGAATCGGAGCTGTGGATGAACAATACTCAAGGCGAATATACGCCTTTGTATACGCACGGTCGTACCGATGATGTCTATTCTACTCGTAAACGGGGCTACCGGATACTTGCATTGTACGCGCATTGCCTTATGATGCTAGCTTTGAAAACCTTTCGCCTTTTTGGTCATTCAGACGTCATTCAGACTATAGCGGTGCGAGCGTCCACCAGATCAAACCCCTCGAATTATCATATTGAAGCGGTGTTAACACAATTATTAATAGCATTACCAAGCTAACGCGTCGACGCAGTGATCCCCCCATCCACAACGATTTTCTGGCCAGTTATATACTCGGCCTGCTCAGAAGCCAAGAAAACCACAGCATACGCAACATCAAACGGATCTCCCATCCTCCCCATCGGTACAAGCCTGGTGTCTCTTTTCGACGAATCCCTCCAAATCCCCCCCGGCATACTTCTCCGCCAGCAATCCGACAAGTGGCGAATGAATCAAACCAGGCACTACCACATTCAACCTAACACCCTTCTTCGCATAGATGACAGCAGTGGTCTTCGTGAACTGTATCACCGCCGCTTTCATCGCACTATAAGCGACCTGTGGCTTGCCGATATAGAGCATCCCCGCAATCGAGGAGACATTGACAATCGGACCACCGCCCTCCTGCCCCTCCATTATCGGCAACACGTAGTGACAGCACAAATACACCGATTTCATATTGACGGTCGTCTGGCTGTCCCACGACTGCTCAGACATTTCCGCAGGCCCCGCAGGCTCCGATCGTCCGACGTTGTTGACCAAGATATCGATGCGCCCGCCATAGCGCGCCAGGCATGCATCCACCAGCGCTGTCACATCGGCATCCTTAGTGACGTCAGCGCTCATCACAGTGCATTCACCCGCCTCTGCCTCGATGCGGCGTTGAGTGTGTTGTGCTACGGAAAGGTGGAGGTCGCAGACAAATACCTTGGCCCCGTTTGCCGCCAGAACGCGGGCGGCTGCAGCGCCGTTTCCCCACATGTCTGGATCACCGGACTGGCCGATGCCTGTTAGTAGGACGACTTTCCCTTTGAGATCTGGGTAAATTGTGGGGTTGAAGGGGGGGGGTTGTCTTTGTGGTTGACATCATTCTAGCGAGGAGGGTTGAGGAACAAGGGATTGCCGTGGATAACAGAACAAAGACTGTGGCTGTCTCCCCTGAAATTATTTGGACCACTATCCTTTTTCCTTCCTTTGATCCAGGTCTCTTCTTTGCTTTTCTCCTTTTCTCCAATCTTAAATATTTTTGGCTCTTGGGATGGGAATGTTCCAGAAAGAAGTGTTATCGACCGCAGTTGTACGAGAAATATACAACAACCTCGATGCAAATTTGAGTTTCACGACAAATTTTAGTGCAGGACTGATTTATAGTTTGATCTGTTTGATCTGTAGCAGCTGGCATCAGGAATCGCAGATTTGTATGATGTAACTAGCGGGGTTATAGCTGGGGCGGGACAGCCGAGTCGATCTTATCGGGATCGGCAGTCTCGGCAATTCGGTGGCCTCATCCAACATCGGCTCGGGAATTTTGGTCCTCCCGCCTTCAGGAACGGGCCGAACCCTCAAAGTGCTAATTTCACCTAACCCTTCGCACGATCGGTTGTTAAGCATAACACCATCATTGGGGCAAGGGATTTGGTGCCCGATTCCCAAAAGAATTATGAGCCTCAAAGCATAATCTACGTCAATATCCGGAACATCCTCTATATATATATGTATCATAGATCTCACCGAATTTCAAGTTTTTAAACCTGTACATGTAAGTATGATGAATAGCGAACAATCTTTGTTGTCAGCGCACGAGCATTTTAAGATAGACGCGCAGGGTTAGGTTTAGAAACGTGCATACTTAAAATGGTAACTACGAGCGTCGTTGCTGCCGCCGACGAAAAATCAGTTGTATAGCTCAGATGAGGAAGTTGCGACAGAGACCTGTTGGGATGGGCCACTTGCAGCCTCAGGGAAAGAATGAAAGAAAGAACTGTCTCTCTCCTCAGCAGTTACAACTTCCGTTTGTTAGAGGTAGTGGTGGCTCCTTCCTCGAACACCACTGCTCTTTCCAAAATTCATCTCTCATCTCATCTCTTCTTCCCTTTTCTCCACCGTTAACAACAGCGTGAATAGGTGCCTACCCTACCCCTGCCTCCCACCGCCCATCCGCAGAACTAATTCAATGCAGTGGCAAATAAATGATGACGTTGACGGAGATTTGTAGGCCTCCTTATCCTCGTGCCGGCGTTCCCCTGGCACCCTCTGGTGCCGGCCTGGGCCCGCGCAATCCACAAGGAGCGGCTTGCATGCCTGTAGCAGCAATCGGTATCCCGGAAGTTGAGGTCGCGGCCAATGAATTCACATTTTGACCTTGAAGACTTACAGAATGGCAGAGGCAGTCTCAATGCTTCCACGCTCTTGGATTCTGAGCTAGCATTCATACTGTGTGATGTTGATGATCCCTCGGTGGCCCACCACAAGCACCAACAATAGTTATCCCTCTGATGCTTTCGGCATGGCCCACGCTGATGAGAAGAGGAGAGCTGGCATGGAAGGAGGGCAACTGTGAAGAGTCGCACTTCTGCGCGGGTGAGTGGTAGCCCTTCTGGAATGAAGCTCAGGTGAGTTCAATTTGTTGACTTGATTATTACTCTCATCAGAGGTCGAAAAATAAAAGGTGGTCGTCCACGGTAACTCGTCCACCATCCGTGGTGAACCTGTTAGGTACTGCTTTCATTTTCCATGTTGTGGTAGTGTTTCAAATAGCTAGCTACCCGAAACGGCGAACAGAGAGTAATTCCACTTTTTTTTTTATCTTAAGAATAATGCCAGCCTGGTGGATACCAGTTTATTTTGCATGTAATGGTTTTCGTCCAAGGTGTGACCAGGTTCCGTAGGTAGCTAGGGACATACAATTGGGATATAGACTTGAATGAGGTAGGCTCCCCGGTGATTCTGTAGTCCGTCCAAATCGGCACTCTCGATCCTCCTTAAGTAATTAGACAGACTTTCTTTTCTATATTCGATATTCGACATTGCCACTTCTCAACTTATAGACCCTTCTCTCGGCTGCAGAGAGCTTTTCTAGCTGCAGAAGCAAAATATCGAGGGCATCGAAAATGGTCAGCAGACCAGTCCACGCTCAGAAGTCCACCTTTCATGGCGTGGAATAACAGAAGGGAACCTGGGTGTTGATGCCAAAGACTTGGGGGCAGGCGATGGAAAGCCAATATGTGTCTACCTTGGTGGAAATGATAGAAATGCAGTACAATGTAGAGGTTGTAGCTCGAAACAGGCGCGATGGCGGAGTGGTTAACGCGAGAGACTAGAATTAAGTAACTTAACTTACCCTTTAACTAATCTCTTCCCTTCGGGGGCGTAGGTTCGAATCCTGCTCGCGTCGAATTTACTGTTCTTTTTTTTTTTTATTTCTTTTTTTTTAATTTCTTTTTGGAGTTGCTGCGTTATGGAGCCAAGGATAATTCCATTGGTTCGAATACGCCAACAGCATAGAGAAATGTACTCTGTAACCCATGTGAAAACATTGAATATCATCAGCCGAACAAAAAAGTGTTCATCAACATTGGGACTTGAAACCCGAAAAAGCGAAAATAGCCAACGGGATTACGTGCACAACTTAGAACATGTAAAAACTTAACAACTGAAAAGAACCACGCCGTCGGATACCCAGAAAATGAAACAAATATTCACATGGACGGAAGTAGGGAAAGCCCATGGTCTCTTAAAAACGATCATTCCTAAACGCACCATCCTATCCATCTGCTTTTCAACTGTGTTCCTCATCAAGGCCAAGGATGGTTCTCAAAACCGAAACTTCACTGTGGTCGCGAGTGTTTTTCATGATATGGCAGAATGGAACATTAACTTTAATTTCTTCATCGCCACCCTCCGCTCCGTTTGCGAATTCAGCTTCGAACAAGAGCTCCCCTCCATTCTGCCATTTGTTTCCAGATTGAAGCATATCGCCGGAGAGTAATCGGCCAAGGGTCGTAGTAATTCCCCGAATTACTAAGGAGAACATCGAGGACGTGGAATAGTTTGGAGCGTTATCTCCAGCGTCCAATGTCATTTTCATGTCAAACAAAGCATGGAGGCATCGAGTAGGGTCTGTATATATGGGGAATGGGCATTTCGTGGTGTCCCTGTAAGTCGCAATGAGACTTGAAGCGCCGCAACCAACGATGATAATAGTAGTATTGGTGGGTAACTGCGATGGCGCTGGAATACTCTCGGACACGGCCTTGACATAGTCTTGACAGCTCTGTAAAGAAAAAAGTCAAATAGTGGTTCTGTTCGAAACATGTGCTCAAACCATTTGAACACAGAAACAACGAGCTTCAGGTTGAGGCCTTTTGTAGCTCTCTGCTTTCTCCTGGAGATGGATCTATGCTCGCAACTCAGGAGCAGGGGCAAATTTGAAAATTCTATACTAATGAACGCGAACAACTTACTCCGCAAAAGAAATGGCGAATGAAAATAATTAATGTTCGCTTCTTTTCCCCTCGTCCCGATGGTTTATACAAATCTCCAAACAGTACTTCATTCCCATCCGCATCTAAAACAGAGAGCTTAGCAGCGTCTCTTAAGGTAGACTCTGAGGGCATCTCAAGAGGGGAATGGGTTGGGGGATTCATGGTTGAACTTTTGCTTTGCGTAAGCCTCTCTCGAGTGTGTAGTATGTTTGTTGTGTCTTCGCGTTGTTGCAGTCAGTGACTACTATTTAGCTGGTTGGGGAATACGACGGGTTGTTGGAGATGGCTTAAAACTGAGGCGGGTGGTGTGGCTCCAATAAGTTAATGTGGATGCCCTCCTCTCCTCACGGCCGTACGCTGCGTATCTAGAGGCTGGACCGAACAGCGGCGGGCGTAACTTAAACCTTAGAACTAGTTAGGCAAGGACCGGACCAGGGTTAGCTTTTCGCCATGCCGCCCGTAGGCAGAGTTCTAGTTACTGTCTTCAACTCACTGCTTTGTCTTGACCAAGATCTAAACAGTGGGCAATGTCAAACCAATAAACTATCATTGCCGGTAGAATGATGTAAGACGAGGAGAACATCAGCTTTCTTGCAAAATCAAATAATGGTTATCTACTTCTGAACACCTAGAGACGAACCAATGAAGTCAAGAAATCTATGTTCACTAACTCCGTACCGTGAAATCATAATATTTAAATGGGAAACTGGATTGAGAGTTCTCCCGCTAGATAAGGACGTTAGCAGGAGTTGCTATAAGCATGCAGAAGAATATAGATACGGGATATCTAATACCCTGTCGATATACGTTCCACACCACCCAATGACCTATGCCCCTATTACTATGATGGAACTACAGAATGGCTACTGAAATATTTCAGATATACTGAAGAAATCATAACTGTATTGTCGACCAATTTCAAACTAAAACGGCATAGAATAAACAAATTTTGCGCATATATTTTCCCCCGGCCAACCGCCATCATCAACGTTCAAATTGTGTTCTTAGAATAGCATTTGCTTAAAGTACTTCTCTAGGAGAGCACTTCGCCACAGAAGTTGTATCCACCAGCCTTACCAGGAATATAAATATACGCTGCTGCGTTACAACTTTTCTCACACCCACAGATGCGGTGTGCAAGAGCCGCAGTTAACCGCCCGCCTTTCCACCTCCACGCCACATGGCATGCGTGCACATTCCTAACTTGATAGCGGGTTTCTAGTACTTCGCTTTAAATCAAAACCACTAGGATGCACGTGAACCAGGTCGCAAATTGCATCTGCATGGATGTGTACCGTGTTTTGTCAAATGGGTAGCTTGCATGTAAGTTAGAAACTAATACATGAAGATTCCGGCTTGACCTAAATGTGAGGTCGAGTAACAGTGGTTGGTTCTCGAACCAAAAGCGTATCCGAATAGGTGCAAAAAAGCGACGGGCGAGAAGAGAGAGCCGCAGGCCTCGAAAGCTCTTGTTCGGGCGTCAGGCAACGCATTCTCATCATGGATGGTGACTCGCGAAATTCACGTTTACTTCTGCAACAGATGTAAAGTTTCCTGTCGATGGTGATATAGTCATGGACTCGCAAGCTCTCAGTCGTAGTTTCCACCAATTTGACTTGCAAAAGCTGTCGAGACACTGCGTGCGTCATCATCATCGGCTGGGTTACCGCGGCCGCCACGAGGAACACGAATGCTCGCCGAACTTCCACCAAAGATGCTGCCGTTATCACTAGGGCCAGGTTTATATGGCTCTGCACGACCACCAGATTCGACGTAGCGTTTCAAGCGGTCAGACTGGCTCATGCTTGCCTGCTTATTCATATCGTGAATGCTTAAACCGGAGAGGCTAACGCCGCCTTGTCCGACGACACTGCCCGTGATATCGGACTCAGTTGCTGCGACAGACTCGCCAGTAACGCTAGGCGCGCCTTTACCTCTAGATCCATTGGCACGGCGGTGGCCTGGAAGTTGCGGCCAGGGATCGGCAAAGTTCCGGAACATGTGGGGATATCCAGATGGAATAGCAACCCCTCCGAGAGCGGATGAATGAACTGAGGAGACGTCATCTGGGATGTAACTCGCCACAGATCCCGTGTCATGATAGTCACCGCGATGGCCATTCCTGCCATTGACCATCCCACTGGCCATGTTAGAGGCGTGATTATAAGCCACCTGGAAACGCTGTGGTCCGCGGTAGGCCTGTTTCGGACGAGGGAATTGGACAAGGGACACCTGCAAGTTTGACAACGGCCCTTCCACGAGGCAGTTCTTCTCTTTGAAATGCAGTAGAAGGTAGTTCCACAGAGGATGCTTCGATAGAACTTTCGGGTTGCCTAGGATGACTAGTCCATATTTGGCACGGGTAAGCGCGACATTAAGCCGACGTGGGTCACTCAAAAATCCAATTCCCTGATGGTCGTTGGATCTGACACAGGAGAGCACGATATAATCTTTCTCTCGGCCTTGGAAAGCATCAACTGACGCCACCTCGATTTCTTTGTAAAGTTCCTTCTTGAAAGTGCCAGTTGCCTGCATGGAGCTGACAACGTAACTACGCTGCCCTTCATACGGGGTAATAATCCCGATGCTAGAAGGCTTCACGCCAGCTTTGAAAAACCTGGTAACAATTTTCTCCACGTTGGCAGCTTCGGTACGATTTAAATATGACGTTCCTGATGCCGAAATTTCCTCATTTCCTAGGTTTGACCAGAACATCATAGGGTTGTGCGCCACAGGCCAGGGGAAATCAACGTCCTTAAGAAGACGTTCAGACTCTGTCACACCGTTCTGCAAGGATCCATCGTAGAACATGTTTGAAGGGAACTCGGATAGACATGGATGCATGCGATACTGCACGTTGAGACGGATAGGCGCGCATCCAAGGATGACCAAGCGCTCAAATAGAGACTGGTTGAGCCCAGCTTTTGCCGCCTTCTTGTTCATGATAACAGGTCCTAGCTGTTGATGGTCGCCAACAAGAACAACTTGCTTGCATCCTAGGACGAGGGGAATCATGCACTCGGGTTCCGCAGATTGAGTAGATTCATCAATAAGGACGGTTCGGAATTTGAACTTTGCGAGGCGTGGATCGCCAGCACCAACGCAGGTACAGCAAATAACATCCGCATTGCTCAAGATCTCTTTCTCCGCAGCACGAACAAGTTGCTTGAACTTTTTCTCATCTTGGCTAGAAAGCTCACCCAGCTCAGCCTTCAGTTGATTGAGTTTGACAAGTTCGATATTGCTGTCATTGTTATGGACCTGTTCATGAAGGGAAAGGAAACCCACAGGGGATTCCACATCCTCTCGTGACTTGGCAGTGACCCGAACAGTCTTCAGCCCAGTTCTGTGGATGCGTTCGCAAAGTTGGTCAACCGCAACATTAGACGGTGCGCAGACTAACACTTGGCCGCCGTTTATTTTTGCCAGGTTATAAATAATATTAGCTGAAGTGACGGTTTTCCCAGTGCCAGGAGGTCCTTGAATTAAGCTCAAAGGTTTCTGAAGGACGCTTTTCACAGCATTAGTCTGACTGCTGTTGAGGTCTGGAAGACCTGGCACGCTGAACTTCTTGGGCATTTGAGTTCTCATAGGCCCAGCGGCAACCTCATTCCCCAAAAGTCGATGGAAGATGTAACCCGAAACGCTCATCTCATCAACAGCAAATGTTTTCATGGCTAGCTGCATTCGGTCAAAGGATGTCGCCTTCCAAACATAATCAGCTGTGAAATTATGCGTGCAGTCAGTGGGGACAGATTTATGATCGCCTTTGGTTCGCAATTCAATAGTAACCTCGTCAGACTGATTGTTAGGAATTTTAATGACGTATCCTACTCCATCCCATTTAGGTCGCAGCTCTCCAGTATATTTAAGCCGCATTTCATCACCAACAGCCAACTTCACATCGCCAAGTTCCAGCTTCGGGAGAACAAAACTCGCCAGATGCTTGTTGTTCAGTCCTAGGTCCCACCGCACAACCAAGCCGTCTTGAGATTGGGCCTCTTTCAATTTGCGATCATAGTCGGCTTCGATCTTCACAAGGGGGCCGAATACGTTCTGGTATTGGTAAGCGTCGTCATATCGAAGGAGGACTGGCGCAGGTTCGTCATCAACACCCGTTGCTTTCTCGAGATCTTCAACAGTAGCCGATGCATTATCTTTCCACATCTCCTCTAGCTTCGCGATCATTTGAGGGCTTAGATGCCGCGCGCGAAGTTGTTCTTGGTCAGACGGAGAGCTCACGAGCCATGGTAAAAAGGAACGGTCCTCGATAAGAGGCTGCCAGCGGGACGTATCCCAGTTCATATCTTTCGAGGAAGGCATCGCAGCGCAAGGTTGCCGACAGAGTAGCACCACAACAGTGTCGGATTTGGCGGGAATAAAGCCTAGAAGGAAAACATTTTTCGTCCCACAATTGTAGCATTCGAGAATTGTGTCACCAAGCGACGATTCGGGGTGCAGCTGAACTTCCTTATGCCTTGCTCTGACTAGGTGATTGACGATATGAGATGAGGAGGTGTTGCCACGCGCGCTGCAAAACCACTTGGTGCAAGTTAAGCACTTCACTACGCTGCTTGGATTATGAATTCCACAGTAACTAAAAAAAGGAAGAGCCAAAAGTCAGTATGCTGTAATCATAAACTCCATCACTTTGGCACATCCAGCGACGGAACTTATATCTCCAACTTACGCGCATGAGTGAACAGGTAGTTCCTTTTCTTCCTCCGGTTTGGTGGCGGTCGTTTTGATCCCATCGACAGGGACGCTAGCCATGCTTTCCAAATCATCATCCTCGAAGCTATCCGATATCTCGTCTTCATCATCATGTTGTCGTTTTCGAGGCCCGGTGGCTAAATTTAAGATGCTTTCATCGCCATCGATGGTAGACATGTCGTCTCCAGCGTTAATCGTAGAAGCAGAGTCTGAAACTAGATGATTTCCCATATAGTTAAAAGCCTCCATATTGACGTATATCACTTTCTCCCAAATCTATTGTCTTTCCCTTCGAGCGTTGCAGCTTGTGCAGAAGCACAGTGATTCCGTTTTCGGAGTGAAGTCGAACCTCGCATTCAGAACGACCGAATAAAAGAAAATTATTTGTCACTAGTAACCGGAGAAATTTCAAACAGTCAGCATCAAATTTTGTTTTTGTACAGTCCGTCACGAGCATTTTTGACGGGCAGATATCCCATTTACAGCGAGAACCATGCATAGCCAGTTGAGGGGAGCGTACAGCAGAAATAGCCACAAGGCAAGAATAGAAAACTGAGTCACTTCCGTTCTGCAACCCAAGGATCTATGGCACACAGACAATTAAAAAAGGTCGAAATAGTTAGAGGTTACCACCTGGGTAGTGGGAGTGATGGTCCCGGATGGCAATAAGTTGATGATCCTATCGCTACGACCCGCGAAATCTGCGATAGTTACAACTACGGCAGCCGCGGCTAACCACAAGTGCAGTTTCTAGTTCCCCGTTAAATAAAAAATAAAGTCAAAAATATCGGCATAGCGCACATGGTCCTTCAGTCAGCAGCCTTGCGTCCTTCAGCAACTAAACCACGGGTCAAAATGATTGTATGAATATTCCTCTCTCCAGATCTTGATTTGTGACGATTTGTGCTAACATAACCAACAGCGCCGTCAAGCTCGTGAACGGAGAGACTATCTCTACCGAAAAGCTCTCCTCCTCCGCGATGCTTCTATAGCAGAGAAGCGCGCGAAGCTGAAAGCTGCCCTTGCGTCAGGGAAACCGTTAGATCCCTCTGTGGCCAATGATAAAATATTGCGAGAAGATTTCAAATACGATGAATCCTTACCCACATCCTCGAAACCGGGAGACCCTAACTCCAAAGATTCTGACATGCTTGACCTCGATGACGAGTATGCTCTCACATCCGGCATCGTTGACCCTCGACCCCTCATTACAACGTCCCGTTCTCCCTCTGCGCGCCTTAGTACTTTCGCCAAAGAGATGCGTTTACTCATCCCAACTTCGATTCGGATAAATCGGGGAAATCTAGTCATTCCTGATCTTCTAGCAAGCGCCAAGGCGTCCGCACTCTCTGATATGATCCTGCTACACGAGCATCGCGGTACACCCACTGCGATAACCGTGTCTCACCTCCCCTATGGCCCAACGGCCAGTTTCTCGCTACATAATGTCATGCTACGAGCAGATATTCCGAACTCTGCACGAGGAACCGTCTCGGAAAGCTATCCTCACCTAATATTTGAAGGGTTTACCACCAAGCTGGGTGCTCGTGTCGTCCAAATCCTAAAACATATTTTCCCGCCGCGGGAAGCAAATGGGAAGCTCGGGAGTAGGGTTGTCACCTTTAAAAATATAGAAGACAGTATAGAAGTGCGACATCATGTATTCGTTAAGACTGGATACCAATCAGTTGAACTAGCTGAAGTCGGGCCGCGGATGACGATGAGACTATTCCAAATCCGAGGAGGAACGTTGGAGAAGGACTCCGGAGGCGAGGTTGAATGGGCACTCAGTCAATATACCAGGACGAGTAGGAAGAAGGACTATTTGTGATGCGTGGATTGATTATTTAAACCTGGCATGTAAATGGGCTGCTAAAAGGGATTCTCATGGGATGGCGCGCAGATAATTGCACCGGCGCAATGGTAAAACTGGTGATACTGGGATGGAGTTTTATATCATTTTGCCTCACAAGCAACCTACTTTAATATGTTCTGGAAATTTCATAATAGCACTGTTCGTTCAATTTCTTCCCAATACGTAAAGCAACACTTTCATGAGCATAGGAGTATTGATTTCAACTTGCTATATACCGAAGAAAGAAAGAACGAAGAAGAAGGGAAAACGAAAGGAAACCCAAATGGACGATGTAAAACTTAAATCAAGGGCGGATGTATTAAGGGACGATATATTGTGGCGGACATATTGCTTGCGAAAACAGAATTTTCCCAGCCCCCTCTGAAAATTAGTAGCAAAACACCACAAAAAAATCAAAATATCCACATTTCTCCAGAACCATTCAATTATCATATAATTCACATCTTTTTTCATCAAATATCATCTGAATACATGTCTTTCTAATCTTTATCATCAAATCCACATATGTCAGTCAACTTTTTTTTCAATATGTCTTGCAACATCCACTGTTCTGCTGCTTTGCAAGTCTGTACAGAGACTTCTACTCTGCACCTCAGTCTCCTCAAACTATCTATTTCAGAAGTTTCAGATAATGAAGAGAATTCAGTCAATGATGAGATGAAAGAGCAGGTGAATGAAAAGAATATAAAGACTCAGTCTGAGAATTCTTGATATCTGCAAATCTCTATCTCTAAGTCTCACATATCATACAGATTGCAGCATACATCACTTTCAGTGTATGCCAATCATGTAACTTATAGTACATGTAAAAAGGTAAATCTTGTCTCATTCTTCTGAGATGGAGATGGGCGGGCGCCCCTATATATATATAAGTACATGCTTGTTTGTTTATCATGGTTGACTTTACAGAAGGAAGGAGTGGAAGCCCCAGGAAGGAAGGGGCGGAAGCCCTGAGAAGTAGTAGATGGATGTGCTTCTAGATAGAGGAATAAGGATGGAGCAGAAGAAGGAAGGAGCGGAAGCCCTGAGGAGTAGTAAGGGTGGACACCACAGTCCCCCTGTCCGAAAAGGAGCGGTCGCGGGGAATGAAAATGGGGTGGCAGGATAAAAAATGAGGTTGAAAGAAGATGAGAGAAACCACTAATTGCCGCGGGCACTAAACCTAATAAGGAATGAGAGAGCAAGCACTAGGTCTGTTTTGAATGTGAGTTAATCCTGCTCCATTGCAGTCTGTAACAAATGTGTATAAGGTGTGAAGAAGGTGGGTCTACCGCAACTGTGGCCATAACCCAGACTGATCACCAGTGCTATGGCATTCTGAAGCAGAAGATAGATAGACAAGGGACTGCAAACTGGACTGATCACCAGCTGCAGTGGCGGGGGCGCAACTGTGGCCACAACCCAGACTGATCACCAGTGCTATGGCATTCTGAAGCGGAAGATAGATAGACAAGGGACTGCAAACTGAACTGATCACCAGCTGCAGTGGCGGGGGCGCAACTGTGGCCACAATCCAGACTGATCACCGGTGCTATGGCATTCTGAAGCGGAAGATAGGCAACGGACTGCAAACTGGACTGATCACCAGCTGCAGTGGCAGGGGAAAGTAGTGTCAATAGGAGCAGCTGGCGGGGGATGTATAAGGTGCGAAGAAGGTGGGTCTACCGCAACTGTGGCCACAACCCAGACTGATCACCGGTGCTATGGTGTTCTGAAGTGGAAGATAGGCAAGGGACTGCAAACTGGACTGCGTTCTGCCAGACCTCCGCGATCATGACAGCGTGTTTTTCCGCTGCCACCTGCGAGTAGGCGCGCCCAGTGTCAGATACCTGGGTGGGTTCGCGGGAAGCTTGTTCCCCAGCGGACTCATCCGGCCCAGCGGAGTGGAGCGGCTGGCGGGAGCCGCTCCTATTGGTTTGTCCATCCTGCTCCATTGCGGTGCATAACGGACGTGTATAGAGTGTGAAGAATATAGGTCTACTACAAACTGGACTGATCATGTAAGAATAAGTGCTCGCAGGCGATTATTCAGAGGTCTGCAGCTTGGCGTGATATGTACTGATGACTACTAGGGGCCTGTTCGGTGCGTCCGTGTGTACTCGTTCTTTTTGTACGGATCTCCACTTTTTTTAAAAAGTACAGCCCCAATATCATGACTGTTCAGTGGGCAGAGCGTCTGTACTAATAATACAGCTGCTTTTTACAAAGTACAGATGAAAATGACCAGGTGTTCAGTGGATTGAGCGGCCGTACTTGCATCTCTTGCCAAGATCTTATGAATAAGCAGTATTTAACTTCAACAGTGTGTGATAGTGTAGAATAGCACTTTTAGAGGCAATATAGTGTAGAATAGTGTAGAATAGTGTTCATAGTGAAGATAGTTAACTAATATTGATTAGAAGAAAGCTCATAAAAATGCATTCTTTTTGAACTGACTCTGAACTTCATTTAAAAAGAATGTGTTTTTGTGAGCTTTCTTTCTCCATCTTAGAGTAGTGGAATAGTGTGGTGGCACAACACCAGCTTGCTACTAATTAGACTGGCCGCCACACTTTTTGATAATACTTAAATGAGATTTAAAGTCATTTAAAGTAATAAAAATAATTTAAATTGAGAAGTAAAAATCATGATCTCATTTGAAAAATATAATAAAAGTAGACAGTAAGTCTCACTGAGATAGTATGAGACTACTATTTAATGTTAAAACTGTGTAATGAGATCAGTTGAATTAATAATAAAACTATTAAAAAATCTGACTCTGATCTCAGACACGGTCACATGATCAGTCTACTACTAATAATTAATAAATACACTATTTTTAATGAGATTCACTATTGTGTTTAAAAAGTATGGATGCACTGAACAGGCCCTAGAAGTATTCACAGTAGAAAGATAAATATAAAGATTAAAAGTATAATGTGTTCAAGCTGAGTTGTGAATAGTAGTTAGACTGACTGCCAGAATCATGAATTTCATGTTTAATTTCATTTAATCTGATCTCATACATTTCTTGATATGAATTCTGCTGAAACTAATCATTAAAAAAACATGCAAAGTGACTAGACTAGCTGCTGAGACTATGAATTTCATATTTAATCTTATTTAATCTGATCTCATACATTTCTTAGCATGAATTCTGCTGAAACTAGTCATTAAAAAAACATGCAAAGTGACTATATATCAGATCTTAAAATAAAATCATGACTTGAAAAAAATGAGAAAGTAATCTCATTTAATCTTATTTAGTCTTATTCTTAGTATAAAGTTACTATTTTTAGACATTTTAAGGTTTTTTTAGACAATTTTTAATTTTTTAAAAAGTAATACTTTTTAATAATACTTAAATAAGATTTAAAGTTATTTAAAGTAATAAAAATAATTTAAATTAAGAAGTGAAAATTATAATCTTATTTGAAAAATATGATAAGAGTAAATAGTAAGTCTTATTAAAACAGTATAAGACTACTATTTAATATTAAAACTGTGTAATAAGATTAGTTAAATTAATAATAAAACTATTAAAAAATCTAGTTCTAGTTTCAAACATAGTTATATATAGACTGGCTGCTGAGACTATAAATTTCATATTTAATTTCATTTGATCTGATTTCATACATTTCTTGATGTGAATCCCGCTGGGACTGGCTATTAAAAAAACATGTAAAGTGACTATATATCAGATCTTAAAATGAAATCATAACTTGAAAAAAATGAGAAAGTAATCTTATTTAATTTCATTTAGTTTCATTCTTGATATAAAGTACTATTTTTAGACATTTTAAGGTTTTTTTTAGACTATTTTTAATTTTTACAAAGTAAACTTTTTGAGACCACTTCAACACGGTTGAAAGTCCTTCGAAGGAAGTAAAAAGAGGTAAAATAAAAGAAGTAAAAAACCATGGGCGCATTTGAAAAAGGTAACTGAAGTAGATAAGAAAGTCTCACTGGAGATAGATAGAAGGTGTAAATGAGTCTAATGACCAGG
>NW_003101681.1:569043-570103 GCF_000003855.2 Blastomyces gilchristii SLH14081
TTTTTTCATGTATCCCTGAATACTTTTATTAAATATTGGACCACTTTAAAGAGATAACATGAACTTAGCTGCTCAAGTTAAATTATTTCGATTGCTTTAAATAACTTTAAATCTCATTTAAGCGTTACTAAAAAGTGTTACTTTTTAAAAAATTAAAAATAGTCTAAAAAAAACCTTAAAATGTCTAAAAATAGTAACTTTATACCAAGAATGAAACTAAATAGAATCAAATGAGATCACTTTCTTATTTTTTTCAAGTCATGATTTCATTTTAAGATCTGATATATAGTCACTTTACATGTTTTTTTAATAGCCAGTCTCAGCAGGATTCATGCCAAGAAATGTATAGAATCAGATCAAATGAGATTAAATGTGAAATTCATGATCTCAGCGGCCAGTCTATACTGAGACAGTATGAGACTACTATCTAATGTTAAAACTGTGTAATGGAATCAGTTGAATTGATAATAAGACTATCAAAAAATCTGGTTCTGGTCTCAGACACAGTCACACGGTCAGTCTAGTTATATAGTCAGTCTAAAAGTAACTATATATCAGATCTCAAAATAAGATCATAACTTAGAAAAAATAAGAAAGTAAATTTCATTTTGTCTCATTCTTAGTATAAAGTTACTATTTTTAGACATTTTAAGGTTTTTTTTAGACTATTTTTAATTTTTTAAAAAGTAACACTTTTTAATAACACTTAAATAAGATTTAAAGTTATTTAAAGCAATAAAAATAATTTAAATTAAGAAGTGAAAATCATACTCTTATTTAAAAAATGTAATAAGAGTAGACAGTAAGTCTTACTAAGATAGTATAAAACTACTATTTAATCTTAAAATTATGTAATAAGATTAGTTAAATTAATAATGAAATTGTTAAATTTTCTGATTCTGATCTCAGACACAGTCAAATGATTAGTTTAATAATAGTTATAAACTTCACTCTAGACTAACTGATAAGATTACGAATTTTATATTTAATTTCATTTAATCTGATTTCATGTATTTCTTGATATGAATTCTGCTAAGACTAATTATTAAAAAAATACAAG
>NW_003101681.1:570688-607760 GCF_000003855.2 Blastomyces gilchristii SLH14081
GAAAAAATCTTTTATTATTATAAAAAAAAAGTTTATTATTTAATTCTTTATTTTATAAAATTTTTATGTAATTTACAGATTTTTCTCTAATTATTATATAAATTCATATTATATCTTTTATTTAAAAGAGTTTTAATTAATTTTTAATCATTTTTTTATAAAGTTTTTATATAATTATTGTCAGGTCACGTGA
Source organism: Blastomyces gilchristii SLH14081 (assembly GCF_000003855.2). NCBI lineage: Eukaryota > Fungi > Ascomycota > Eurotiomycetes > Onygenales > Ajellomycetaceae > Blastomyces > Blastomyces gilchristii. The sequence continues at coordinate 570,882 of NW_003101681.1, forward strand.
TATGGCTTACTAATTCTTTCATTATATAACTTTTCACAAGCTAGCAATCTTTCAATTATACAAGCTTTACACCTTTCACTGATTATGAGACTTATTTTGTGCAAAAATGCTGCCAATTCAGAATTTCTTGTTAATATAATTATTATTTTAACTACTGCTTCATTTGATACACTTATCAGAAGTTAAAATTGTCTTATTCTATCAGTATTAATGCATTTGAGATCTTGATGATCAATAATATTACTGCTCACTTAAAAAAAGACTTGTAGAAAACGCATTACATTTGCAAATAAGCAAGAAAAAGAGAACAATATTGACAAGAATCTGATAAATGAATATCAAGATGGCGGATTCAATACGATCTCGCTCACATACATGTTCGCGATCTCGTGTTCTTTTCACTAATGAATATTCTCCTGAAGCTTTTGAAAGCTTCATTGATGAATGCTCTGAAACACTCTCTTAATTCGAAGCTGATTTGAATACAGCTTCTGACACGGTCAGGCCGGCCTCCCGATCTACTCAACAGCTTGATGCTGATTCTCTTGATGAGAATAATGAACACTCAGATATTTATCATTCGGGCGAGACAATATCAAATTAACAGATCAAACATCTTAAGATAATATTTAAGATGAAGAAGAAGAGATGTAGAGTTCTAGAACTTAAACTATAACTGAAAGAACTTTGTTAACAGAGATTCTCATCCTCTACAGATTAATTACAGAATGTTAATAATTATTCTATTATTATTCTAACAGTCTGTACAGTCACATGAGATTCCAATCTCAGTAAAAGATTGAAATTCAATCTTTATAAACTGAATAGTCATGTTGATAAGATAATCTCTCAATTCAAGAAAGGTATCAAGAATACTGTGAGATTAAACAGTCTAACTGATACATTCAATTATATTATATAAAGCATCTTCATGAAATTGAAACTGGTTAATACACAGTGTTAATATATAAAAGAGAAATGACAGACTCAGTACTCTCTATAAAGAGATGATAAATAAGCACTATTCTGAGATGTCAGAAATCAGTGACTCTACATATTCATCTCAAACTCATTGAGTGCAGATATCAGATTATATTTCTTCAAATATAATAAAAATCAGATTGCTTATATTCTATGAAATGTGATTAAATAGAAATACTCTGTTCTTAAAACACAGTTACACTGTGAGACAGTTCTGAAATTCATATCTCTTGATAACACATAGATTATTAATCTACACACATTCTTTGATAAGTTTCAGTTTATTATTATAAAGTTAAAGATGATGAATACTTCCTCATCAGATGTATAAATATTTGATATCTTCTACTCAGTTCTACTCAACAATTGAAGAAATTATGTTTAGAAGAAGATAGAGAAGATACAAGAGTTTAAATTCACAGCTGTAATATTAAATATTAATCTTCTCATGAAGAAGATTCACTTATGACTTGATTCTTCAAAAGATAAAAAGAATTCACAGAATACAGATTCTGTAGCTAACTTAGCTATAATAGTTACAACAGCTATAACAGCTATAATAATTACTACATCTATTAATTCTAACAATAATATATTGAATTCAGCCTGTGAAGACTGTACTGAACATGATTATAATAGTTCACAAGAGAACTTTTAAAATTATTCAAGACTAAGCAATTCATCTACATATTCTGAATGTAAGAGATCTCACTTTGATATCTGTTAATTAATTAATTCAGACAGTGCTCTGAATAATTAAAGAATCTACAACACTGTGAGAATAAAGAAATTCAAAGAAAAGAAGAATAATAGTAAGAGTAGAACTTAACTATTTATTACAGATGAATCAGAGACCTTTCAGATGATAAATCTTACAGAGATTATCAATATATCAGTCTATTTCATGAAATCTCACAAGAATCTTCTCACTATATGAAATAGTAATGCCGGATGCTACATAGTGAGTGATAGATCATAATTTTTAAAACATATAGTAATCAACAGTTCAACAGTTCAAGTGATTAATAAGACTATTCTGAAGATTCAGAGTGTCAGTACTGTGTTCATCTCAGTGAGTGAAAGATTGATAGAATTCAATTATATATACTATATATCAGAACTATCTGCAAATCTGATTTCTACAGAGTCTATAAAGTGTCAGAGCTATATTTACTGTGATATGCAAGTTAATACTGAGAATTACTTTGAGTTTCTGTCATCTATTAACAGTGATATCTTCTACATTAATCTGTCTTATAATAATATTTGCATTCTATTCAACAGCTCACTGACATTTCATGAGATAATGAATAACTCAATATATAAAGTAGTGACATATGTAATCATTTCAAAATCAAAGATAATCTCAACAGATTATGATCTGAATACAGAGTATTTGAAGCCTTTCAGCTGTGAGAAGATTGAACAGTTAATCAACTCTAAGAATTCAGATACTGATTCTTTTATTATCTCATCTTTATCTTGATTATCTGTAGTTCTTCTGAAACAGCTTTTAATAGATAAGTGACATCATTAACTTAGTTATATCAGTGAAAATAATATATTAAAAATGACCAGAGATCTGTGATTTAATATTGTCATTATCAGTCTGAAAAAATTATCATTCTGTGTTATATATGTTAAGACTAAACAGAAATGTGCTTTCTACAAGAATTTCACATCATATCATGTCACTCACAAGATCTTGAAGGTTTGAGTGAATATATTCGGTGATGATGAGATTCTTGAGACTGAAAATATATTATCTTACACTGATAAGAAGCTTGTAATAATGATTACAGATATACCATCTGAATAAGATGAATATTTCTATTGAAACACAAGAATGAGATGTTGAGATATCTACAGATCTTCAATTAATTCATCAATAATCTACTGAGACATAGTATTGCAATCATTCACTCAGACTGTAAAGAATGAAATTTAAATACAGTCACAGTATATATACTCAGTGAAGAAATAAAGTGAAAGCTGACTCTTCTTTATACTTCACAGTAAGATAAAGTATCTGAACAATTAATTGATTTAATTATTGAGAAGTTTCAATCACTATTAATAGATTTCTCTACTTCTGAAAAGATGTAAGATGAAACAGTTATTACAGTCACAGAGCTGCTTAATCTTATGTCAACCTCAATAATATTATATGAAGACTCTGAAAATACAAAGCTGATTACACTGTATAAGGCCTGGCTTGAAGCTCTATCTTCTACACGCAGCATTCACTAATAAAGTTGCAAAGCATTCTTGAAGATAGTTCTCAAGCTCATCAATAAGATAATCTCCTGCTTCAAAGAGTTGATTTTTGTGAAATATGATGATGTTATTAATTATAGATTAATAAATCTCTTCAACTGGTGTTTATACATATTAAAAGATGTCATCTTTCAGAAGAATCTTCATCTTACTAATTTATTGATACTGATAATGCACAATCTGAAGGTTCTACTCAATGTAATCTGTAAAGTGACTGTGATAATTTCTTCAGTAATATCAGGTCTACTCACTGCAGTCTGTCAAGAGATTGCAGTGATTTCTGATTCATCAATTGATAATCTATTCATTGATGAGCAAATTCAATCTGAGTGTTTATTATTTCTCATACTCACTAATAATTGATGAATTCACTGTGATATCTCTGTGAGAATATCTATCTTTTTAGTGCAGAATACACTGAACTTCTCAGAATTCACAGTTAAATCTGATAATTCTCTGACATCTATAAGAAATATCACTACAGTGAGAGAAGCTTTAGTGAGAGACAGTCTTGAAGATCTACTCTTCAATCTCAAGATCACTGCACTTCTAATCTCAAAAAACCTCACATACATCAAAGCTTTCATGAAATGAAAATATTATTACAAGATTTGTGTTAAAGAGATTAACTGTTTAAAACAGATAGAGATCTGATAACTGATTAAGAGAATATCATAAATGAGTGTTCTTCACAGTCAATAAGTATTTAATAAAAAGTTCAATAATATGAGTGAGATTATCTGCTATAAGACCTGCTGAGTTATCTGTAGAAATCATTAACAGAAGACAGACAATTATTCAAGAATCTTTGCACCTATTGTCTCTGTATTCATCTCATGAGCTCTCATGACAATCTCAGCATCCCAGGAATGGTATGTTCTGCAGCTTGATATAATGACTGCTTTTTTAAACACTCAACTGTCTGCTGATGAATGAATATATATGAATCAACTTACAGAATTCTGTGAAGACTGTGATAATTCTGTATATAAGTTGATACAGAAACTCTATGATCTTAAACAAGCAGCACTCTTATACTATAAGAAGCTATGAAAGATGCTATTATACTCAGGCTTCTGTGTCAGTCTCTATGATGCTGAACTATCTATTCATAATGAAAGACCGGTTTATATAATTATCTATGTAAATAATGTCTGTCTCTACAGCCTGAAAATTGAAGATCTGAACTGAGTCAAAGCTGAAATCACTGCTAATTATAAGATCAAGAATGTAGAGAATTTCAACTGCTATCTGAGAATAAAGATTGATAGAGATTCAACTTCATTAATATTATTCTAACTTCTCTTTGTAAGAAATCTTCTGAAGAAGTTCTCAATGAATGACTGTCACTCTACATTCACTTCTATGAAGAAGAATGTTGATTTTATGAATAATGATGAGAAATCAATTATATACATAGCAGAATTTATTCTATAATTCTATCAATCTGATATCAGATCTCTGCAATATCTGGCATTTAATTCACATTCTGATATGAGCTTTGCTGCAGAATTTCTTGAACAATTCAGCTTCTGACCTACATCAAAGAACTGGGCTGTATACAAGTATACACTCTGATATCTACAGAGTTCAATAAATGAGAGTATAATCTATCACAGAGATGCTGAAATTGAACCTATAGTATACACAGATGCCGATTGAGCTGGTAGAGATTCAGAATCCCATTCAATCACCGGTTATATCATCTACATGACAGGTGGCCTCATTGCATAACAGAGCTACCGGTAAACAGAGATCTTCAAGTCATCAACAGAGGCTGAATATATTGCATTCTCTGAGACTGTATATGAGCTTGTCTATCTCTGCGAGCTTCTAGAAGATGCTGAATTCATTTCATTCTGTCTCAATAATGTAAGAAATCCCGCTTCTCGCGGATTCTTTACCTCTATTCCTATCTCTCACATAATCAATAGAGTTAGCGGCTCTTGGCTACACACAACTATATAGACTGGAGTTCATGAATACTATTCACAACTCAGCTTGAATGCTATTATACATTTAATTTCTACATTTTATCTTTCTATTGTGAATACTTCTAGTAGTTAATAGTATATATCACATCAAGCTACAAACACCTGAATAATCACCTGCAAGCTCTTATTCTTATATTTCAAGCTCAGTCAGTCAGCAATCACCTGTTATGACTGAAAGAACTAGAAACTTGTATACTTCAATCTCTATGAATTCTACTACAGACACTCAGAAGCAGTTATCTGAATCATGAATAATCTCTATAAAAGAAGTCTTAGAGAACTTATCAATCACTTACAGAATATTATTCTCTGTATCTATAACAGAGAAACTCTTCAAACTCATGAATAAATCAGTCTCAGTGAAGAATATTCTTGAGCATCTTCTACAGAATTAAGCTATTTTTCTATAAGAAATACTTACTGTCTGCAAAGATTCTTGAACTGAGTCTCTAGACATAATCTTCAGAAACATCTATAAACTAAAAAGAAACTTTCTTAAGCTGTGATTACTTAAGATCACTTACTGAATCATAATCTATAAAAGCTTTTATAAGTTTGTATTTGAAATTGACTTACAAGCCTGACTATATGATATAAAAGAGAAAGAAGCTGTTATCTATATAATAACAGATCTCTACTACACTGAAGCTAAGAACTGACTGAATTATCTAGAGAATGATTATGAAAGATTCTACTGATCTATTCTTAAGATCTATCTAGAGAATAAGTTAAGAGACTTTACAAGCTGAACAGAGAATATCTGTAAGAAATCCCGCTTCTCATGAATTCTTTACCTCTATTTCTATCTCTTGTGTAATCAATAGAGTTAGCGGCTCTTGACTACACATAACTATATAAACTGAAGTTCATGAATACTATTCACAACTCAGCTTGAATACTATTATACATTTTACTTCTATATTTTATCTTTCTACTGTGAATACTTCTAGTAGTTAACAGTACATATCATGTCAAGCTGTAAACACTCAAATAATCACCTGCAAGCTCTTATTCTTATATTTCAAGCTCAGTCAGTCAGCAATCACCTGTTATGACTGAAAGAACTAGAAACTTGTATACTTCAATCTCTATGAATTCTACTACAGACACTCAGAAGCAGTTATCTGAATCATGAATAATCTCTATAAAAGAAGTCTTAGAGAACTTATCAATTACTTACAAAACATTATTCTCTGTATCTGTAACAGAGAAACTCTCTAAACTCATGAATAAATCAATCTCAGTGAAGAACATTCTTGAGCATCTTCTACAGAATCAAGCTATTTTTCTATAAGAAATACTTACTGTTTGTAAACACTCTTAAACTGAGTCTCTAGACATAATCTTCAGAGATATCTATGAACTGAAAAGAAACTTTCTTAAGTTATAATCACTTAAGATTACTTACTGAATCACAATCTATAAAAGCTTTTATAAGTTTGTATTTAAAATTGACTCACAAGCCTGACTGTGTAATATGAAAGATGAAGAAGCTGTTATCTGTATAATAACAGATCTCTACTACACTGAAGCGAAGAACTGACTGAACTATCTAGAGAATGATTATAAGAGATCTCACTGATCTGTTCTTAAGACCTATTTAGAGAATAAGTTGAGAGACTTTACAAGCTGAACAGAGAATATCTGAGCTGTTATCATTAATATTAGAAAAAGAAATAAGAAATCTGATGAAGACTACTCACAGTACTTTATGAAATTATGCTATAAATTAAAATCTGTGAAAACAGAGTTCTGAAATAAGATCTGAATAATAATATTTATAAAGAGACTGAATAAAGACATACAGAACAAGCTCATTGAGTAAGACTCTAAGTTCTTAACTCTGAAGAAACTGATAACTCTTATTTATCACTTACAGATCACTGTGAGAGTCACAGATCTGTAGAGAGTGAATCATGAATCAGTCTCACAAGAGTCAGAACAACAGAGAATAGATTTATCAGAAAAAGATAATAAGATATAGAGAGATTCATATCTGACTGCTGAGCAGAGAGAGAGAGCTTTATAAGCTCTTATAAATAGAGTATATAACAGAGAGATTCAGAAAAAAAGTCTCTACTTTATCTATTCTAAATCAGAACATCTTCATACAAACTGTCTGAATAAATTAAAATAGAAATTTAAGAAGTTACAGACAGAGTTAGTAACAGCCTTTTTAAAAGTCTTGAAACTGATATCTGAATCTGTTACTCTTCTGATGAAAATGTTTACTTATGAAGAGAGATTACACTGCAGTACTACTACTCTGTAAGTATGAAAAGTATTAATAAACTCAAAATTTCAGATCACTGTAGTGTCTTTAAAGCTCACAGAGTGAATGAGCTGAGTGATGAAAACTGAGAATCTGCTCTTATAATAAGCAGAGTGCAAGAACTCAGATCTGAGAGCTGAGAGACTTATAAAAGTCATCTTTGAATTACAAGATCTCTTCAGAATCTGAAGAAGATTTGTGAAAACTATAATTATCACAGATATCACAGATAATATATACTTGAAACTTGTATAACTTTAATAATACAATCTGTATATAGCTGTTTATAAGTCAGGTTTATACTTCTGATCAGTGTTGACAGACTCATTTATAAAGATAGAATCAGTTAATGCTGCAGAGTTAATTAGAGAAGACAAGCTCATCTATATAATAACTTTATAAATATCTGAGAACTTCACAGTTATGAAAACTGAGCTTCAGATATCAGAGAAATATCAAGATCTCACAGAGATGTTCAGCTTAGTAAAGACAGCTGAGCTTTCTTCTCATTATAAGAAGAATCTGATAATAGATTTGATAGAAGAGCAGAAACTCTTCTGAGAATCAATCTATAAGCTCTCTTATTATGAGACAGAGGTCTTACAGATCTATGTGAAAAAGAATCTGAAGAATAACTTTATTCAATCTTCACAGATCTCTGTGAGAGTCTCTGTGATGTTTATAAAAAAGAAGAATGAAGATCTCAGATTATATGTAGACTACTATAATCTGAACTTCAAGATAATAAAGAGTTACTATTCTCTGTCTCTGATTGAGAATGTAATCAATTATCTTACAGAAGCTGTTATATTTATATAACTGAATATAATCAATATATATACATAACTGTGAATACAGTCTGAGAATAAATGAAAGACTGTCTTTAGAACTGCACTGAGATTGTTTAAATATCTAGTGATATCTTTTGATTTAACTAATATCTCTGCAGCATTTCAGTCTTTTATTAATAAAATACTTCATATATATCTGAATATCTTTGTAATAATATATCTGAATAATGTGATAATGTACTCTGCAAAGAAGAAAGAATACACTAAGTATGTATAAAGTGTGTTAAAGATCTTAGATGAGACAGAACTATATATTAAGCTTATAAAGTATAACTTCAGTATCTATCAGATTAATTTTCTAGAATATGTAATCACTGTAGATAATATTCAGATGAAATCTTTATAAATTGAGATTATTCTATTATAACTGAAGCTAATTAGTATTCATAAGATTCAGATCTTTCTGAGCTTTGTGAATTTCTATAGATAGTTTATCTTTGTATTTATGAGAATCTTCTTAACTCTTACAGACATGCTGAAGAGTGAAAATAAAAAGAAGTTATCTTATAAATAGAGAATGAAAAGATTATTAAGAAGAGAGAACTGTAAGAACTTTCTTATCTTAGAAGCTTACAGAGTCTTTATAAGATTGAAACAGATATTCATAGACACAGTGATACTATTTCACTTTAATCTCTTACTCTTAATCAGATTAAAGACAGATGTCATCTTCTTTACAATTTCAGAAATAGTCTCATAACTACAGTTAAATAAGAACTGAGTTTCAGTGATCTTTTTCTCACAGAAGATATAATCTGTGAAGATCAACTATGACATTCATGATCAGAAGCTTCTTATAATAGTGAAATTCTTTCATTACTAGTATTACTACTTTGAGAGTCTTATAACAGTGATTACTATTAGAACTAATTATAACAGATTATAACAGTTTACTTCAATCAAGAAACTCTTACAGTGACAGATTCACTGAGCTCAGAGACTGAGTGAGTTCTAGTTCAAGATGGAATATATTAAGAGAACTAAGAATTCAGCAGACAGACTCTTTCACAGATCAGACTATGTTAAAAAGATCAGAGTGATAGATATAGAGAGACTAGAGAAGACAGAAAAGCTTTACAGAATGCTCAGACTGAGTGTTGTAAAGAGATTAACTAAAGAGTCTCTCAATTCTCTGTAAGAGAAGAAAGAAGAGAGTATCTATAATCTGAAGAGTTTGTAGACTTTGAGAAGCACTGTGAAAGACCTGATGTGAGAAGAAACAGAGTATAAGTCTTTATAAAATCTTCTATTCAGATTGTCTGAACTGTAATTAAAGAATAAATATACTCAGTATATTCAGAAACTGCTTATAATAGAAATCAATCCTGCAGAAATAAAGAATTGAAGAGACTTAAATAATCTCTTATAAAGAGAGAACTGAATTTATATATCTATGAATGAGTTTCTATATATAGAACTCATTAAAAGGTATTATAACTCTTCTTTAGTGAGTCATTTTACAGATACTAGAACTCATGAGTTACTTATAAGAAAATACTTCTGACTGAAGATGCAAGAACTTGTAAATAAGATAGTGAATTCTTATACTATTTATCAGAATTTGCAGATAGTGCAGTTCAGATTATATGAAGAACTTACTTCTCTATTCATCTTATAGAAACCTTGAGAACAGCTAGAAATAAACACTTATATAAGTCTCTCTGAAAGTAAGAATATATATAATATCTGCTTTGACAGTGTGCTGATGATAGTGAATTACTTTATTAAGATAACATACTTTATACTCATCTATAAGAACTTGAAGTTAAAGAATTTAACTTATATCTTTATTCACAATGTGATTCAGTTGTATGAATTATCTATAAATATTATCTTAGATAGAGAATTAATCTTTACAGAGAAGTTCTGATCTGATCTGATAACTATACTGAAGATCTTATAAGATCTAAGCACAGCTTTTTATTAATAGACAGATGATCAGATAGAATATCTGATAAGTATATTAAAACAGTATCTGCAGTGCTTTATTAATTACAATCAGAATAACTGAGTGTATTGATTATTATTCACAGAGTTTGTATATAACAACTTAAAGTATGTCAGTATAGATAAAACTCTCTTTGAGATACTCACTGAGACTCATCTGTGAATAATCTTGATAAACTTGTGAGAGTATATTATAAAGTGTGATGATACTTATAAACAGGCTGAGACAATTCAGAATATCTGAGAGAAAGCTCATGAATTCTTGAGAAAGACTCAAGAGTATCAGAAGAGATACTATGACTTTAAGCATATTACAAAGAGTTTTAAGAAAGATGATAGAGTCTGACTAAGTCTAGAAAATATTATTATATGAAGATTTAGTAAGAAGCTGAATCTCTTACAGACAGAGTCTTGTAAGATTATAAAGAAAGTTAACTCATAGTTTTATAGATTGAAACTATTATCTGAGTTACAGATATATAATATTTTTTATATCTCTTTACTCTGTGAATATAAGAAATTTCTAGAAGAGAATTCTGTGACTTATCATTCTGTTTATAAAGCACTAGAGAGTGAAAGAGAATATCAGATCAAAGAGATTATTGACTTAGAGAAGCAAGATCATGAGCTCTGATTCAAGATTCAGTGATAAGAATATTCTGATAAGATAGATAAGTTCACTTGAGAATTATCTGAGCAGGTAAGATATCTGTGAAAGCTGAGACATGACTTTCATACTATGAATTCTGATAAGTTAAAATGACACAGTCTTCACTAAGAACCTGATTGTGATAAAGATATTAACACTGTCATTTATGAACTCTAGTCTATAAGATGATGAGTTTCTACTGAGATGAACAGTTTATAGTGTATATAAAGAGAAGAAGAAATCATGCTCTTATTAAAGCTAAAAAATAAAGAAAACAAAAACAAAACTATGAACATAATTTAGAGATTAATAAAGAAAAAATAAAGAAAACTCACACTTACATTCTCAACACTCATGACACTCAACTTCTTCATAACTATCAATTCCTCTCTTCAAAGAAGCAGAGAGTATTATATTATTATTATTATTATTATTATTATTATTATTATTATTATTCTTTCATTATACTGTAAGAATAAGTGCTCGCAGGCGATTATTTGAGTGTTTGCAGCTTGGCATGATATGTACTGTTAACTACTAGAAGTATTCATGATAGAAAGATAAAATGTAGAGATTAAATGTATAATAGCATTTAAGCTGAGTTGTGAATAGTATTCACAAACTTCAGTCTATATAGTTGTATGTAGCCAATTATTATTATTATTATTATTATTATTCTTTCATTATACTCATATGCAAGCGGAGCTTATGATGAGTCCTTGCGTGATGTTAAATACAGGCCAAGTGTTGGTTATACAGGAGGAAATACAGGTGTTGAGACCATGTCAAGATAACAAGAACATAGGAAATACAAAGAAGTGACAATTAAATACATGCGATAATAACTTCCCATCCCAGGAACATAGAGCAATTTTGTTAGAGCGATTTGTACACCTCTGTATTTATTAGAAACCTGAGGTGCTTGAGTTCCGGATTTAATGTATCCCCTGCGGGTTTCGAACCCAGACACCTTGGTTTCCCACACCAAGGCGCTACCAGGTGGCCGCATTAACCATTCGGCCACCGGGGCTGTATGTAGCCAAGGGCTGCTAACTCTATTAATTATATAAGAGATAGAAATAGAAGTAAAGAATCTGTGAGAAGCAGAATTTCTTACATATTCTCTTCTCTCTAAGACTTCATTCATGAAGCCTTTCACTGAGTGACTTCATAGAATCAGCTCAGCACTGCAGTAATACTTACTAAAAACTCTTTATATTTATAAAAAATCTCAGTGAGGAAAAATTCCTTGTTACTGTAAAGAGAAAAGAGTCTGTCACTCAGTTTCTTATTCTGTAAGATTCTTTATGATTTACAGATTCTTCTCTAACTATTACACAGATTCATCTCACATCTTTCATACAAAAGAGTTTCAGTTGACTCTTAATCATTTTCATGAGATTCATGTGTAATCATTATACAGATTCATCTCACAGATGAATCACTCTCTATGAGATCACTCTTATCAAAGAGAAGTATTTATAAGTTAATCTTTCACTCATTCTCATGAATTCTTGTTCTTTAACACTGTAGAATTATGAGGAATTTTTCATTCTTTTATTAACTCTGTAGAATTGTAGAATTAAGATATTCACAGTCTGTAATCACTCTTTATAGTCATATAGAAAGATTCAGACCTGTAATTTATAATTACTCTTATTTACTAGAATGATCTGACTGTTCTGTGAAATCACTTACAGTGTAAGCAAATCTCTTTAAAGTAGTATAAATACTTCAGATCTATCTGTGAAATCTCATCTTCTTTTTTCTTTTTCTATAACAGCTCTCATTCTTATAAACTGTGAGTATTCTCATTTATCTGTGAAGTGTTTTTATTCAGATAACAGAGAGAGAGTGTATCTGACAATATTTATATATTGATTCAAGAACTTTTCAAGAATAAAAAATTTTTCAATTTTAATATCTTTATAAACAATATCTGGCTGCTGCTGAGCTTCTTGTAAGTGTTTCTATAACTTCTCTGATCACTTTTTACTGGCTGATGAAGCAGAGATATCATTATTCACAACTGTATCTTCATTCTTTTCAGCCTCATCATCACACTCAATTTTCAGACTAGCAGTTAATCTCATGTCTCTCTCAGATCAGCTTCTGACTCTAAGCAGTGCAGTTCTTCTCTTTGCTGTAAGTCTTCTCATAAGTAATTTCTTACAGATTCTAGCTGATAGTTCTTATAAAGCTTCTGATATTGCCAGTGTCTCCTGCAGTCTCATGAGTCTATAATCACTCTTTCTCTGCTTACACAATCTCTGACCAGGTATATGTGAATATATCTAGGTTTTCTATCAATAGTTCTCACATCACAGCGCATTTCTGCAATCTCATTGTTAATGAGAGATGAGTTTTCAGATACCTGCAAAATCTGAGTAATCAAGATAATATAAATATCATGAATTTGTAACAGAAGTTAATCTGAACAGATGAGCTCTCTCTTCATATCTCAATTATTTCTGAGCTGAATTCTTCAGCATAATTGAGAGAGTGAATACAGCTTTATAAGAGATATCTGATTATACATGCAGACAGTCAGTTCTCAAGATTCTGCTTCAACTATATATACTCTGATATCTGACTTCTCTGAAGTCTGTACATTTCTGGCAGTCTTCACATCAAATGTAACAATTGTCTGTACTGTGAATATAATACTCTCTGCTTCTTTGAAGAGAGAAATTAGTAGTTATGAGAGAATTAAGTGTTATAAGTGTTGAGAATGTGAGTATGAGTTTTCTTTATTTTTTCTTTATTAATCTCTAAATTGTGTTCACAGCCCTCTTTACTTTCTTGTTTTTTAGCTTTAATAAGAGTATGATTTCTTCTTTTCTTATATACACTGCAGACTGTTCATCTCAGTAGAAACTCATCATCTTATAAATTAGAACTTATAAATGACAGTGTTAATATCTTTATCACAATCAGATTCTTAGTGAAGACTGTGTTATTCTGACTTATCAGAATTCACAGTATAAAAGTTATGTCTCAGCTTCTGCAGATATCTTATCTGCTCAGATAATTTTCAAGTGAACTTATTTATCTTATCAGAATATTCTTATCACTGAACCTTGAATCAGAGCTCATGATCTCACTTCTCTGAGTTAATAATCTCTTTAATTTGATATTCTCTTTCACTCTCTAGTACTTCACAGACAGAGTGATGAGTCACAGAATTCTCTTCTAAGAATTTCTTATATTTATAAAGCAAAGAGATATGAAAAATATTATATATTTACAACTCAGATAACAGTTCTAATCTATAGAACTGTGAGCTAACTTTCTTCATAATCTTATAAGACTCTGTCTATAGAAGATTCAGCTTCTTACTAGATCTCTATATAATAATATTGTCTAGACTCAGTCAGACTCTATTATCTTTCTTAAAACTCTTTATAATATGCTTAAAATCATAGTATCTCTTCTGATACTCTTGAGTCTTTCTCAAGAATTTATGAGCTTTCTTCTGAATCTTCTGAATTCTCTCAGTCTGTTCACAGACATCACTACACTCTATAGTATACTCTTACAGGTCTATCAAGATTATTCACAGATGAGTCTCAGTAAGCATCTCAAAGAGAGTTTTATCTGTACTGACATACTTTGAGTTGTTGTATATGAACTCTGTAAGTGATAATCAATACACTCAGTTATTCTAATTATAATTAATAAAGTACTGTAGATACTGTTTTAATATACTTATCAGATATTCTATCTGATTATCTGTCTATTAATAAAAAGCTGTGCTTAGATCTTATAAGATCTTCAGTATAGTTATCAGATCAGATCAGAACTCTTCTATGAAGATTAATTCTCTATCTGAGATAATATTCACAGATAATTCATACAACTGAATCATATTACAGATGAAGATATAAGTCAAATTCTTTGACTTTAAGTTCTTATAGATGAATATAAAGTGTGTTATCTTGATAAAGTGATTCACTATCATCAGCACACTGTCAAAACAGGTATTATATATGTTCTTGCTTTCAGAGAGACTTATAAGAGTATTCATTTCTAGCTGTTCTCAAGATTTCTATAAGATGAGTAGAGAAGTAAGTTCTTCATATAATCTGAACTATACTACTCATAAATCCTGATAAACAGTATAAGAATTCACTATCTTCTTCATAAGTTCTCACATCTTCAGTCAGAAGTATTTTCTTATAAGCAACTCATGAGTTCTAGTATTTATAAAATGACTTACTAGAGAAGAGTTATAATACCTTTTAATAAGTCTTATATATAGAAACTCATTTATAGATATATAAATTCAGTTCTCTCTTTATAAGAGATTATTTAAGTCTCTTCAATTCTTTATTTCTGCAGAATTAATCTCTACTGTGAGTAGTTTCTGAATATACTGAGTATATTCATTCTTCAGTTGCAGTTCAGACAATCTGAATAGAAGATCTTATAAAGATTTATACTCTGTTTCTTCTTATATCAGGTCTTTCACAGTACTTCTCAAAGTCTGTAAACTCTTCAGATTATAGATATTCTTTTCAAGAATTCTCACAGAGATTCTCAGAGTGTTGACTCTCAGTGTTATAGAGAGTAATTATACAGGTTTCTTCTCTCTCTCTCTTCTCTTCTCTTATAGTGAATTGAGAGACTCTTCAGTCAATCTCTTTATAACACTCAGTCTAAGTATTCTATAAAGCTTTTCTATCTTCTCTAGTCTCTCTGTATCTGTTATTCTGATCTTCTTAATATAGTCTGATCTGTGAGAGAGTCTGTCTACTGAGTTCTTAGTTCTCTTAATATATTCTATCTTGAATCAGAACTCACTCAGTCTCTGAACTTAGTGAATCTATTATTGTAAGAGTCTCTTGATTGAAGTAAACTATTATAAGCTATTATAATCAGTTCTAACAGTAATCACTATTACAAGGTTCTTAAAGTAGTGATATCAGTGACAGAAGAATTTCACTATTATAAAAAGCTTCTGATTATAAATGCTATAGTTGATCTTCACAGATTATATCTTTCATAAGAAAAAGACTACTGAAACTCAGTTCTCATTTAACTGTAGTTATGAGACTATTTCTGAAATTATAAAGAAGAAGATATCTGTCTTTAATCTGATTAAGAGTAAGAGATTAAAGTAGAACAGTATTACTGTATTCATAAATATCTGTTTTAAGCTTACAAAGACTCTGTAAGCTTCTGAGATAAGAAAGTTCTTACAGTTCTCTCTTCTTAATAATCTTTTCATTCTCTGTTTATAGAATAACTTCTTCTTATTTTCACTCTTCAGCATGTCTATAAGAATTAAGAAGATTCTTATAAATGTAAAGATAAACTGTCTATAGAAATTCACAAAGCTCAGAAAGATCTGAATCTTATAAATACTAGTTAGCTTCAGTTATGATAGAATAGTTTCAATCTATGAAGATTTTATCTGAATTTCATCTGCAGTGATTACATATTCTAGAAAATTAATCTGATAAGTACTGAAGTTGTACTTTGTAAGCTTAATATACAGTTCTATCTTATCTAAGATCTTCAACATACTTTATATATACTCAGTGTGTTCTTTCTTCTTCACAGAGTACATCATCACATTATTCAGATATATTATCATGAAGACATTCAGATATGTATAAAGTATTTTATTAATGAAAGACTGAAATGCTGCAGAAGTATTAGTCAGATCAAAAGATATTACTAGATATTCAAATAATTTCAGTGCAGTTTTAAAGACAGTCTTTTATTCATTCTCAGACTGTATTTACAGCTGTGTATATACATTGATTACATTCAGTTATATGAATATAACAGCTCTTATAAGACAGTTGATCACATTCTTAATTAGAGACAGGAAATAGCAGCTCTTTATTATCTTGAAGTTCAGATTACAGTAGTCTACACACAATCTGAGATCTTTATTCTTCTTCTTTATGAATATTACAGAAGCTTCTACAGAGATCTGTGAAGATCAGATAAAGTTATTCTTTAAATTCTTCTTCACATAGGTCTGTAAGATCTCTGTCTCATGATAAGAGAGCTTATAGATTGATTCTTAGAAGGATTTCTACTCTTCTATTAAATCTATTATCAGATTCTTCTTATAATGAGAAGAAAGCTCAGCTGTCTTTACTGAGCTGAATATCTCTGTGAGATCTTGATATTTCTCTAATATCTGAAGCTCAGTTTTCATGACTGTGAGATTCTCAGACACTCATAAGACTATTATATAAATGAGCTTGTCTTCTCTAATCAATTCTACAGTATTAACTGATTCTATCTTTACAAGTGAGTCTATCAACACTGATCAGAAGTATAAACCTGACTCATGAACAGCTATGTACAGATTGTATCTTTGAAGTCATATAAGTCTCAAGTATATATTATCTGTAATATCTGTAATGATTACAGTTTCTATAAATCTTCTTCAGATTTCAGAGAGATCTTATAATTCAAAGATAACTCTTATAAGTCTCTCAGCTCTCAGATCTGAGTTCTCATATTCTGCTTATTATAAGAGTAGATTCTCAGTTTTCATCATTCAGCTCATTCACTCTGTGAGTCTTAGAAATACTACAGTAACCTGAGATTCTGAGTTCATTAATACTTTTCATACTTGTGAGACAGTAGTACTGCAGTGTGATCTCTCTCTATAAGCAAGTATTTTCATTGAAAGAGTAACAGATTCAGGTGTCAGCTTCAAGACTCTTAAGAAGGCTGTTGCTGACTCTGTTCATAACTCTTCAAAGTTCTATTTTGATTTATTCAGACAGTTTATGCAGAGATGTTCTAGTTTAGAATAGATAAAGTAGAGTCTCTTTTTCTTAATCTCTCTATTATATACTCTGTTCACAGAAGCTTGTGAAGCTCTCTCTTTCTGCTCAGCAGTCAGATACAAATCTCTCTATATCTTATTATCTTTTTCTAATAAATCTGTTCTCTGTTATTCTGATTCTCACAGAATCAGTCAGTGATTCACTCTCTGCAGATCTGTGACTCTTACAGTGATTTATAAGCAGTAAATGAGAGTTATCAGTTTCTTCAGAGTCAAGAGCTTAGAGTCTTACTTAATAAGCTTGTTCTGCATATCTTTATTCAGTCTCTTTATAAATATCATTATTCAGATCTTATTTTAGAGCTCTGTTTTCACAGATCTCAATTCATATTATAATTTTATAAAACACTATGAGTAGTCTTTATCAGATTTCTCACCTCTTTTTCTAATATTGATGATCACAGTTCAGATGTTCTCTGTTCAGCTTATAAAGTCTTTCAACTTATTCTCTAAATAGGTCTTAAGAACAGATTAGTGAGATCTCTCATAATCATTCTCTAGATAATTCAGCCAGTTCTTGACTTCAGTGTAATAGAGATCTGTTATTATATAGATAATAGCTTCTTCATCTTTTATATCACACAGTCAGGCTTGTAAGTCAATTTCAAATACAAACTTACAAAAGCTTTTATAGATTGTGATTTGATAAGTAATCTTAAGTGATTACAGCTTAAGAAAGTTTCTTTTCAATTCACAGATATCTCTGAAGATCATGTCTAGAGACTCAGTTTGAGAGTGTTTACAGATAGTAAGCATTTCTTGTAGAAAAATAACTTGATTCTGTGAGAGATGCTCAAGAATGTTCTTCACTAAGATTGATTCATTTATGAGTTTGAAGAGTTTCTCTGTCACAGATATAGAGAATGATATCTTATAAGTGATTGATAAGTTCTCTGAGACTTCTTTCATAGAGATTATTCATGATTCAGATGACTGCTTCTGAGTGTCTGCAGTAGAGTTTGCAGAGATTGAAGTATACAAGTTTCTAGTTCTTTCAGTTATAACAGATAGTTACTGACTGACTGAGCTTGAAATGTAAGAATAAGTGCTTACAGACAATTATTCAGATGTTTACAGCTTGATATAATATATACTGTTAACTACTAGAAGTATTCACAGTAGAAAGATAAAATGTAGAGATTAAATATATAATAGCATTCAAGCTGAGTTATGAATAGTATTCGCGAACTTCAGTCTATATAGTTGTGTGTAGCCAAGGGCCGCTAACTCTATTGATTATGCAAGAGATAGAAATAGAAGTAAAGGATCCGCGAGGAGCGGGATTTCTTACATATACTCATATACAAGCGGAGCTTATATGAGTATTATATTCATGATACAGATAATTATTACATTTGACATGAAGGTCATCAGAAATGCACAGACTTCAGAGAAGCTAAATATCAGAGTGTGCACAGTTATAGTAGAATCTTGAGAACTGACTATCTGTGCATGTGATCAGATATCTCTTATGAAGCTGTGTCTACTTTCTCAGTTATACTGAAGTATTCAGCCTGGAAACAATTGAGACACACAGAGAGAGCTCATCTGTTCAGATTAACTCTTATCACAAATTCATAACATTTACATTATCTTAATTATCTGGATTTTGCAGATATTCAAGAACTCATCTCTCATTGACAATGAAATTGCAGAAATGCGCCGCGGCGCGAGAATCATTGATAGAAAACCTAGACATATTTACATATACCTGATCAGAGATTGTGCAGACAGAGAGAGAATGATCATAGATCTGCAGAGCTGCAGAAGACACTGACAATATCAGAAGCTTTATAAGAACTGTCAGCTAGAATCTGTAAGAAATCACTTGTAGAAAGACTTACAGTAAAGAGTAGAAATACACTGCTTGAAGTCAGAGACTGATCTGAAGAAGGCATGAGATTGATTACTGATCTGAAGATTGAATACAGTGATAAGACTGAGAAGAGTGAAGACACTATTATGAGCAGTGACATTCCTGCTTTATCAGCTGATAAAAAGCAATTAGAGAAGTTACAGAGATACTTATAAGAAGCTCAGCAGTAGTCAGATATTATTTATAAAAATATTGAAATTGAAAAATTTTTTATTCTTGAGAAGTTCTTGAATCAATATACAGATATTGTTAGAAACACTCTCTCTGTATTATCTGAGTGAAAACACTTTGTAAATAAATGAGAATACTCACAGTTTATGAGAATAAGAGCTGTTATAGAAAAAGAGAAAAGAAGATGAGATTCTACAGATAGATCTGAAATATTTATACTACTCTAGAGAGATTTACTTACACTGTGAGTAATTCTGTAAAATAGTCAGATCACTCTAGTAAATAAAGAATGATTATGAATTACAGATCTGAATCTTTCTATATGACTATAAAGAGTGATTGTAAACTGTGAATATCTTGATTCTACAATTCTACAGAGTTGATAAAAGAATGAAAAATTCCTCACAATTCTACAGTGTCAAAGAATAATGATTTATGAGAATAAGTGAAAGATAAACTCATGAATACTTCTCTTTAATAAGAGTGATCTCATAGAGAGTGATTTATCTGCAAGATGAATCTGTGTAATGATTATACAAGAATCTTATAAAAATGATTGAGAGTCAACTGAAATTCTTCTGTATGAAAGATACAAGATAAATTTATATAATAGTCAGAGAAGAATCTGTAGATTATAAAGAATCTTATAGAATAAGAAACTGAGTGACAGACTCTTTTCTCTTTATAGTAATAAGAGATTTTTCCTCACTGAGATTTTTTTATAGATATAAAGAATTTTTAGTGAGTATCACTGCAGTGCTGAGCTGATTCTATGAAGTCACTCAGTGAAAGACTTCACAGATGAAGTCTTAGAGAGGGAAGAGTATGTAAGAAATTCTGCTTCTCAGAGATTCTTTATCTCTATTTCTATCTCTCATATAATTAATAGAGTTAGCAGCTCTTGACTACACACAACTATATAGACTGAAGTTTGTGAATACTATTATATATTTTATCTCTACATTTTATCTTTCTACTGTAAATACTTCTAGTAGTTAACAGTACATATCATGTCAAGCTGCAAACACCTGAATAATCGCCTGCGAGTACTTATTCTTACAACATCTGAGCTGCAATCATTAATATTAGAAAAAGAGATGAGAAATCTGATAAAAACTACTCACAATACTTTATGAAATTATGACATAAATTAGAGCCTGTGAAAACAGGACTCTGAAACAAGATCTGAATGATGATATTCATGAAGAGACTGAATAAAGATATACAGAATAAGTGTATTGAGTAAGACTCTAAGCTCTTAACTCTGAAGAAACTGATGACTCTTGTTCACTGCTTACAGATCACTGTGAGAGTCACAGATCTGTAAAGAGTGAATCATTAACTGATTCTGTAAGAATCAGAATAACAGAGAACAGATTTATTAGAAAAAGATAATAAGATACAGAGAGATTTATATCTGACTGCTAAGTAGAGAGAGAGAGCTTTACAAGCTTTTATAAACAGAGTATATAATAGAGAGATTAAGAAAAAGAATCTCTGCTTCATCTGTTCTAAATCAGAATATCTTCATATAAACTGTCTGAATAAATTAAAATAGAAATTTGAAGAGTTACAGACAGAGTCAGTAATAGTCTTCTTAAGAGTCTTGAAGCTGATACCTGAATCTGTTACTTCTCTGATGAAAATACTTACTTATAGAGAGAGACTGCACTGCAGTACTGCTAGACTGGCCGCCGGGACCATGAATTTCATGTTTGGTCTCATTTGGTCTGGTCTCATACATTTCTTGGCGTGAATCCCGCTGGGACTGGCTATCAAAAAAACATGTAAAGTGACTATATATCAGATCTTAAAATGGAACCATGACTTGAAAAAAATGAGAAAGTGATCTCATTTGGTCTCATTTAGTCTCATTCTTGACATAAAGTTACTATTTTTAGATATTTTAAGGTTTTTTTTAGACTATTTTTAATTTTTTAAAAAGTAATGCTTTTTGATAACACTCAAATGAGATTTAAAGTCATTTAAAGCAATAAAAATAATTTAAATTGAGAAGTAGACATTATGATCTCATTTGAACAATGTGACAAGAGTAGACAGTAAGTCTCACTGAGACAGTATGAGACTACTATCTAATGTTAAAACCGTGTAATGGGATCAGTTGAATTGATAATGAGACTATCAAAAAATCTGATCCTGGTCTCAGACACGGTCACACGGTCAGTCTAAGAACTGCTGTCTCATAAGTATGAGAAGTATTAATGAACTCAGAATCTCAGGTCACTGTAGTGTCTCTAAAGCTTACAGAGTGAATAAGCTAAATGATGAAAACTGAAAATCTGCTTTTATAATAAGCAGAGTATGAGAACTCAGATCTGAGAGCTGAGAGACTCACAAGAACTATCTTTGAATTACAAGATCTCTTCAGAATCAGAAGAAGATTTATGAAAACTATGATTATTACAGACATCACAGATAATATATACTTAAGACTTATATAACTTCAAAGACATAATTCACACATAGCTGTTTATAAGTTAGGTTTATACTTTCAATCAGTGTTGATAGACTTACTTATGAAGATAGAATCAGTTGATACTGTAGAGTTAATTAGAGAAGATAAGCTCATCTATATAATAACTTTATAAATGTCTGAGAACTTCACAGTCATGAAAACTGAGCTTCAGATATCAGAGAAATACTAAGATCTTACAGAGATATTTAGCTCAGTAAAGACAGCTGAGCTCTCTTCTCACTATAAGAAGAATCTAATAATAGATTTGATAGAAGAGTAGAAACTCTTCTGAGAATCAATTTATAAGCTCTTTCATTATAAGACAGAGATCTTATAAGTCTATATGAAGAAGAATCTGAAGAATAACTTTATCTGATCTTCACAGATCTCTGCAGAAGCCTCTGTAATATTTATAAAGAAGAAGAATAAAGATCTCAGATTATATATAGACTACTGTAATCTGAACTTCAAGATAATAAAGAGTCACTATTCTCTGTCTCTGATTAAGAATGTAATTAACTGTTTTACAGAGACTGTCATATTCACATAACTAAATATAATTAATATATATACATGACTGTGAATACAGTCTGAGAATGAATAAAAGACTGTCTTTAGAACTACACTGAGATTATTTGAATATCTAGTAATATCTTTTAATTTAACTAATACTCTCACAGTATTTCAGTCTTTTATTAATAAAATACTTTGTGTATATCTGAATATCTTTGTAATAATATATCTGAATGATGTGATGATATACTCTGTGAAGAAGAAAGAATATACTGAGTATATATGAAGTGTGTTAAAGATCTTAGATGAGACAGAACTGTATATTAAGCTTATAAAGTATAACTTCAGTGTCTGTTGAATTAATTTTCTAGAATATATAATCACTGTAGATGATATTCAGATAAAATCTTCATAGATTGAGACTATTCTATTATAACTGAAGTTAACTAGTATTCTTAAGATTCAGATATTTCTGAGCTTTGTAAATTTCTATAGATGATTTATCTTTGCATTTATAAGAATCTTCTTAGCTCTTATAGACATGCTGAAGAGTGAAAATAAGAAGAAGTTATTCTATAAATAGAGAATGAAAAGATTATTAAGAAGAGAGATCTATAAGAACTTTCTTATCTTAACAGCTTACAGAGTCTTTATAAGATTAAAATAGATATTTATAGATATAGTAATACTATTTTACTTTGATTTCTTACTCTTAATCAGATTAAAGACAGATGTTTTCTTCTTTATAATTTCAGAAATAGTCTTATAACTATAGTTAAATAAGAACTGAGTTTCAGTGATCTTTTTCTCACAGAAAATGCAATCTGCAGAGATCAACTATGACATTTATAATCAGAAACTTCTCATAATAGTGAAATTCTTCTATCACTGATATCACTACTTTAAGAGCCTTATAATGATGATTACTGTTAAAACTGATTATAACAGCTTATAATAGTTTACTTTAATTAAGAAACTCTTATAGTGATAGATTTATTAAGCTCAGAGACTGAGTAAGTTCTGATTTAAGATAGAACATATCAAGAGAACTAAGAACTCAGTGAATGAACTCTCTTACAGATCAGACTATATTAAGAAGATTAAAATAATAGATACAGAGAGACTAGAGAAGACAGAAAAGCTTTATAAAATGCTTAAACTGAGTGTTATAAAGAGTTTAACTGAAGAGTCTCTCAATTCTCTGTAAGAGAAGAGAGAAGAGAGAGAAAAGAAATCTGTATAACTACTCTCTATAATACTGAGAGTTAACACTCTGAGAATCTCTGTGAGAATTCTTGAAGAGAGTATCTATAATCTGAAGAGTTTATAGACTTTGAGAAGTGCTGTGAAAGATCTGATATAAGAAGAAATAAAGTATAAGTCTTTATAAGATCTTCTATTCAGATTGTCTGAACTGCAACTGAAGAATGAATATACTTAATATATTTAAAAACTGCTTATAACAGAGATCAATTCTGCAGAAATAAAAAATTGAAGAGACTTAAATAATCTCTTATAAAGAGAGAGCTGAATTTATATATCTATGAATAAGTTTCTATGTATAGAACTTATTAAAAGGCATCATAACTCTTCTCTAGTAAGTCATTTTATAGATACTAGAACTTATAAGTTACTTATAAGAAAATACTTCTGACTGAAGATATGAGAACTTGTGAAGAAGATAGTAGATTCTTATACTATTTATCAGAATTCATAAGTAGTGTGCCCCGGTGGCCAAATGGTTAATGCGGCCACCCGGTAGCGCCTTGACGTGGGAAACCAAGGCGCGTGGGTTCGAACCGCAGGGGATACATTAAATCCGGAACTCAAGCACCTCAGGTTTCTAATAAATACAGAGGTGTACAAATCGCTTCAATGAATTGCTCTATGTTCCTGGGCTGGGAAGTTATTATCGCATGTATCTAATTGTCACTCCTTTGTATTTTCCTATGTTCTTGTTATCTTGGCGTGGTCTCAACACCTGTATTTCCTCCTGTATAATCAACACTTGACCTGTATTTAACATCACGCAAGGACTCATCATAAGCTCCGCTTGCATATGAGTATAATAAAAGAATAATAATAATAATAATAATAATTCATAAGTAGTGTGATTCAGACTATATAAAGAACTTACTTCTCTACTCATCTCATAGAAACCTTGAAAACAGCTAGAAATAAACACTCTTATGAGTCTCTCTGAAAGCAAGAATATATACAATATCTATTTTAACAGTATACTGATAATAGTGAATCACTTCATCAAGATAACATACTTTATACTTACTTATAAGAACTTAAAGTCAAAGAATTTAACTTATATCTTTATTTATAATATGATCGGATTGCATGAGTTATCTGTAAACATTATCTTAGATAGAGAATTAATCTTTGTAGAGAAGTTCTGATCTAATCTGATAACTATACTGAAGATCTTATAAGATCTAAGCATGACTTTTTATCAACAGACAGATAATCAGATAGAATATTTGATAAGTATATTAGAACAGTATCTGCAGTGCTTTATTAATTATAATCAGAATAACTGAGTATATTAATTATTACTTACAGAGTTTGTGTACAACAACTCAAAGCATATTAACACAGATAAAACTCTCTTTGAGATACTTACTAAGACTTATCTACAGATGATCTTGATAAATCTGTGAGAGTATACTATAGACTGTAATAATATCTGTGATTAAGCTGAGAGAATTCAGAATATCTGAGAGAAAACTTATAAATTCTTGAGAAAGACTCAAGAGTATCAGAAGAGATACTATGACTTTAAGCATATTATAAAGAGTTTTAAGAAAGATAATAGAGTCTGACTAAGTTTAGAAAATATTATTATATAAAGATCTAGTAAGAAGCTGAATCTCTTGCAGACAGAGTCTTATAAGATTATAAAGAAAATTAGCTTACAGTTCTATAGATTGAAACTGTTATCTAAGTTATTAATATATAATATTTTTCATATCTCTTTACTCTGTGAATATAAGAAATTCTTAGAAAAGAATTCTGTAAATTATCACTCTGTTTATAAAGTACTAGAGAGTGAAAGAGAATATCAGATTAAAGAAATTATTAACTCAGAGAAATGAGATTATAAGCTCTGATTCAAGATTCAGTGATAAGAATATTCTAATAAGATGAATAAGTTGACTTGAGAATTATCTAAGTAGATAAAATATCTGCAGAAGCTGAGATATAACTTCTATACTATGAATTCTAATAAGTCAGAATGATGCAGTCTTTACTAAGAATCTGATTATAATAAAGATATTAACACTGTTATTTACAAACTCTAGTCTATAAGATAATAAGTTTCTACTGAGATGAACAGTTCACAGTGTATATAAAGAGAAGAAGAAATCATACTCTTATTAAAGTTAAAAAATAAAGAAAACTAAAACAGAACTGTGAACACAATTTAGAGACTGATAAAGAAAAAATAAAGAAAATTCACACTTATATTCTTAATATCTGTGATACTCAATCTTCTTATAACTATTAATTCTCTTCTTCAAAGAAGCAGAAAGTATTATATCTGTGATACAGACAATTATTACATTTAATGTGAAGACTATTAGAAATACACAGACTTCAGAGAAGCTGAACATCAGAATATACACAGTTATAACAGAATCTTAAGAGCTGACTGTCTGTGTATGTGACTAGATATCTCTTATGAAGCTGTATCTGCTTTCTCAGTTATACTGAAGTATTCAGCCTGAAAATAATTAAGATATGAAGAGAAAACTCATCTGTTCAGATCAACTCTTATTATGAATTCATGACATTCATATTGTCTTAATTATCTGAATTTTATAAGTATCTGGAAATTCATCTCTCATTGACAATGAGATTGTGAAAATGTGCTGTAATGCAAGAATCATTAGTAGAGAATCTAGATATATTCATATATATCTGGTCAGAGATTGTATGAGTAGAAAGAGAGTGATCATAGACCTGCAGAGCTGTAGAAGACACTGACAATATCAGAAGCTTTATAAGAACTATTAGCTAGAGTCTGTAAGAAATTACTTACAGAGAGACTTATAACAAAGAGTGAGACTGTACTACTTAAAGTCAGAGACTGATCTGAAAGAGATATGAGATTGATTACTGATCTGAAGATTGAGTGCAGTGATGAGACTGAGAAGAATGAAGATACTGTTATAAGTAATGATACTTCTGTTTTATCAGCTGATAAAAAGCAATCAGAGAAGTCATAGAAACACTTATAAGAAGCTTAGTGATAATCAGATATTATTTACAAAGATATTAAAATTAAAAAAAACTTTATTCTTAGAAAGTTCTTGAATTAATATATAAATATTATCAGAAACATTCTCTCTCTATTATTTAAATAAAAACACTTCACAGATAAATGAGAATACTCACAGTTTATAAGAATGAGAGCTGTTATAGAAAAAGAAAAAAGAAGATGAGATTTCATAAACAGATCTGAGATATTTATACTACTCTAGAGAGATTTGTTTACACTGTTACTAATTCTATAAAACAGTCAGATCACTCTAATAAATAAAAAGTGATTATGAATTACAGATCTGAATCTTTCTATATAACTATAAAGAGTAATTACAGACTGCAGATATCTTGATTCTACAATTCTATAGAGTTAGTGAAAGAATGAAAAATTTCTCACAATTCTACAGTGTCAAAGAACAATGATGCATAAGAATGAGTGAAAGATTAACTTATGAATACTTCTCTTTAATAGAGATAATCTCACAGAGAGTGATTCATCTGTGAGATGAATCTGTGTAATAATCACATAAGAATCTTGTAGAAATAATTGAGAGTCAACTGAAACTCTTCTATATAAAAGATATGAGATAACTCTGTGTGATAGTCAGAGAAGATTCTGTAGACTATAAAGAATCTTATAAAATAAGAAACTGAGTGATAGACTCTTTTCTCTTTAGAGTAATAAGAGATTTTTCCTCACTGAGATTTTTTTTATAGATGTGAAGAATTTTTAGTGAGTATCACTGCAGTGCTGAGCTGATTCTATGAAATCACTCAGTGAAAGGCTTCACAGACAAAGCCTTAGAGAGAGAGAAGTATATAAGATATTTCACTTCTTGCAGATTCTTTATCTCTATTTCTACCTCTCATGTAATTAATAGAGTTAGAAGCCCTTGACTATACACAACTATATAGACTGAAGTTCATGAATACTATTCATAACTCAGCTTGAATACTATTATATATTTGACTTCTACATTTAATCTTTCTAGGGTGAATACTTCTAGTAGTTAACAGTACATATCACGCCAAGCTGCAAACACTCAAATAATCGCCTGCGAGCTCTTATTCTTACAAATAATCTGAATGCTGATGATTATCTCATTCTCATCACAGTCAATGGTCTGGCTTATACAATTCATGCTGATAATAAGTCCGTCATAGAGCTATTCTCTTTCAAAGCAATTCCACGCCACTTGAAGTATATAGAGGTCTGTTTTCACATCCTTCAGAATCTCATCCGCAAGAATAATAATTATTATTATTATTCTTCAATTATAGATGTATGCAGTCAGAGACTATGACATCTACCTGAGAATCTTTAGATCTCAGAGTTTTTCCTATATTTATAGAGTCAACTATTATACATTTATCAATTTCAAATATGTAAAATCAAAAAAATTTCAGCTCAGAATACAAAAACTGTTTACAAATTGCAGTATTTTAACATCTTCTGATACTTTGAAATCATTTGAAAATATCATGACAAAGGAAAAGAGAACATAGTCTTAAAGATAGACACATTAAATAGACAGATAGAAAAGAATAGAAAGAAACAAGTACAGTAAAGTGAGACTATAACAAAATAAAATTATTAAAAGATAGTGTATAGCTGTTTTAACAGACTATATCTAATCAATTTCTGCCTCTTTATATTTAGATACTTCTGAATTCAGTCATTATCTTATAGCTGCTTGAGTTTCTGATAGAAAGTCTATTAAGTATTTAATTCCTGTCTCAGTTGAGAATAAGAATCTCATATTTAATTGATTTAAATTATACTTCTTCTTTAATCTGACTCTGAGACTATTGTATAATGCACAATGTATTACAATATACTTGGAATTTTCATTTACATTGCAGAATGAGCACTTTGTTGAATCAAATCTATTATCAAATCTTTATATCTAGAATTTAAAATAATCATGTTCTAGTTTCAGCTGAATTATAGATAAGAATATTTTCTTTTTATATTTAATTGAACAAGATTTTCACTTTGATTTTGTCTCAAATCTTGAATAATGTATACTCTTCTTTTGTTACTGTCAGCTTTCATTTCACTTGTTTAAACAAGATTCTTTTATCTTTCTCTTTATAAAAGATCAGAACACTGTTTTTTGAATAGATCTGCTTAATTCTGAACTCTTTTTTACAGCTGAATCAGTCAATTCATTGTCATGAATATTCATATGAGCAGGAACTCAATGCAGATAAATTATCAGTTTTGATGTTCTCTTCTTTTAAATTTTCAAAACAGAGTTTAAAATCAGTTCAAGATTTATTTGATCATTATGAATCTGACTATTTCTAAGTCTTTTTAAAACAGCTTGACTATCAGAGAATATTTATATTGCTTTCAAACTATTTTCTCTTTTATAAGATTTTATTTCAATGAGTTTAAAAGCTTTCACTATTGTAAATAGTTCAGCATCAAAGACTTTAGATTCACAGCCTGAATTTCAGAAATCTGAGATAAAATTGATATTATCTTCAGTATAAGCAATGTTTGCATCTAATCTATTCAAATTCTCATTTTTTGAGTCATCTGAGTAAATCAGAATAGAGTCTTTTATATTAATTGTAGAGATCTTTCTCAAATACTGTTCATATTCTCTCTCTTTAGATAGTTTACTTATTTATAAGTCTATAAGAGATTTCAGCTTTTCTCTTCAGAGAGATATCTTCTCATGATCAATTTTCTCAGCATTTAATGAAGAAAATTGATTTTTAATAAGTGAATATAGTCTATACAGTTGAGAGAGTATTTGCTTTAAAGTATTATTCTCATTTTAATCAAGAAATCTATTTTAATTCAGTTCATTTCCTGGCTTAACTGATGAAAATGAACAAGAGACTCTTTCTCTGATTATATAATTTAAGCTCATCTTCATGACTCTCAGAGCATAGTTTATACAGGCCTTTTCAAATTGAATAGTAGAAGATGAAATTAAAGCTTCAATTTCCATTGCTTTAATAGAAGATGATTTAAATGCTCTCAGAATTCTTCTCAAAGCTCTGTTTTATAGACTTTGAAATAGTTCAGTGAAATTATCTTGATTATTTCATTAAACTTAAACTTTATAATCAGCTACTGAGATAATACAGGCTATATATAACTGTCTCATAGTCTGAAAGAATAGATCTCTCTCAGTATTTGATAGTCTGATTACACTATTCAGTAGTCTCTCTCTCTTGATGATTCTTTGTTGAATATGATATTTAAAATTCAACTTGAAGTTTAATTATACTTCTAGTCATTTGATATTCAAACTGGGTTTAATCTCTTTATTCAAAAGAGTTAGACTTAGTTCTTTCTCATTAAATCTTCAAAGAAAGTGACTTAACTCAGTTTTATTTATATTAAATTATATTATATTAATATCTGCTCTAACAAAGATTTTCTTTACTACTTTCTCAATTACTTTTAAATTCTCTTTAATTATCTTTGAACTGTAGAGTAGATCAATATCATTCATATAACTTGAAGATCTCACTATTTTCATCTCTCTATTCTTGAATAGATATGCAGTGTATATTGTAAATAAAACAGATGAGATTGAAGATTCTTATGATACTTCTATTTTTATCTCAGTTTTATCTTGTTTTCTTTCATCAAAGAATAGTTGTATAATTCTTTTAGATATAAAACAATTAATTCATTTTATTAGAGAAAGTGACAGTTTTAACATCTTCAAAGTTTAAATCATCTTAGACTTTGAAACATGATCAAATGCATTGTTTATATCAATAAAAACTGCAGTTCAGACCAGGTCTTCATGCTTTGCTACTTGAATATCATGAATAACTGAGAGAACAGTGTCAATTACAGAACATTGTTTTCTATCTCTCATTTATTCATTAAATAGAAGAGAATCACTAATAGAGCTTATAAAAGATAATCTAGTAGCTATTATCTTTTCTAGAATTTTTCTCAAATAGTTCAACAGAGATATTACTCTATATAACTTAGAAATTGAAGCTTTTCTATTAGATTTTACAAGAATTACTTCAGTAGCTTTTCTTCAGCATTCAGAATGATAATCATTTTTTAAGAGATTGAAAAAGAGTGCAAAATATTGATTCTTCAAGTAGAAATATATGTTTTGAATAATTAAGTGATTAATTGAATCAGGCTTTGTAGCAGTTTTAATTGCACTTGAGAATATTGCTGACTCTAGTGCATCACATGTAAGCTCAGGCCATTTCCAGTTATTTTCATCAATATATTCATGAAATGACATGTTCTTCTCTTCTAAATGTGATGCATTTTGAAAGAGAATTCTTATAAAAGCTTAACATTTTTCCTTAAAAGAGTTTACTGTATACAATTCATTCTGAAATTCATATTCTAAGGTAGAAAGCTTTGCTACACTTCTTGTTTTAGTATAGTTAAAGACTTTAAAAACTTCTTTTTCTTATACTTCTTTAAGAAATTTATTTCAGTAATCTGTTTTAACTCTTATAATATCTGAAAACTATTTATTTCAAATAGTCTTGAACTCTTTATCAGATATTAAGTTATTCTTTCAATCTCTCTTAGCAGTGGCTAATAACTTTCTTTTAGAAGTGATATTCTCATTTTATCAAGGTTTGAAATACTCAGAAGACTTTTTCTTTGAAATATCTTCTTAAATACTTGTTAGAAGAATAGATGTAATCAGCTATACTCTATTCTCAAGCATTTTATTTGAGATATCTTGACTTTCATTTCAATAGAGCTCACTTTGTCTTTCAGATTTCAGCTGTTTTACTCTTTCTTCAACTGCTTTTCAATCAGCTTTTGCAAAGATATACTGATTAGAGAGAAGAGGATTTTCACTTCTTTATTTTTCACTCAGTTCAATATCAAATTGAATGATCTCATAATCTGATTCTGAGGTTTCATTTGAATTAATAAACCAGTTTATAAGTCTTTTTTCAATTAGATTTTGTGATATGAAAGTTAAATCTATAATAGATTTCTGTTTCATGTCTTTGCTAAAGAATGTTTGTTGATCAGACTTGTTAACTAGATCTATTGAATGCTCAAAGATTTATTCAATCAGATTATCTACTCTTACTGCTCTTTTGTATTCTGAATTTCATCGGAGATGATGTGTATTGAAATCTTCTGCAATTATAGAGTTTCTTAATGAAGTTATGTTCAGAAATTCTGTATTATTATTATTATTATTATTCTTCAATTATAGATGTATGCAGTCAGAGACTATGACATCTACCTGAGCACTTTTAGTTCTCAGGGTTTTTCCTATATCTATAAAGTTAACTATTATATATTCACCAATTTCAGATATGCAAAATCAGAAAATTTCAGCTCAGAATATAAAAACTGTTTATAAATTACAGTATTTTAACATCTTCTGATACTTTGAAACCATTTGACAATATCATGACAAAAGAAAAGAGAACACAGTCTTAAAGATAGACACATTAAATATATAGATAGAAAAGAATAGAAAGGAAAAGTAAAGTAAAGAGAGACTGTAATAAAACAAATTATTAAAAGATAGTATATAGTTGTTTTCACAGACTATATGTGATCAACTTCCCTCTCTTCATATTCAGATATTTCTGAATTTAGTCATTTTCTTGTAGCTGCTTGAGTTTCTGATAGAAAGTCTATTAAGTATTTAATTTCTGTCTCAGTTAAGAATAAGAATCTCATATTTAATTAATTTAGATTATACTTCTCTTTCAAACTGACTCTGAGACTATTGTATAATATACAGTGCATTATAATATACTCAGAATTCTCATTTGCATTGCAGAATGAGCATTCTATTAAATCAAATCTATCATTAAATCTTTATATATAAGATTTGAAATAGTCATGTTCTAGTTTCAGCTGCATTATAGATGAGAATACTTTCTTTTTACATTTAATTGAATAAGATTTTCACTTGAGTTTTATTTCAAATCTTGAATAATGTATACTGTTCTTTTGCTTCTGCCAGCTTTCATTTCACTTGTCTAAATAAGACTCTTTTATATTTCTCTTCATAAAAGATCAGAACATAATTTTTTGAATAGATCTGCTTAATTCTGAACTCTTTTTTACAGCTGAATCAGCCAATTCATTGCCATGAATATTCATAAAAGTAGGAACTCAGTGTAGATGAATTATCAGCTTTAATATTCTTCTCTTTTGAATTTTCAAAACAGAGTTTAAAATCAGTTTAAGATTCATTTAATCATTATGAATCTGACTATTTCTAAGTCTTTTTAAAGCAGCTTGACTGTCAGAGAATATTCATATCTCTTTCAAACTATTTTCTCTTTTATAAGATTTTATTTCAATGAGTTTGAAAGCTTTCACTATTACAAATAGTTCAGCATCAAAGACTTCAGATTCACTGTCTAGATATCAGAAATCTGAGATAAAATTAATCTTATCTTTAGTATAGGCAATGTCTGCATCTAATCTATTCAAATTCTCATTTTTAAGTCATCTGAATAAATCAGAATAGAGTCTTCTATATTGATTGTAGAAATTCTCTTCAAATGCTGTTCTTATTCTTTCTCTTTAGATAGTTCACTTATTTATAAGTTTATAAAAGAATCAAGCTTTTCTCTTCAGAGAGATATCTTCTCATAATCAACTTTTTCAATATTTAAAGAAGAAAATTGATCTTTAATCAGTGAGTATAGTCTGTATAGTTGAGAAGACATTTTCTTTGAAGAGTTATTTTCATTTCAATTAAGAAATCTATTTCAATCTAGTTCATTTTCAGAGTTAATTGATGAAAATGATGAAGACACTCTTTCTCTGATTATATGATTTAAGCTCATCTTTATAACTCTCAGAGCATAGTTCATACAGGTCTTTTTAAATCTAATAGTAGAAGATGAAATTGAAGCTTTAATCTTCATTGCTTTAATAGAAGATGATTTGAATACTTTCACAATTCTTCTCAAAGCTCTGTTTTACAGACTTTGAAAAAGTTCAGTGAAATTTCCTTGATTATTTCATCAAACTTGAACTTCATAATCAGCTACTGAGATAATACAGGCTATATATAACTGTCTCATAGCCTGAAAGAATAGATCTCTCTCTGTATTTGATAGTCTAATTATGTTATTCAATAGTCTTTCTGTCTTCATAGTTCTTTATTGAATGTGATATTTAAAATTCAGCTTGGAGTTCAATCATACTTCTAATCATTTGACATTTAAACTGAGTTGAATCTCTCTATTTAAAAGAGTTAGACATAGTTTTTCTCATTTAATCTAAGAAAGAAATGAATTAACTCAGTTTTATTCATATTAAATTAAATTTGATTAATATCTGCTCTAACAAAGATTTTCTTTACTGCTTTTTTAATCACTTTTAAATTCTCTCTGATTGTTTTTGAGCTGGAGACTACATTAATATCATTCACATAACTTGAAGATTACACTATTTTCATATCTCTATTCTTGAATAGATATGCAGTGTATATTGCAAATAAAATGAGTGAGATTGAAAGTTCTTACAATACTTCTATTTTTATCTCAGTCTTGTCTTATTTCATTTCATCAAAGAATAGTTACATAATTCTTTTAGATATAAAACAGTTAACTTATTTTATTAGAGAAAGTGACAGTTTTAATATCTTCAAAGTCTGAATTAACTTTGACTTTGAAACATGATCAAATGCTTCTTTTATATCAATAAAAACTGAAGTTGAGATCAGATCTTCATACTTTACTATTTAAATGTTATGAATAACTGAGAGAACAGTGTCAATTGCAGAGTATTGTTTTCTATCTTCTATTTATTCACTGAATAGAAGAGAATTATTAATAGAGCTTATAAAAGATAGTTAAGTAGCTATTATCTTTTCTAAAACCTTTTCTAGATAGTTCAATAGAGATATTACTCTATATAACTTAGAAATTAAAGTTTTTCTATTAGATTTTACAAGGATCACTTCAGTGGCTTCTCTTCAGCATTGAGAATGATATTCATTTTTTAAGAGATTGAAAAAGAGCTCAAAATATTCATTCTTTAAGTAGAAGTATGTATTTTAAATGATTAAGTGATTGATTGAATCAGGCTCTGCAGCAGTTTTAACTGAACTTGAGAAGATAGCTGACTCTAATTCATCTTGTATAAGCTTAAATCATTCTCAGTTATTTTTATTAATATATTTGTAAAGTGATATATTCTCTTTCTCCGAATCTGAATCTGATGAGTTTTGAAAGATAATTCTTATATTATTATTATTATTCTTCAATTATAGATGTATGCAGTCAGAGACTATGACATCTACCTGAGAACTTTTAGTTCCCAGGGTTTTTCCTATCTGTAAAGTTAACTATTATACATTCATCAATTTCAGATATGCAAAATCAGAAAATTCCAGCTCAGAATACAAAAACTGTTTACAAATTACAGTGTTTTAACATCTTCTGATACTTTGAAATCATTTGAAAATATCATGACAAAGGAAAAGAGAACACAGTCTTAAAGATAGACACATTAAATAGATAGATAGAAAGGAATTGAAAGAAAAAGATAAAGTAAAGAGAGACTGTAACAAAACAAATTATTAAAAGATAGTATATAGCTGTTTTAACAGACTATATCTGATTGATTTCCTCCTATTCATATTCAGATAATTCTGAATTTAGCCATTTTCTTATAGCTGCTTGAGTTTCTGATAGAAAGTCTATTAAGTATTTAATTCCTGTCTCAGTTGAGAATAAGAATCTCATATTTAATTGATTTAGATTATACTTCTCTTTCAATCTGACTCTGAGACTATTATATAATGCACAGTGCATTACAATATACTCAGAATTCTCATTTATATTACAGAATGAGCATTCTATTGAGTTAAATCCATCATTAAATCTTTGTATATAAGATTTGAAATAGTCATGTTCTAGTTTCAGCTGTATTATAGATGAGAATATTTTCTTTTTATATTTAATTGAACAAGATTTCCACTTGACTTTTATTTCAAATCTTGAATAATGTATACTGTTCTTTTATTTCTGTCAGCTTTCATTTCACTTATCTAAACAAGATTCTTTTATTTTTCTCTTTATAAAAGATTAGAACACAATTTTTTGAATAGATCTGCTTAATTCTGCACTCTTTTTTGCAGCTGAATCAGCCAATTCATTGTCATGAATATTTATATAAACAGGAACTCAGTGCAGATGAATTATCAGCTTTAATATTCTTCTCTTTTGAATTTTTGAAACAGAGTTTAATATCAGTTCAAGATTCATTTGATTATTATAAATCTGACTATTTCTAAGTCTTTTTAACACAGCTTGACTATCAGAGAATATTCATATCTCTTTCAAACTATTTCCTCTTTTATGAGATTTTATTTCAATGAGTTTGAAAGCTTTCACTATTGTAAATAGTTCAGTATCAAAGACTTCAAATTCACAGTCTAGATTTCAGAAATCTGAGATAAAATTGATATTATCTTCAGTATAAGCAATGCCTGCATCTAATCTATTCAAATTCTCATTTTTTGAGTCATCTGAATAAATCAGAATAGAGTCTTTTATATTAATTGTAGAAATTCTCTTTAAATACTGTTTATATTCTTTCTCTTTTGATAGTTCACTTATTTATAAGTCTATAAGAGATTCAAGCTTTTCTCTTCAGAGAGATAACTTCTCATAATCAACTTTTTCAATATTTAAAGAAGGAAATTAATTTTTAATCAGAGAGTATAGTCTGTACAGTTGAGAAGGCATTTTCTTTGAAGAATTATTTTCATTTCAATCAAGAAATCTATTTCAATCCAGTTCATTTTCAGAGTTAATTGATGAAAA
>NW_003101681.1:608551-710911 GCF_000003855.2 Blastomyces gilchristii SLH14081
TTTTAGATATAAAACAGTGAACTCATTTTATTAGAGAAAGTGACAGTTTTAATATCTTCAATGTCTGAATTAACTTTGACTTTGAAACATAATTAAATACTTCTTTTATATCAATAAAAACTGCAGTTGAGACCAGATCTTCATGCTTTACTATTTGAATCTCATGAATAACTGAGAGAACAGTGTTAATTACAGAACACTGTTTTCTATCTCTTATTTATTCACTGAATAAAAGAGAATTATTAATAGAGCTTATAAAAGAAAGTTGAGTAACTATTATCTTTTCTACAATCTTTTCTAAACAGTTCAATAGAGATATTACTCTATATAACTTAGAAATTGAAGTTTTTCTATTAGATTTTATAAGAATCACTTCAGTGACTTCTCTCCAGCATTCAGAATAATATTCATCTTTGAAGAGATTGAAAAAGAGCTTAAAATATTCATTCTTTAAGTAGAAGTATATATTTTGAATAATTAAGTGATTAATTGAATCAGGCTCTGCAGCAGTCTTAACTGAACTTGAGAAGATAGCTGACTCTAATTCATCTTGAGTAAGATCAGGCCATTCTCAGTCATTTTCATCAATATAGTTGAGAAGTGATATATTCTCTTTCTCTGAATCTGAATCTGATGAGTTTTGAAAGAGAGTTCTTATAAAAGCTTGATATTTTTTCTTAAAAGAGTTTGCTGTATATGATTCATTCTGACACTCATATTCTAAGATTAGAAGTTTTGCTACACTTCTTGTTTTAGTATAGTTAAAAGCTTTAAAAACTTCTTTTTCTTATACTTCTTCAAGAAATTTATTTCAGTAGTCTGTTTTAGCTTTTTTAATATCTGAAAAATATTCATTTCTGACAGCTTTGAACTCTTTATCAGAAATTATATCATTCTTTCAATCTCTTCTAGCAGTAGTCAATTATTTTCTTTTAGATGTGATATTCTCATTTCATTAAAATTTTGAATACTCAGAAGACTTTCTCTTTGAAATATTGTTTTTAACACTTGCTAGAATAATAGATGTAATAAGCTTCACTCTATTCTCAAGCATTTCATTTGAGATATCTTGACCAGAATTTCAATACAGCTCACTCTACTTTTCAGATTTTAATAGTTTTATACTTTCTTCAACTGTGTTTCAGTCAGCTTTTTCAAAGTTAAACTGATTAGAGAGAAGAGGATTTTCACTCATTTATTTCTCACTCAGTTCAATATTAAATTGAATAATCTCATGATCTGATTCTGATGTCTCATTTAAATTAATAAATCAGTTTACAAGTCTTTTTTCTATTAGATTTTATGATATAAAGATTAGATCTATAATAGATTTCTGTTTCATATCTTTTCTAAAGAATGTTTATTAATCAGACTTGTTAACTAAATCTATTGAATGTTCAAAGATTCATTCAATTAGATTATCAGCTCTTACTGCTCTTTTACATTCTGAATTTTATCAGAGATAATATGCATTGAAATCTCCTACAATTATAGAGTTTCTTAATAAAGTTATGTTCAGAAACTCTCTATTAATTGTTCATATATTATTATTTTTCTTCAATGACTTTTTATTATAGATATTTATAAGCTGTATAGTATTAAACTCATTCTCTTTATCTATAATATCACTCATCAGAATATCAGAGTCAGACATAATATTAAATCTTAGATTAAATTGATATCTTGATCTCTTTCTTTCATAGATCACTACTCTTGACTTTATCTCAGATTTTTGAGATAAAAAGCAGTAGTAGCTTGAATGAGAAATGATATATTTTTACTCAGCATTAAAATTCGGCTTCTGAAGCAGTATAAAATCAACTTTTTATTTAAATACAATTTGAAGACAGGAATAAATACAATTTGAGTTTCTATTCACATTATTTTGAATAAATGTGATTTTTAAAGAGTTTTTAAACTTTTTTTATTGTTTTTATTGTATATTCATACTAAAAGAGAGTAGAGTAGAATCTAATCACTATCATTAGATAGTAGATTATAACTATTCTGAAAAGTAGAAATCTCAACTGCTTACATTATATCTAGTTTATTATCAGAGTCATTTCTCAATTCTCTAATCTTAACAGAAGTTTGAGAATTCAAATTCTATTTATATTTAGCTGAAGAATTAAAGTTTAAAGATTTAGATAGCTGAGAGTTTCTTCTTTTTAAGCTTATAGTTATGAGTTTACTGACTTGACTATTCTCTTCAGTTCTAGATTTGCTTTGAGCTTCATCTTTTCTTCAGTTCTTTTGAGTTCTTGAAGTAAATATACATTCTTTTGAGCTAGATGCATGTTTTTCTTTGCAATTAGAGCACTTAAGCAGAGTGTGTTGACATATTTCATCTCTTTTTAAGCATCTTTCACATTTATACTCACTAGCTTTGTGATCTCTGACACAGAATACACATTTTGAGTC
Organism: Blastomyces gilchristii SLH14081; assembly: GCF_000003855.2. Lineage (NCBI taxonomy): Eukaryota > Fungi > Ascomycota > Eurotiomycetes > Onygenales > Ajellomycetaceae > Blastomyces > Blastomyces gilchristii. The sequence continues at coordinate 610,973 of NW_003101681.1, forward strand.
TCTGAAACAGAAGATTACAAAGTATTCATATCTTTGACAGTTTGAACACTGTGTTTAAGCTTTGAGATTCATTCTTGAGTCTTTGTATTCATGAACTCTCATTTTCAAACCTACTACTCTTACTTCAGAGATCTTTGACTGTTCAAGTGTCTTTGTATATACTAGAACAGAGACATTTCTTCTGCTTTGTCTGAACTCAATTGAATTTAGTTATACAGACTCTTTTCTCAGTTGAATAGAGTTGTATTCTTCTAATTCATTTTTAAGAAGTAGTATTCCTTCTTCACAGTCAAAAATTTCAACTGAAATATCATAAAGAATGAATTTGTCTCACTTTTCATCTCTCTTAGATAGAATTATTGTGTTTAACAAAGATTCTACTGCTGATTTTCAGAGATTCTCATTCTGAATAAGAAATTCTGTACTGAATTCAGACATTGTAGTCAGAATGATAGAGTTTTTAAAGAAGAATGATGAAATTGAAGCTATAACTGATTTCTGAACTTCAATATTAGTTATTAACTGAGAAAAGAACTGCTGATTAATTTCATTTCTGAGTCTGAAAATAAGATTTGAGTTTTACTTGTTCCTTTATAAGATATTCTGATTTGAGACTTTGAGAATAAGTCTTCTATTTCTGGAGATTTGAAAGTTTTTCTTCTTTTATATTTTTTTCTTTACTTTTCTATCAATAGAAGTATGAGTATTATTCTTCTCAGTTTTCTCAGGATTTTAAGCATGTTTTGAGATAGCAGATTTAGAGATAGCAGATTCAGCTGCTTGAGCATATGTTTTCTTCTGATTCAAAGAAGAAGAAGAAGTAGAAAAGAAGAAAGAGAAGTAAGATGAGAAGTTAGTGATTATACTAGGAATTTTCAATGTTTTTTGAACTGTGTTTGAAATTCCAAGTTTGAACTTGATCATCTTCTGTAGTTGTCTAGTCTGAGCATGAAGAATTAACAGAACTTCTTCATTTATCTCACTCAGACACTGCTTTTCAAGAATCTTACTTACTTTTTCAAGTTTCTGTATTTCAATAACTTGTTATTTCTCTATTTCTTCTTTCTTTCTTCTCTTCAGAATTTCAATCTCAGGAATAGTATTTGAAAAAGCATCTTTTTCCACATTAACTGAGTGTATTTTTAAACTCATTATTCTCACTCAATGAAAAGTTGATCAGACTGTTTCAATTGAGATATGTATTGAAATCTTTTGAAAAGTTGATCAGACTGTTTCAATTAAGAGATTTCTAAGTCTGTTCTCAATTGAAAAGTTGGTTAGACTGTTTCAAAAGAAGAATAAAAGACTTTTGTGTATAAAACACCTGATTTTTTTCACACTAGTTCAGTAACTAGGTTAGATTTTTAAAGAGAATCTAATAAACTAGAATTGATTTTTGAGATAAGTTAATAAAATCTTTACAATCTCTTTCTTGGAATACAGTGAGGAAAAGTATGATATCAATTGATAATAAATCAGATGATATAACAGTTTTTGAGAGAAAAACTGATAAAAAATAAATTAATTTTTTGCAGAGAAATTGATTAAAACTATTCAATTTTATTCTAAATCATTTAATTCTTCTCACACAATAAGTGTGCAACTCAAATCAGTTAATAAAGAGTGTAAAAAAGAATTAAGTATTAATAAAAGCTCTTCAGCCACTGAAAAAGTAATTCTTACTTAAAAGAATATGAAATTATGACAGAAAACAGCTCTGTTTTTAATTCTTTGTAAGAATATTGTATAAAACTCAGAGAAAAACATCTTACTTTTTCAAGAGAAGTAAAAAACTATTTCTAAGATCTTTTTTTTTTGCATTAATAGCTGCAGAAGAATGAGATAGAAACTGCTAAGATATACACTACTGTATACTCTCTATCAAGACTTTCTCTCTTCAGAGTCTTGATATTATAGAGAATATAAGTCTGTTTCTATATAATAATATAAATATTGTCAGTGAGATGTAGAGGAACTGGTTATTTATATCTTAAAATAGAAGACTTTGTCAATGATTATATTAATACAGAGTTAATTCTTAAATTCAATAGAAACCTAGTGTTGCTGTTCTCAATCCCTTGCAGAATCTATTGAATATTGAGGTATTAAAACTAGATTTAATATATCTCACTGTGCAGGGATCAAAGGCTCAGCCAGACCTTGAAGTATACTGAATTTATAGTTGTTGATATGCTGTTCACTTGTTCTGTTGACTTGTTATCTGCATGTATTGAATACTGTTACCGAGGTATCTTTTTGTATTATTCTGCTGAAGATGAGTCAGATTGAGAGAGGTGGTATGAGGGTGAGACTTGGTGTTGATGTCTAGATACACTGAAGACAGACCGCGGAGATTGCACTTCAGAAGTGTCTGTTGATTATGTGCTTGATATTACCGCCGAGGTATCTTTTTGTATTTTTCTGCCAGGGATGGGCCAGATTGAGAAGGGCGGTACGAGGGTGGGACTTGGCGTTGATGTTTTGAAACATCAAAGATGGACAGGGTTTTCGCGGAGGTTGCTCCTCAGATATCTCCACAATTACAGATCGGAGATCTTCCAAAATCGAGAAGATTGAGGCATATGACTAGGTCTCTTCACCTTACAATTTGTATGGCAATCTGGCCCGGGGTTGTGGTGTGATAGAGAAGAATGAGGGATAATTAATAATTCTTATAAAAGCTTGATATTTTTCCTCAAAAGAATTTGCTGTATATAATTCATTCTAAAACTTATATTCTAAGACTGAAAGTTTTACTACACTTCTTATTTTAGTATAGTTGAAAGTTTTAAAAACATTCTTTTCTTATACTTCTTCAAGAAATTTATTTCAGTAGTCTGTTTTAACTCTTTTAATATCTGAAAAATATTCATTTCTGACAGCTTTGAACTCTTTATCAGATATTACATCATTCTTTCAATCTCTTCTAGCAGTAACTAATTATTTTCTTTTAGATGTGATATTCTTATTTCATCAAGATTTGAAATACTCAGAAGACTTTCTCTTGAAAATATTATCTCTAACACTTATTAGAATAATAGATGTAATAAGCTTCACTTCATTCTGCCAGCGTGGCCCAGTTGATAAGACTGGTAATCAAGGCCGCACACATTAGAGATGTGTGGGTTCGAATCTCATCACTGGCATCTGCCACTTCTTACCCATGAAAGCCCCCATGTAATAGAGGCTGAGTCTAATTAGTAAGGCTTGATGTGGGGTAGAACTCCCTACTGCAAGTCAAGTCACTAGTTAAGTGAGATCCTGCAAACACTCATCAGAGCCAGCATGAAATGCCAATGTCTCACTATTCTACTGTGCACCTGTCAAGGTTCTAATGATATAGAGCCAAGTCTAATGTAGTGATTATACACTACTTAAGCAAGTCCCTAACTAGGGCCATCATCAGAGCCTAGCTCTCTCTCAAATACAGAGAATGATTTTGAAAATCATCTGACTAGCAGGTCTAGATGTGCATCTAGGCTCTAGGCAGACACTCTGATAGGCTAGAGCCTGCAAGCTCTCTGCCAAGCCCTAATACTGGCAGAGAGAACTGCAGTCATCAAGTCTATAATTAGTCTTTAACACAGAGTGAGGCCATGACAGCTGATTGATAGGTCTATGAGTATCTAATGAGACTGAGATCAGCAATCAGAAGCTTGATGTGTATATCATCAAGTGAGCAGTGACAGCTACTAACTAATGCCTCTGGAAATTAGTGACTGGCCTGAGAGAACAGACACAGTGATCAGTTAATTATAGAGAGTTAAATATAATTAGCTTAAGATGCATTCTGCAGGTGACTAGCACCTGTAGTCAATTTTCTTCTTTAAATATTGAAAAAGTTGATCATGAGAAGTTATCTTTCTGAAGAGAAAAGCTTAAATCTCTTATAGACTTATAAATAAGTGAACTATTAAAAGAGAAAGAATATGAACAGTATTTGAAGAGAATTTCTACAATCAATATAAAAGACTCTATTCTGATTTATTCAGAGAACTCAAAAAATGAGAACTTGAATAGATTAAACACAGACATTGCTTATACTGAAGATAATATTAATTTTATCTCAGATTTCTGAAATCTAGACTCTGAATGTGAAGTCTTTGATACTGAACTATTTATAATAGTGAAAGCTTTCAAACTCATTGAAATAAAATCTCATAAAAGAGAAAATTATTTGAAAGAGATATAAATATTCTCTGATAGTCAAGCTGCTTTAAAAAGACTTAGAAATAGTCAGATTTAGAATAATCAAATGAATCTTGAACTGATCTTAAACTCTGTTTTAAAAATTCAAAAGAGAAGAATATTAAAGCTGATAATTTATCTATACTGAGTTTCTACTCATATGAATATTCATGACAATGAATTGACTGATTCAGCTGTAAAAAAGAGTGCAGAATTAAGCAGATCTATTCAAAAAATTGTGTTCTGATCTTTTATAAAGAGAAAAATAAAAGAATCTTGTTTAGACAAGTGAAATGAAAGCTGATAGAAACAAAAGAAGAGTATACATTATTCAAGATTTGAAACAAAACCCAAGTGAAAATCTTGTTTAATTAAATGTAAAAAGAAAATATTCTCATCTATAATACAGCTGAAACTAGGACATGACTATTTCAAATCTTATATACAAAGATTTGATGATAGATTTGACTTAATAGAATACTCATTCTGCAATATAAATGAGAATTCTGAGTATATTGTAATGCACTGTGCATTATACAATAGTCTCTGAGTCAGATTGAAAGAGAAGTATGATCTAAATTAATTAAATATGAGATTCTTATTCTCAACTGAGACAGGAATTAAATACTTAATAGACTTTCTATCAGAAACTCAAGCAGCTACAAGAAAATGACTAAATTCAGAATTATCTGAATATGAAGAGAAGGAAATCAATCAGATATAGTCTGTTAAAACAGATATACACTCTCTTTTAATAATTTGTTTTGTTATAGTCTCTCTTTACTTTGTCTTTTTCTTTATCTTTTTCTTTCAATTTCTTTCTATCTATCTATTTAATGTGTCTATCTTTGAGACTGTGTTCTTTTTCTCTTTTCTTTTGTCATGATATTGTCAAATGGTTTCAAAGTATCAAAAGATGTTAAAACACTGCAATTTGTAAACAGTTTTTGTATTCTGAGCTGAAATTTTCTGATTTTACATATCTGAAATTGATGAATGTATAATAGTTAACTTTACAGACATAGAAAAAACTCTGAGAACTAAAGTTCTCAGGTGGATATCATAGTCTCTGACTGCATACATCTATAATTGAAGAATAATAATAATAATAATTCACTTCATTCTTAAGCATTTCATTTGAGATATCTTGATCAGAATTTTAATATAGCTCACTCTGCTTTTCAGATTTTAACAGTTCTATACTTTCTTCAACTGCTTTTCAATCAGCTTTTTCAAGGTTAAACTGATTAGAGAGAAGAGGATTTTCACTTATTTATTTTTCACTCAGTTTAATATCAAATTGAATAATCTCATGATCTGATTCTGATGTCTCATTTGAATTAATAAATCAGTTTACAAGTCTTTTTTCTATTAGATTTTATAATATAAAGATTAGATCTATAATAGATTTCTGTTTCATATCTTTTCTAAAGAATGTTTATTGATAAGACTTGTTAACTAGATCTATTAAATACTCAAAGATTTATTTAATCAGATTATCTGCTCTTACTGCTCTTTTATATTATGAACTTTATCAGAGATAATATGCATTGAAATCTTCTGCAATTGTAGAGTTTCTTAATGAAGTTATATTCAGAAATTCTTTATTAATTGTCTCAGTATTATTATTTTTCTTCAATAACTTTTCATTATAAATATTTATAAGCTGTATAGTATCAAACTCATTCTCTTTATCTATAATATCACTCATCAGAATATCAGGGTCAGATATGATATTAAATCTTAGATTAAATTAATATCTTGATCTCTTTCTTTCATAGATCACTACTCTTGACTTTATCTCAGACTTTTGAGATAGAAAGCAGAAGTAGCTTGAATAAGAAATGATGTATTTTTACTCAGTATTAAAATTCAGTTTCTGAAGCAGTATAAAATCAACTTTTTATTTAAACGTAATTTGAAGATAAGAATAAATATAATTTAGGTTTCTATTCACATTATTTTGAATAAATGTGATTTTTGAAGAGTTTTTAAACTTTTTTTGTTATTTTTGTTGTATATTCATACTAAAAGAGATTAGAGATTGAGTAGAATTTAATCACTATTATCAGATAGTAAATTATAACTATTTTGAAAAGTGAGAATCTTAACTGCTTGTATTATATCTAGTTTATTATCAGAGATATTTCTCAATTTTCTAATATTAACAGAAGTTTGAGAATTCAAATTCTATTTACATTTGACTGAAGAATTGAAGTTTGAAGATTTAGATAGTTGAGAGTTTCTTCTTTTTAAGCTTACAGTTGTAGATTTACTAGCTTGACTATTCTCTTCAGTTCTAGATTGACTTTGAGCTTTATCTTTTCTTCAGTTCTTTTGAGTTCTTGAAGCAAACATACATTCTTTTGAGTTAGATGCATGTTTTTCTTTATAATTAGAGCATTTAAGCAGAGTATATTAACATATTTCATCTCTTTTTGAGTAATTTTTATATTTATACTCACTAGACTTGTGATATCTAGCACAGAATGCACATTTTGAGTCTCTAAAATAAGAGATTATAAAGTGTTCATATCTTTGACAGTTTGAACACTGTGTTTGAGCTTTGAGATTCATTCTTGAGTCTTTGTATTTATAAACTCTCATTTTCAAACCTACTACTCTTACTTCAGAGATCTTTCAAGTATTTTTATATATACTAGAATAGAGGCATTTCTTCTACTTTATCTGAACTCAATTGAATTTAGTCATACAGACTCTTTTCTCAGTTGAATAGAGTTGTATTCTTCTAATTCATTTTTAAGAAGTAGTATTCCTTCTTCACAGTCAAAAATTTCAACTGAAATATCATGAAGAATGAATTTATCTCACTTTTCATCTCTCTCAGATAGAATTATTATGTTTAATAAAGATTCTACTGCTGATTTTCAGAGATTCTCATTCTGAATAAGAAATTCTGCACTGAATTCAGACATTGTAGTCAGAATAATGAAGTTTTCAAAGAAGAATAACTCAATTGAAGCTATGACTGATTTTTAAACTTTAATATTAGTTATTAACTGAGAAAAGCACTGCTGATTAATTTCATTTCTGATTCTAAAAATAAGATTTGAGTTTAGCTTGTTTCTCTGCAAGATGTTCTGATTTAAGACTTTGAGAATAAGTCTTCTATTTCTGAAGATTTGAAAGTTTTTCTCTTTTTACATTTTCTTTTTCACTTTTCTATGAATAGAAGTATAAGCAGTATTCTTTTCAGTTTTCTCAGGATTTTAAGCAGGTTTTGAGACAGCAGATTTAGAGATAGCAGACTTAGAGACAGCAGATTCAGCTGCTTGAGCATATGTTTTCTTCTGATTTAAAGAAGAAGAAGAAGAAGTAGGAAAAGAAGAAGAGCAAAGTAAAGAGTCAGTGATTGTACTGGAAATTTTCAATATTTTTTAAACTGTGTTTGAAATTTCAAGTTGGAACTTGATCACCTTCTGTAGTTGTCTAGTCTAGGCATAGTATTAGAGAGAAAGTACAGTACATTTTCATTGAAATATATGAAATAATAAATTAATTTAAAATAATTGTTAAACTTCTCAGTAATATAGTTAATAAGAGTAGTCGACAACCGCTCCACCACGAACTCGCTCGATTTTTCGAATAAGAACCCGCCGATAGATCCATTGAAAAGCCCTTGATCATACAAGCATTTTGACCCCATCGCCGACCGCATACCCCGTGTGGTGGTGGAGTTATCCAGCCAAACATGAACCAGACATTGTTTGAAACTCCTGTGTGGGATTATCCCCTGTTCTCCTCTATCACACCACAACTCTGGGCCAAATTGCCATACAAATTGTAAGATGAAGAGATCTAGTCATATGCATCAATCTTCTTGATTTTAAAAGATTCTCAATCTGTAATTGTAAAGATATCTGAGAAGTGATCTCTGTAAAAACCCTGTCCATCTTTGATGTTTTAAAACATCAACACTAAGTCTCACCCTTGTACTACTCTTCTCAATCTGGCTCATTCTCAGCAGGAAAATACAAAAAGATATCTCAGTGATAATATTAAGCACATAATCAATGAATACTTCTGAAGTGTAATCTCTGCAGTCTGTTTTCAATGTATCTAGATATTAATATCAAGTTTCACTCTTATACTACCTCTCTCAATCTGACTCATCTCTGATAGAAGAATACAAAAAGATATCTTAGCAACAGTATTTAATACATAATCTGCAGATAACAAGTCAATAGAATAAGTCAACAGCATATTAACAACTATAAATTCAGTATATCTCAAGATCTGACTGAGTCTTTGATCTCTGTACAGTGAGATATATTAAACCTAGTTTTAATATCTCAATATTCAATAGATTCTGCAAGAGATTGAGAACAGTAATACTAGATTTCTATTGAATTTAAGACTTAACTCTGTATTGATATAATCATTGATAAAGTCTTCTATTTTGAGATATAAATAACCAGTTCCTCTACATTCTGCTGACAATATTTATATTATTATATAGAAACAGACTTATATTCTCTATAATATCAAGACTCTGAAGAGAGAAAGTCTTGATAGAGAGTATACAGTAGTATATATCTTAGCAGTTTCTATCTCATTCTTCTGCAGCTATTAATGCAAAAAAAAAGATCTTAGAAATAGTTTTTTACTTCTCTTGTAAAAGTAAGATGTTTTTCTCTGAGTTTTATACAATATTCTTACAAAGAATTAAAAACAGAGTTGTTTTCTGTTATAATTTTATATTCTTTTAAGTAAGAATTACTTTTTCAATGACTGAAGAGCTTTTATTAATACTTAATTCTTTTTTACACTCTTTATTAACTGATTTGAGTTACACACTTGTTGTGTGAGAAGAATTGAATAATTTAGAATAAAATTAAATAGTTTTGATCAATTTCTCTGCAAAAAATTGATTTATTTTTTATCAGTTTTTCTTCTAAAAACTGTTATATTATCTAATTTATTATTAATTGATATCATACTTTTCCTCACTGTATCTCAAGAAAGAGATTGTAAAGATTTTATTAATTTATCTTAAAAATCAATTCTAGTTTATTAGATTCTCTTTAAAAATCTAATCTAGTTACTGAACTAGTGTGAAAAAAATCAGATATTTTATATATAAAAGTCTTTTATTCTTCTTTTGAAACAGTCTGATTAACTTTTCAATTGAAAATAGACTTAGAAATCTCTTAATTGAAACAGTCTGATCAATCTTTCAAAAGAGTTTAATATATATCTCAATTGAAATAGTCTGATCAACTTTTCATTGAGTGAGAATAATGAGTTCAAAAATACACTCAGTTGATGTGAAAAAAGATACTTTCTCAAATACTATTTCTGAGATTGAAATTCTGAAGAGAAGAAGGAAAGAAGAAATAGAGAAATAACAAGTTCTTGAAATACAGAAACTTGAAAAAGTAAGCAAGATTATTGAAAAACAGTGTCTGAGTGAGATGAATAAAAAAATTCTGTTAATTCTTCATACTCAGACTAGACAACTACAGAAGATGATCAAGATCAAACTTGGAATTTCAAATACAGTTCAAAAAACATTGAAAATTTCTAGTACAATCACTGACTTCTTATTCTGCTCTTCTTTCTCTTTTTCTACTTCTTCTTCTTCTTTAAATCAGAAGAAAATATATACTCATGCAGCTGAATCTACTATCTCTAAACCTGCTATTTCAAAATCTTCTCAAAATCCTAAGAAAACTGAGAAGAATAATACTCATACTTCTATTCATAGAAAAGTGAAGAAAAAATTGTAAAAGAAGAAAAACTTTTAAATCTTCAGAAATAGAAGACTTATTCTCAAAATCTTAAATCAGAATATCTTACAAAGAAACAAGCTAAACTCAAATCTCATTCTCAGATTTAGAAATGAAATTAATCAGCAGTTCTTTTCTCAATTAATAACTGATATTGAAGTTCAAAAATCAGTTATAGCTTCAATTAAGTCATTCTTCTTTAAAAACTCAATCATTCTGACTACAATGTCTGAATTCAGTGCAGAATTCCTTATTCAGAATGAGAATCTCTGAAAATCAGTAGTAGAATCTTTATTAAATATAACAATTCTATCTGAGAGAGATACAAAGTGAGATAAATTCATTCTTTATAATATTTCAGTTGAAATTTTTGACTGTGAAGAAGAAATACTACTTCTTAAAAATGAATTAGAAGAATATAACTCAATTCAACTGAGAAAAGAGTCTGTGTGACTAAATTCAATTGAGTTCAGATAAAGTAGAAGAAATGTCTCTGTTCTAGTATATATAAAGATACTTAAACAGTCAAAGATCTCTGAAGTAAGAGTAGTAGATTTGATAATGAGAGTTTATAAATACAAAGACTCAAGAATGAATCTCAAAGCTCAAACACAGTATTTAAACTGTCAAAGATATGAATACTTTACAATCTTCTATTTTAGAGACTCAAAATATGCATTCTGTATCAGAGATCACAAAACTAGTAAGTATAAATGTGAAATATGCTTAAAAAGAGATGAAATATGTCAATATACTATACTTAAATGCTCTAATTACAAAGAAAAACATGCATCTAGCTCAAAAGAATGTATGTTTATCTCAAGAACTCAAAAGAACTGAAGAAAAGATAAAGCTCAAAACAAATCTAGAACTGAAGAGAATAGTCAAATCAGTAAACTCATAACTGCAAGCTTAAAAAGAAGAAACTCTCAACTATTTAAATCTTCAAACTTCAATTCTTCAGTTAAATATAAACAGAATTTGAATTCTCAAACTTCTATTAAGATTAGAGAATTGAGAAATAACTCTGATAATAAACTAGATATAATGTAAGCAGTTGAGATTTCTACTTTTCAGAATAGTTATAATCTACTATCTGATAATAGTAATTAGATTCTACTCTACTCTCTTTTAATATGAATATACAATAAAAATAACAAAAAAAGTTTAAAAACTCTTCAAAAATCACAGTTATTTAAAATAATGTGAATAGAAACTCAAATTACATTTATTCTTATCTTCAAATTACATTTGAATAAAAAGTTGATTTTATACTACTTCAGAAGCTGAATTTTGATACTGAGTAAAAATATGTTATTTCTCATTCAAGCTACTACTACTTTATATCTCAAAAATCTGAGATAAAGTCAAGAGTAGTAATCTATAAAAGAAAGAGATCAAGATATTAATTTAATCTAAGATTTGATATTATATCTGATCTTGATATTCTGATGAATGATATTATAGATAAAGAGAATAAGTTTAATATTATACAGCTTATAAATATCTATAATAAAAAGTCATTAAAGAAAAATAATAATATCTGAATAATTAATAGAGAGTTTCTAAACATAACTTTATCAAGAAACTCTATAATTGTAGAAGATTTCAATGTATATTATTTCAGATGAAATTCAGAATGAAAAAGAGCAGTAAGAGCTGATAATCTGATTGAATAAATCTTTAAATATTTACTAGATTTAGTTAACAAGTCTGATTAATAAAACATTCTTTAGAAAAAGATATGAAACAGAAATCTATTATAGATCTAATCTTTATATTATAAAATCTAATAAAAAAAAAGACTTGTAAACTGATTTATTGATTTAAATGAGACATCAGAATCAGATCATGAGATTATTCAATTTAATATTAAACTAAGTGAGAAATAAATGAGTGAAAATCCTCTTCTCTCTAATCAGTTTCACTTTACAAAGACTGACTGAAAGACAGTTGAAGAAAGTATAAAACTGTTAAAATCTGAAAGACAGAGTGAGCTATATTAAAATTCTGATCAAGATATCTCAAATGAAATACTTAAGAATAGAGTAAAGCTCATTACATTTATTATTCTAACAAGTGTTAGAGATAATATTTCAAAGAGAAAATCATCTGAGTATTCAAAATCTTAATGAAATGAGAATATCTCATTTAAAAGAAAAGAATTAGCTACTGTCAGAAGAGATTGAAAGAACAATATAATATTTAATAAAGAGTTTAAGACTGTCAGAAATGAATATTTTTCAGATATTAAAAGAGCTAAAACAGAGTACTGAAATAAATTTCTTAAAGAAGTATAAGAAAAGAAAGTTTTTAAAGCTTTTAACTATACTAAAACAAGAAGTGTAGCAAAACTTTCAGTCTTAGAATATAAGTTTCAGAATGAATTATATACAGTAAACTCTTTTATGACAAAATATTAAGCTTTTATAAGAATTCTCTTTCAAAACTCATTAGATTCAGATTCAGAGAAAGAGAATATATCACTTCTCAACTATATTGATGAAAATGACTGAGAATAGCCTGATCTTACACAAGATGAATTAGAGTCAGCTATCTTCTCAAGTTCTGTTAAAACTGCTGCAGAGCCTGATTCAATTAATCACTTAATTATTCAAAATATATATTTCTACTTAAAGAATGAGTATTTTGAGCTCTTTTTTAATCTCTTAAAAAATAGATATCATTCTGAATACTGAAGAGAAGTCACTGAAGTGATTCTTATAAAATCTAACAGAAAAACTTCAATTTCTAAGTCATATAGAGTAATATCTCTATTAAACTATCTAGAAAAGATTTTGAAAAAGATAATAACTACTTAACTATCTTTTTTCAGCTCTATTAATAACTCTCTTTTATTCAGTAAATAAATGAGAGATAGAAAACAATGTTCTGTAATTGACACTGTTCTCTCAGTTATTCATAATATTTAAATAACAAAGTATGAAGATCTGATCTCAACTGCAGTTTTTATTGATATAAAAGAAGTATTTAATTATGTTTCAAAGTCAAAGTTAATTCAGACTTTGAAGATGTTAAAACTGTCACTTTCTCTAATAAAATGAGTTAACTGTTTTATATCTAAAAGAATCATACAACTTTTCTTTGATGAAATGAAATAAGACAAGACTGAGATAAAAATATAAGTACTGTAAGAATCTCTAATCTCACTTATTTTATTTATGATATACACTGTATATCTATTCAAAGATAGAAATATGAAAATAGTGTAATCTCTGAGTTATATAGATGATATTGATCTAATCTACAGCTTAAAAACTATTAAAGAGAATTTGAAAGTGATTAAAAAAGCTGTGAAGAAAATCTTTGTCAGAGTAGATATCAATTAAATTCAATTTAATATGAATAAAACTAAGTTAATTCATTTCTTTTCTAGATTCAATGAGAAAGAACTATCTCTAACTCTTTTAAATAGAGAGATTAAACCCAGTTTAAATGTCAAATGATTAGAAGTATGATTAAACTTCAAGTTGAATTTTAAATATCATATTCAACAAAGAACTGTCAAGGCAGAAAGACTATTGAACAACATTATTAAACTATTAAATACAGAGAGAGGTCTATTCTTCCAGGCTATGAGATAGTTATATATAGCCTGTATTATCTCAGTAGCTAATTATGAAGTTCAAGTTTAATGAAATAATTAAGAAAATTTCACTGAACTCTTTCAAAGTCTGTAAAATAGAGCTTTGAGAAGAATTTTAAAAGCATTCAAATCATCTTCTATTAAAGCAATGAAAATTAAAGCTTTAATTTCTTCTTCTGCTATTAGATTTGAAAAGACCTGTATAAACTATGCTCTGAGAGTTATAAAGATAAGCTTAAATTATATAATCAGAAAAAGAGTCTTTTCTTCATTTTCACTAATTAACTCTGAAAAGGAACTGAATTGAAATAGATTTCTTAATTGAAATAAAAATAATTCTTTAAAGAAAATGTCTTCTTAACTGTACAGACTATACTCACTGATTAAAAATCAATTTTCTTCTTTAAATATTGAAAAAGTTGATCATAAGAAGTTATCTCTCTGAAGAGAAAAGCTTGAATCTCTTATAGACTTATGAATAAGTAAACTATCTAAAGAGAGAGAATATGAATAACATTTGAAGAGAATTTCTACAATTAATATAAAAGACTCTATTCTGATTTATTCAGATGACTTAAAAAACAAAAATTTGAATAGATTAGATACAGACATTGCTTATACTGAAGATAACATTAATTTTATCTCAGATTTCTGAAATTTAGGCTGTGAATCTGAAGTCTTTGACACTGAACTATTTATAATAGTGAAAGCTTTCAAACTTATTAAAATAAAATCTCATAAAAGAGAAAATAGTTTAAAAGAGATATAAATATTCTCTGATAGTCAAGCTGCTTTAAAAAGACTTAGAAATAGTCAGATTCATAATAATTAAATGAATCTTGAACTGATCTTAAACTCTGTTTTAAAAATTCAAAAGAGAAGAATATCAAAACTGATAATTCATCTACACTAAGTTCCTGCTTATATGAATATTCATGACAATGAATTGACTGATTCAGCTGTAAAAAAAGATTCAGAACTAAGCAGATCTATTCAAAAAATTATATTCTGATCTTTTATAAAGAGAAAAATAAAAGAATCTTGTTTAAACAAGTGAAATGAAAGCTGACAGAAATAAAAGAAGAGTATACATTATTCAAGATTTGAAATAAAACTCAAGTAAAAATCTTGTTTAATTAAATGTAAAAAGAAAATATTCTCATCTATAATACAGCTGAAACTAGAACATGACTATTTCAAATCTTATATATAAAGATTTAATGATAGATTTGATTCAATAGAATGCTTATTCTGCAATACAAATGAGAATTCTGAGTATATTATAATATACTGTGCATTATACAATAGTCTAAGAGTCAGATTGAAAGAGAAGTATGATTTAAATCAATTAAATATAAGATTCTTATTCTCAACTGAGACAGAAATTAAATACTTAATAGACTTTCTATCAGAAACTCAAGCAGCTATAAGAAAATAACTGAATTCAGAAATATCTGAATATAAAGAGGAGAAAATTGATCAGATATAGTCTGTTAAAACAGCTATATACTATCTTTTAATAATTTATTTCATTACAGTCTCTCTTTATTTTACTTTACTTTTTTCTTTCTATTCTTTTCTATCTATCTATTTAATGTGTCTATCTTTAAGACTGTGTTCTCTTTTCTTTTGTCATGATATTGTCAAATGATTTCAAAGTATCAGAAGATGTTAAAACACTGCAATTTGTAAACAGTTTTTATATTCAGAGCTGGAATTTTCTGATTTTACATATCTGAAATTGATGAATGTGTGATAGTTATCTTTATAGATATAGGAAAAACCCTGAGAACTTTTAATTCTCAGGTAGATATTATAGTCTCTGACTGTATACATCTATAATTAAAGAATAATAATAATAATAATAATAAGAGTAGTAGTGATAAGAAATCTATTAATAGTAATAATTCTCTTCTCTTCTTTATAATCTTCATCAGCTTCTCTACTATCACTGTTAATTCTTTCTTTTTCTTCTTTCTTAATTATCTGACTCTGATAAGTGTTCTGAGTCTCTGAACTTATAAAATAATCACTAAAATAGTAAGTTAGAGTTAGTGAAATAAATCTCAGATTTATTCAGAGATTAATAATTATATAGACTTTCAAATACTTAGTATCTAATTATCTTAAAATCTTAACTTTTAAATATTAGATAATTAATAATAGTGTCTCTCAGATTATGATTAATCTATAAATCTTAATTCATAAGTTCAGTGATATGATTAATAAGAGTAATATAACTAGAAATAAAGACTATGAAAGAAACTTAATTCAGTTAATTTAAAAGAATTTAGATAGAAGTGTCTGTAATTTTTAATAGAGAATAATACTGATAAATGAGATAGTTTTTAGACTTAGTAATTATATAGATTAGATTCAGTGATATTATTAATATAATAATTGATTTTTTCAGTTTACAACTTATTTACAGTGATTTCATCATTTATTCATCATTATACTATGATTTACAGCTCGGCGACCTTGTCGCCGATTGAAATGGTGGAACAACCATAATCCGGTCGTGTAATAACCCTACGTTCTTCCCGTATGAATAGGATAGATTACACACAACAACGTTATCCTCCAAGAAAGCGTCTGATCACATGACTCGTTTTCAGCGTCTGGCTGTGGAGAAGTGACACATCTCACAGACCTCTGAAATACGAGCCTCATCCTACCTGGATATCAGATAGATCTATATAAGAGCTGTCTGTCCAGGTGATCGGTCTTACCGCCCATTCATTCTGTTCGTTATCAAGTTTCCGTCACAATGGCCGCCACCACCAACGTCTTAGTCGACCATTCGCCCAATAACCCCACCAAAGCTCAAACCCGCGAGAACGCAGCCAATCTGATACTGATCGATAACTATGATTCCTTCACATGGAACGTGTATCAGTACCTCGTTCTAGAGGGAGCAAATGTGACGGTATTTAGAAACGACGAGATCACACTGGACGAGCTCATTGCAAAGAACCCCAGCCAGTTGGTTATCAGTCCCGGCCCAGGCCACCCTGATACAGACGCTGGCATAAGTCAAGATGCAATCCAACATTTTAGCGGGAAGATACCCATTTTTGGCGTTTGTATGGGACATCAATGCATGATATCTAGCTTTGGTGGGAAAGTTGATGTGACGGGGGAGATCCTTCACGGAAAAACTTCTTCCTTAAACCATGATTCGAAGGGTGTCTATGCCACCCTCCCACCATCCCTAGCCGTTACGCGCTACCATTCACTGGCAGGATTGCAGCTAACCATTCCTGACTGCCTCGAAGTCACTTCGTGGACTGAGTTTGAAAAGGATAGTGGCCGCAAAATTATAATGGGGGTTAGGCACAAAGAGTATACTGTGGAAGGTGTTCAGTTTCACCCAGAGAGTATTTTGTCGGAACATGGGCGGACTATGTTTAGGAACTTTCTGAATCTTCGTGGCGGTACCTGGAAAGAAAACGGCGGCCTTGTTTCTCAGCCAGGTGAGGCAGCAGCAGCCCTGAGCAACGGAGTAAAACCTACAAAGAAGGAGTCGATTTTGGATAAGATTTACGCATATCGCGAAATTTCAGTTAGTAAGCAAATGGCGATTCCTTCCCAAAGACCAGAAGACTTGCAAGCCGCATACGACCTTGGGATATCTCCGACCCAAATATCATTTCCAGACCGGCTGAGACAGACATCGTTTTCGTTGTCACTGATGGCAGAGATAAAGAGGGCATCCCCATCAAAGGGTCTCATTTCGTCATCTACTTGTGCTCCAATTCAAGCTCGGAAATATGCCATGTCTGGAGCAAGTGTTATATCGGTTCTTACTGAACCGGAATGGTTTAAAGGAGGCATTGAGGATCTACGGGCCGTTCGCCAGAGCCTTGAGGGCCTCCCAAACAGACCGGCTGTACTACGAAAGGAATTTATTTTCAATGAGTACCAAATTTTGGAGGCTCGATTGGCTGGTGCAGATACTATCTTACTTATTGTCAAGATGCTCGACACCGAGCTACTCCGGCGGCTTTACCAATATTCTCAACAACTGGGCATGGAACCTCTCGTCGAGGTAAATACGGCCGAAGAAATGAAGATCGCAGTTAGCCTCGGCTCTCAGGTTATCGGTGTCAATAACCGTGATCTGAAAAGCTTTGAAGTCGACTTGGGTACCACGAGTCGGTTAATGGATCTAGTGCCGGATTCAACAATTGTATGTGCCTTAAGCGGAATATCCGGCCCAGACGATGTCAAAGCTTATAGCACAGAGGGCGTAAAGGCAATCCTCGTCGGGGAGGCATTGATGCGTGCCGAGGACACAAACCTCTTTGTCTCCCAGCTGCTAGGTGGCGGGAACCCTCTTCCTACGTCGATTCCTAAACGGCCCCTACTTGTGAAAATATGCGGAACCCGCACACCTGAGGCCGCGCGCACAGCGATTGCATCCGGCGCTGATCTAATTGGCATAATAATGGCGAAGGGGCGCACTAGAACGGTCTCGGATGATACTGCTCTGGAGATATCTAAAGTGGTTAAATCAACGCCTCGTCCAGCATCCACGGTAAGTGGAATACAGGAATGCATCAACGATACTTCCTCTGTCGACTATTTTGACTATTCGTCCCAAATACTCTGCCATCCTCGCCGTGCATTGCTGGTGGGCGTGTTTTTGAATCAACCGCTATCGTATATTATTTCCCAACAACAAAAGCTTGAGCTTGACGTCGTTCAACTCCACGGGTCGGAGCCGATAGAGTGGGCGAGCCTAATACCTGTTCCAGTAATAAAGAAATTTTCTCCCAACGAGCCAGGGTTATCACGACATGCCTACCATACACTTCCCCTCTTAGATTCTGGTGCTGGCGGCTCGGGTGAGAAACTCGACATTTCGTGTGTACAGGACTCCATTAAGAAAAGTGACAGCCTTCGGGTGATACTTGCTGGTGGATTGGACCCCTTGAATGTTGCCGACACGCTTCAGCAGCTAGGTCGATATGGAGACCGCGTGGTGGGCGTTGATGTTAGCAGCGGAGTTGAGTCAGACGGATCACAGGACCTGGAAAAGATAAGGGCTTTTGTGAAAGCTGCTAAAGCTTTCAGGACTTGATGATATGAGACTGATCATTTTATATATTGAACTTCATGTCCTTAATATAAAAAACAGAATAAAAATTCAGTTACACAGCTCCCAGCCCTGTGACCTGTGCTTCATTGCCGATTTTTATATTGTTTAGAGATCCCTCTCAACCAGCCTTGACCTTTTATGGTTTCACTCTTCATACCAGTTAACCGTATCATACAATTAACGTTTTTATAATCTTCATCTTATGACCATTTTAGCAGCATTCGGACCTTGGCCTCTTCAACTCACTTCATCGGAATCGCGCGCCTTTCTCTTCAAAAACTTTTCACTTCAACCTCAGCGCACGCCCGTTACCGCACTTCTTCCCCCCTTTCCCCACATATACTTTGGCGTTGAGACAGGAAATTGCAATCTTGAGGAAACCCCCGCCATATCCAAATAAAAGACGCTATTCCCGGTCTGCTTGGCTTCTCACAAGACATGGGGAAGACTTTCCGCAAGCAACACATCAGCCTGGCTGGTGATTTCGGGCCAATCTCCGAGAAGATCAAGCAGTGGGTTGAGGCCAACGGTGGTGATTTCTCAAAACACCCTGAGAAAGGTGCAACAACTCATCTTATCACGACCAAGGATGCGTTCCGGAAGCGCGATGCAACGGGTATATAACCATATACCTCCTTGGTTTCCCTAGCTTTCTTCGTTGTGTATTTTATTCTACTTCTTCTTCTCTAAACAAAACTAGCGGTGTGGCGAATTATTCACCTGGTGAATTTCAACTTTCACAGTCCAACAGGCTCGCAAAATCAAGGGCCTTAAAATTGTGAAGCTGGAATGGCTTGAGGATTCCCTTCTGTCCAAAACCAGGCGACCCAAACGTGAGAATGAATATCTGTGGTACCAAACACGAGGCACCTGCAAGAGGGATACAGGAAAGCGCAAGAATGCCTCCAAGAATATTGATGGCGTAGGCTCCAGTATGTTGCTTCACTTACTGAAATCGTGCAACGACAATTCCCGCTATCAAGGTACTAAATAAATGAAACATGGCAACAGACTGCTTGAAAAAGCAACGGCGTAACCATGGTCCGGGAAATGAGGTTGGTCAGTGCAGCTCTTTGTAGACCCGGTAGACACTCGTTTCATACTCTGCTCACTGGTGATTAATAGACGACCATCATATATTTACCGATTCTGAAGGATTTTGTTATCTTGTGACTCTTGTGCGCCCTCTGGAAGACGTCAGGTTCAAAGAAAAACATACCCTTCAAGTATGAATGAAAAAACACTGGGTTCGAATTGCTAGCAATTCTCTCTTGTCTCCGTATCCGATTTTCATATCTCCCACTAAACATACAATACAGCTCTACGAATCTGATTCAAGCCCTCATGCCTATGTAGCGTTGGTGAAATACACTCGGGTTGGAAGGGCTGGATCGGCGTTTCTTGCGCCGACTGGAAGTACATGGGAGTTCGCATTCGGAGCCTTCACCAAGTTTTTCAAGGCCAAATGTGGGAAACGATGGGAGGAAAGGATGGACGACACCGAGCGTCTACCGCGAAAAGACGGAGAAGGATGCGTCCTACCCCCGAGCGAGAACTGGTTGAGGTTTGAACCACAAACAGGGATACCGGCAGGCACTGCAGATCGAGTAGTTCCACTGCTTCGGCAGAGCAAAGACAGACGAAGGAAGTGGAATCATGAGAACTGAAGTGTAGTCAAGGAGCAGCCTCATACTGCGCTGCCGTAAATGGGACTGCAGCATATTTTTGATATATTGTGGCGGGCGTATTGCTTGCGAAAACAGAATTTTCCCAGCCCCCTCTGAAAATTAGTAGCAAAACACCACAAAAAAATCAAAATATCCATGTTGCTCTAGAATCATTCAATTATCATCCAATACACATCTTTTTCGTTCAATTATCATTCAAATACACGTCTTTCTTAGACTGGCCGCCGGGACCATGAATTTCATGTTTGGTCCCATTTGGTCTGGTCCCATATATTTCCTGACATGAATCCCGCTGGGACTGGCTATCAAAAAAACATATAAAGTGACTATATATCAGATCTTAAAATGAAATCATGACTTGAAAAAAATGAGAAAGTGGTCTCATTTGATCCCATTTAGTTTCATTCTTGGCATAAAGTTACTATTTTTAGACATTTTAAGGTTTTTTTTAGACTATTTTTAATTTTTTAAAAAGTAATGCTTTTTGATAACACTCAAATGAGATTTAAAGTCATTTAAAGCAATAAAAATAATTTAAATTGAGAAGTGAAAATCATGATCTCATTTGAAAAATGTGACAAGAGTAGATTGACTGCTGAAATCATGAATTTCACATTTAATCTCATTTAATCTGATCTCATACATTTCTTGATGTGAATCTCACTGAGACTAGTCATTAAAAAAACATGCAAAGTGACTATATATGAGATCTTAAAATGAAATCATGACTTGAAAAAAATGAGAAAGTAGTCTTATTTGATTTTATTTAGTTTCATTCTTGATGTAAAGTTACTATTTTTAGATATTTTAAGGTTTTTTTTAGACTATTTTTAATTTTTTAAAAAGTAATGCTTTTTGATAACACTTAAATGAGATTTAAAGTCATTTAAAGCAATAAAAATAATTTAAATTGAGAAGTGAAAATCATAATCTCATTTAAAAAATGTGATAAGAGTAGATAGTAAGTCTTACTGAGACAGTATAAGACTACTATCTAATGTTAAAACTATGTAATGAGATCAGTTGAATTAGTAATAAGATTATCAAAAAATCTGATTCTGGTCTCAGATACAGTCACACAGTCAGTCTAGACAAGAGTAGACAGCAAGTCTCACTGAAACAGTATAAGACTACTATCTAATATTAAAACCATGTAATGAGATCAGTTGAATTGATAATAAGACTATTAAAAAATCTAGTTCTGATCTCAGACACAGTTATATAATCAGTCTAGTCTTTCTTATCTTTATCATTAATATACTATTTCAACTTAGTAATTTCACCACGGTTCTTTGTATTTTCTATATTTTTTAATATTATGATATAATTTTAATATCTGTATTTTCTTTCATATAATTAATATTTAATCTGTATTTAATATTATACAACAACTCATTATAAGTTTTACTTGTATATAAGTATAATAAAATAATAATAATAATAATAATAATAAAAATAATGATTTATAAAAATTAGTGAAAAATCAACTTGTAAATATTTTTTTTAATGAAAATAATTTCATAAAAGGTAAATTATTATATGAAATCATTAATTTTTACAAGAATAATTAAAAGTTAACTGAAACTTTTTTAAATAAAAAATATGAAATAAATTAGTATAATAGTCAGAGAAAAATCTGTAAATTATATAAAAATTTCACAGAATAAAAAACTGAGTGATAGACTTTTTTCTTTTTACAGTAATTATACTAATTAAAGATTTTTTCTTACTAAGATTTTATTTTATAAATATGAAGAGTTTTTAATAAGTATTACTATAATACTGAGTCTGATTTTATAAAATTATTCACTGAAAAAATTCATGAATAAAACTTTAAAAAAAGAGAGATATATAAGAAATTCTATTTTTCATAATTTTTTTATTTTTATTCTAATCTCTTATATAATTAATAGAGTTAGTGACTCTTAATTATATATAATTATATAAACTGAAGTTTGTAACTATTATTCACAACTCAACTTGAATATTATTATATATTTATTTTTTATATTTATTTTTCTACTGTGAATACTTTTAGTAAATTATTAGTATATATTATATCAAGCTGTGAATCTCTGAATAATTATCTATAAGTACTTATTTTTATATTTAATCATAATCTTATTGTACTCTGATTATTAATATTGTGTGATTTGAGTGTGTCTAGCTCATTACAATTTAACTGATATATTATTAATATATTAACAATTTCTAATTAATTGCACATTGTGAAAAGATTAATGATTGTTTATGTATAACTTTTTTTGAAACATTTTGACATTGATTACAGTGATGACACAGTGAATCTACTGTTATTCGGAGCCACTAATTTCCGGTATGAATACTGCGTACTGCAGCAGTGCTGGTCAATTACTCAAGGCGCTGATGGGCCTTTCAACCAACCACAGCCCCGATTTTCAAAGGCTTAAAGTGTAAGTTCGCCTCCACTCAAATCCCAGGCACCAAACTGCAGCAATGATTGAGGAAATTTGATTGATCGAGATAATTTGCAGTGAGAATAGAAGTTCTTTGCATGCTGGTAATAAAGTTAATACTCTCTTCCCTTTTCAATTTATATATATTGTATAGAGATGCTTTAAACTTAGTTAACTCTCGAAGCCGCGAAGAAAATGTGGTCGGATATAGATTTATCCGCTTCCGGTAACTAGGGATCCACTAAGCTTAAATGAGTTAGTTAATCTTTTGTTGATTCAACCCGCGCAAATACAATTAAGCTTGAGTGAGGCCTTTGGTTGTGACATCTGGTCCTGTTGTGCTTCTCAAGCGCGACTAGAGTAATATCTCACGACACGTTCTCGGTGACGGGCCATGATATAATAGAGAACCATATGGCTCCACCGCCAGCCGTGTATTTTCCGTCCCTGGACGAATGCTTCTCTGGGGACTTCCAACTTATGTATGTCTGCCAGTTATCAGCTACCATAGGAAAATTACTGACCGGATTGCACATTAGATCATGGAAATCGGCTTTTCTACGGTTGGCGAATGCAAAGACAGATGTCGGGGAAGCTGACAGTCTCTACAAATTTTTGTCTTGCCCGGAGAGCATCCGAATTCTTTCTAATCCCTTGAACCCGTTTACTCCTCCGAATGAAAAATCTAAGTCCGATTTTCAGTCCAAAACTGCTGCCATTCATGTGCCAACAGGTATTAAGGGTCCTTGGAATTTAGACGAAATAAAAAGTGACGCGACGTGGTTAAGCAAGCGGACACAGATCAATGAGATTTCTGCACTCAGAATTGTTGTGTACGAACGCCAAAATCGACCCGGTGACCAGCTTCTGAGCGAATTTTCCGAGGAGGAGACGACAAGCCTTCAAGGTGCGATTGGACTTGGCAACCTTTCGCAGTCTACTAAGGGAGCCCAGGCTACTGAAATTCTAAAATACAAGGGGGAAACAAACCTCCAGCCAAATGGGTTTTCAGAAGAGGAATTAAGGCATTTGAAGTTATTCCAGCTATATTTGTCGGAAAAACAGCATATACTCAAAACTTCTCTGCGACTTTTATGTGTGGCTTTGCGTAAAAGAGCACCTGGTAGCCATTACGTGGATTCCCGAAAACCACGAGTTGAACGTGCTCAGACGAAACTAGAAGAACTAGGA
This sequence comes from Blastomyces gilchristii SLH14081, assembly GCF_000003855.2. Classification (NCBI taxonomy): domain Eukaryota; kingdom Fungi; phylum Ascomycota; class Eurotiomycetes; order Onygenales; family Ajellomycetaceae; genus Blastomyces; species Blastomyces gilchristii. The sequence goes on from NW_003101681.1 coordinate 634,936, forward strand.
AAATCCATATTTGGGCTTCAATCCGGGAAAGGCACTGATGCCGTTTCTATAAAACAGTGCATTGAGGCTGTTCGAACCCGAATTGGTAATTTAGAAGCTGGGAGTGGGTGGCTTCTTCCTGACGAACCCAATGTGGAAATCGAGCTGGCCTGGCAAACGAACGTTCTTGAGGAGCTTAACCAAATCCTTCAATTCCTTGTGCTTCAACTTCAATCCTCGAATGCCATCCCATCCGCGGAGCTCTTCCTTTCTTGGCTACGTTTAATGGCCGAATATGATTTCCTTGAAATCCTACTCCCGGTAAGTTTTAGTCCTGTGAATGTGCTCCTCACATGCCTAACTAGAAATTTTACAGGCTATGGAAGAACAGAATATCATACTTGGTCCTCTTCAGGCTCTCATTGCGGTTGCTACTCTATCTTTTGTCAAGCTACGAGAATCTACCTCATATTTTGAAACGGTGCCGCACTTGTCTACAATCCCAGAACCCTCAACTGGTAAAGCCCCTTTTTTCATGTCTCGCGATAATATCGCCGAAATAAACGAAATATGTTTGAAGGCAGCCAATGTGGGCTGTTTAACTGCCGCCCCTATGATTTTTGCATTCGCCATTGTTATGTTTGCAGTAAGGGAGATTGCGCTCTCCACGAAAGAGGAGCGTGAACTTCAGCAAGCCCAGCATGCTGTTGACTCTTTCAACAACAACAACGCCCCGTCCTCTTCTCCATCGCGAGTTGCTGAGCAGTCCATTTTTGAAGATATTTTTGAGAAGGCTCGTAACCCAGCTTTTGATGACGACTTTGTGAGGCTTCTTGTGACTAGCTCCGTCGATAAATGTCATGTATTTGACTTTATTGTTGCTCTAGTCGAAAGCCTTAGGCCAATTTCGGGTGCTGGTGACAGTGGCATGCTAAGCCGTTGGATAAGGGTAGAACTCTTGGATTTGATCCGTGCGAGTGTTGAGCATTTGGATTATATCCCTGAAGTGGTGTCGTCTGTCCTGTGTATTATCTCTGGCCCTACCGATGTTTGCAATGAACTTGCCAGTCCAGAGCTGAATGATGGTTGCGATCCGAGATCTATGTTTATTCAAGATCCGGTGCTCATTGATAGAATTTTTCGAGTTGCCAAATCCCGATTTCCGTACGAAGCTATTAATTTTTTGAAAATATGCCGGGCCCTGTCAGGCTCTAGCGTCGTTAATGATGATGGCCTACCATACATTGCCCAGGAACTGGAGAGCATGGAAACCTACACACAAATTGTCGCTCCTGGCTTCCAAGGATACCAACCCATCCGAGAAGATGAAAATGCCAATTTCGTTGGCCTAATCCAGCCATTGCCTATGCAAGAAACTGCCATGTCGAAAAGCACAGTCGGATATGAATCGAGTTCTAATGCGGTAGTTCTTGCTGAGTCCTGTGTTATCCCCCAAGATGCCGTCGGCCAGGTTGTCAACGACTCAAAACCGGCCGTAATAATGTGGCATCATGACTATAACTGCCTTGGCTTCCTCGGGTTATGGCTAGAGCAAGCTACTAATAGTCGCAGATCAGAGCAAGAACCAGAAGATGAGGTGGTCGCCGAAATCATAGGCCTCTTCGCTGATCTAATCACATCCGCACAAACTATTTCGAAACGCAATGGCACTGAGTCAGGTGCTAAAAGAATTCTCGAGATGGCTAGCGACGGGCTCGATCGCCATGGTGATATCATTTCCGTTGTTTTCGAGATTTTCGAACGGAATCTGCAAAACACTATTAGCAAGAGAGGTTCGAGCCGCAATCTTCAACCGGTTATCTCTTGCCTTCGCTTTATAAACGCTCTTATACCAGTTATTCCCGGCCGCGTATGGCCTTTCCTGTCCAGGAGCAGCTTTATTTGCTCAGATGGGAAAGGTGGTATGCTAGTCACTATTGTCTCGTCCATCGAGGCTACCTCTGGGGATTTCAGTTTCCTTCAGGCTTCGGTTCAAATGTTTGACCTCCTGGTTAATGATGTCATCGTTCATTCTGGAGTTCGTCGCTCTGCAGGGCGAGTATCTGCTAAGTCCAACCATCTCACCGAGTTCAGTGCAGGTATCCCGCCCTATATCATGCGCAACTTTTTATTGGCCTTGGTGCGCGTGATGGTTGAGGCGTACAATAGCAACACGACTTGGAGATTCAATGACATCTGCCAACAACTTGAAATTAATACATGTCTTGCCCTCACTATTGAAAAAATCCTATACAGCATGTATGCGACTGACGACACATCCGACCTGGATTCTAAGTTGGTGGGAGTATTCTCAAGCTCAGCAACATATATATTGAAAGTACTTCGACCGACAACAATCGAAGAGCTGCCTTTTAATCCACTCCTCCGCACTATTCTCATCAGTCTTCAAACTTCCAGCTCGAGCAGTGACCTTCGAAACCTCCAACTCCATACCCAACACATCCAGTCTGCATTAGCACTTTCGGAACGGTTGGCGCAAGCAGGAAGATTAGTCGGATCTCCAATGTCGATGCTTGAAACCCAATTATTCAAAGCGTCACCTGTGCTGATTCGACTATACGCTCTATCCTATGATTATCAACTCCCTGTTGTTTCTCTCCTTGAACTCCTGATATCGTATGCAGCTTCAGATTCGAATCACGAGCCACCCTCTGTTCTTGGCCACCTAGGAGCCAAATCATCCCGCTACTTTCTCGACTGCCTTTCGAAATTCGATCGCCCTTTCAAAAACCCTGCACTTTATGCTTCAATATGGGATCTACTTTCCACGATAATTAGCAAACGCCAACAATGGCTTGCAGTTTTTTTTCTCACAGGCTCATCTGCGAGAGATTCCTTAAAAAAGAACGACAAAGATAAATCTTCGACTATGACTGGACAACCGTTTTTGGGGATTTCCCTCGATTTATTAACGAAAATCGACTCAATTCAGCCTCAAATAGCGATATCTGCCCTAGATTTTGTTGCAAGAGCGCAGGAACACTGGCTTTGGGCTACACCTCAGATTAAAAATCATTCGGAATTCGTCCCGAAAATCGTGAATTTCGTTGCTAACTTGGATCTTCGCAAATGCCCTCCTCTAGAGCAATGCCTCAATACGAAAATCGCATCATTAGTTGCAGATATATGCGCTGTCTACTTGCACAGTGCGAAAGAATCACGGGATCTAACATTTTTCAAAACCATTATCCCTCTGATCTCCTGGTTTTCTGACAACGCAGTAAAGGTGGACGGCTATAATGCATCCCTGCACTCAAATCTCAGAAAGAACTTTGAAATGAAGTACCATGGATGCAAAGCCGTGGCCATGAAGCGCACTGGGCTCACACGCCCAGAGCTTGGCGAAAACTTTTTTTTCGACGTGAAGTTGGGAAGTAAGATCTTCGGGTATGATTTTGCCTGGAACGGGTCCCGTGATCAAGGCTTTGTGGAGGAGGTCAAACGAGCCAATCTAAACCTGTCACTTGTTGAAGCTCAAATGGTGCGTTTCTTGCATTCCCTAGCCTAAACCTCTTTTTTCTAACATGTCATAGACTCTTCTTCAAAGTTGGAAATTTCTTGCCATAGAACACTGCGCAAATTTCATGCCGGATCGAGAAATCCAAAAGTCGATGGCACGGGTTGTCCGCCACTGCCTCGTTTCAAATTCGCAGACCATACCGGATGAAAAGATCTTTTACAAAGTTCAGCAAATCCGCGCGGAATTTGCCCTCGCTCTCCTTCAACGACTTAACGACGCTAAGGCCAGGGGGGCGGAAGTTTTTGAGTTGCTGAATGTTGCATGGGATGTTACGCGCTTTCGAAATCCATCATACGAAACTGCCCTTCTCAACAATGATACGGAATACTATGGGCTTTTGTTAAACATCCTATTCCTCGCCCTACAGTTCCATGTTGCAGGGCCCTCTCGATCTGCGCCAGAAGCAGTCAGCAAAAAGCCCGAAATGTCGTCGGATTTGTCAATTGTTTTAGAAATTATCAAGGTGGTAGTCGCACAGGGCTTTCGATCACTTACGACGTACTTACATGACGAACCGCAAAAGTGCTCTCCTAGAGATTTTGCTATATTAACAGCAATATTACAAACATGTCTACGAGTGAAGGACGCGGACCGCATTTACGAACAGGCGTCCTTCCACCTTGCTGATAGCGACACACCCCGCTACGCAGCCACATTATTTTCTTGGGCCTATCAACTTACAGTTGAAGGAGATCCAGTATATGGGGAGCTCAGTATCCTATTCCTCCTGGAACTTTCCTGCATCCCCATGATGGCAGAGCAGATGGCCGCTGATGGTATTTTGGTGAAATTGTCGACTTTCCGCCTCACTGATGTCCTGCGCCAACCGCACGGATGTGGCCCATTCGATCCAATACCCAGGCTATATGCTATTTGGAATTCAGGCTTTCTTCCTCTCTGCCTCAACCTACTCTACAGCGTTGGTCGAGCTGCTCCGGAAGTGGCGGCCTTCCTCAACCAGTTCGAGGGGCAGCTACGTCGAGCGTCTGCTTCATTCTCCTTCGGACAACCCGCCACAACCTCGCCACTTGCTGGTAATCAGCTAGAATCAAGCCAACGGGTAAAAAGACTGTCGCTCGGTATGACTACTGAAGCTTGCTCATTAGCTCTCATATCCCTCATTATCAACAAATTCCGGGATGCTGGCGCAGGTACCGGCGTGGATTCCGGAAATATCCAGGAACTGAAATGGGATAGAGCACAAGTGAAAGATGATATCGAATCACTTCTTGAGAAACGATCAGTCCTCCGCTCTCGGATTGTTGCCACAAATGAAAAGGAACTTGCAATGTCCCGGCGAGAACCCATCGACCGCACTACCGGCTGCCAGAGCCAGTTGGAAGAGAAAATCGTGAAAGAGCTCCAAACGACAGTAATGTGTCTGTCTGATGGTGAGGCATCTTAACGTATTCTTGTTCTAATTGCATACTTTGCAGCAATGTTTTATTTTATTTTATATACTTCTTTCTCTTTTTTCCCAAAGCGATTGCGGCGTCAGGAATAATAGTTTGAGCTCTTGTCTTTGTCCTCAATAAACTTTGTATGTAGAGTACTTTGTACCATGGTTAGTCCTTTCAAACCCATTGGCGCGCACATTTTCATATTACTATAGATATAGTCGTCCTTTTTTTTTTCTCTCAGTTAAGGACCCTTTGATCTCCCTGAGAAATAATCTACACGCTCACAAAGATTCTCCACAAATATGCCTCCGCGCTTGCGGGCTAGTCTATGGCCCTGTGGATTCCAAGCCTTGAGGCCGGGGCCCGGGGTTACCTAAAATGGGGAATGGAATGGCTCAGCAATTGATTTGCTGTGGATAAATCAAACCTATAGTATTTACAGACCTCTGAACGGGAAACCCCTTGGAGCTGTAAGAGACACTAGCCATTCAGGAGATTGATGAAATCCTTATTTCCTTCAGGTTTGTACATACATACAATTGTCATGTTTGTTACTAGATTGGAATTATTGTGGCGGATGTATTGCTTGCAAAAGCAGAATTTTCCCAGCCCCCCTGAAAATTAGTAGCAAAACACTACAAAAAAATCAAAATATTCATGTTTTGTAAGAAATCCCGCTCCTTGCGGATCCTTTTGTAGCGGCGGCCGCCTTGGTGGCGTTGCCCTAGCGATCGCTCCGCCTGCACATGATCTCTTATGTTATATAACATAGCTAGCTGCTCCCATAATAATAGGAGAATCAATCTTTCCCACTTACAGGTTATAGCCTGGATGTTCACAATTTTTCTTTTAATAAGACTTCTTATACATGTTTTTATAGAAGAATTACACTGTAGTCAATTGTCTGTGAATTGGTTCACTTTTCTATGTTGTTATTATTATTATTATTATTATTCTTCCATTATACTCATATGCAAGCGGAGCTTATGATGAGTCCTTGCGTGATGTTAAATACAGGTCAAGTGTTGGTTATACAGGAGGAAATACAGGTGTTGAGACCACGCCAAGATAACAAGAACATAGGAAAATACAAAGGAGTGACAATTAGATACATGTGATAATAACTTCCCAGCCCAGGAACATAGAGTGATTCATTGAAGCGATTTGTACACCTCTGTATTTATTAGGAACCTGAGGTGCTTGAGTTCTGGATTTAATGTATCCCCTGCGGGTTTCGAACCCACGCGCCTTGGTTTCCCACGCCAAGGCGCTACCAGGTGGCCGCATTAACCATTCGGCCACCGGGGCTCTTTTCTATGTTGATTTGAATAGAAGATATTCTTATTATTTAGAATAAGTGTGCTTTAACAAGTGAATACATCTAGAGATTAAGAGGTTGCATTCTTTCTTCAAGTTAATAACTGAATGAGATTAATCTTATCTGAATCTCTTTCCTTATATCTATACTCAGATTGTGATAATTAATAAATAACTTATCTACTTCTCAGAGTGATAGAAAGAAGACTCTATACTTTCATTCTTATACTCAGACAGCTTAACAGATCTCTATTAATGAAGAATCAGACAAAGATGATATTACTCAGTATATAAAAGTCACAGAGAAAGTTATAAAGTTATCTACTAGTTAAGACATGAACACTCATCATGAATTCAATGATGAAATCTCAAGCCTAAGTACTATGTATATAGTACTTATAGAAGTGTGTCCTGTCAGCAGTTCTATATCTAGAATGAGTCAAGATAATATGATATTCATATTGTTTAATAATCTTATGATGATCTGTGATAGAATGAGTGTGTGTTAAGAGATTATCTCTACTGTGAATAATTTCAAATCTCAGATCTGTGAATATTAAAAGAATGTTTAAAAAGCTATAAATACTAAGACTAGACTGACCGTGTGACCGTGTCTGAGACCAGGACCAGATTTTTTGATAGTCTTATTATCAATTTGACTGATCCCATTACATGGTTTTAACATTAGATAGTAGTTTCATACTGTCTCAGTGAGACTTACTGTCTACTCTTATCACATTTTTCAAATGAGATCATGATTTCCACTTCTCAATTTAAATTATTTTTATTGCTTTAAATGACTTTAAATCTCATTTGAGTATTATCAAAAAGTGTTACTTTTTAAAAAATTAAAAATAGTCTAAAAAAAACCTTAAAATGTCTAAAAATAGTAACTTTATGTCAAGAATAAGACTAAATGAGACTAAATAAGATCACTTTCTCATTTTTTTTAAGTCATGGTTTCATTTTAAGATCTGATATATAGTCACTTTACATGTTTTTTTAATAGCCAGTCCCAGCGGGATTCACACTAAGAAATGTATGGGACCAGACCAAATGAGACCAAATGTGAAATTCATGGTCTCAGCGGCCAGTCTAACTAAGACTGTAATCATGTTTAATAGTATTGTGACGGGCTGCGCCCGATCAATTATATAGACTATTTCATTACACTTCACAGATCTCAACCACTTCATTCTCAAATGTGTATGCTCCGATTCTCAGCCATTCTCAATCGCCGATTCTCAGCTGCTATGAACGCGTGTATATTCTCCCGCCTCAAAGCTTCACTGTGTACATCATCACATACATGTATAAATATTCATCTTGATTGCTGATTCTTGCACTTTCTCTTTCTTTCCTTCTCTAATATTTTTATCTTTGTTATATAAGATCTATAATATTATATCAATCTATTCAGTGTAGACCTCTTATACTATAAAAACATTCATTGTCTTCTTATCAGAAATAATTATTTATTAAGAGATATCTGAATATGTAACAACACATAAGAAATAGAGAAACAGTTAAACAGTTAAGTGAACACTGAGTTCTTAGATAGTTCTCAGATAGAAGCTTGCTCATCAGTCACTCTGACTCTGCAACAAGATCTTATAAAGAGAATAAGATCTTATAAGAGAATATCAGTGAAAGACTCAAGAGTTCTAACACTCAGATATATAAGAATACAATTACACATTTAACAATTGATATAATCATGTCTAATAATAATATGAAACTCTTAAGTATAAGTATAGACACAGTGCTACAGTGACTCTGAGCAATGTTAAAACTATAATAATAATAAATAGCTGATATGCATGTAACTTAATAATGTCAATATGAAGAGATTCAATAACTAACTCACATAATTTCAACATCTACAGAATTGAATATAAAAGTGCTGAAAGAATACTTAGATACTTCTATATATTTCAATACTTCTGATCTCACTCTCTACTCATCATGAAGAATGAAAATACTTATAAAACTGAGTGTAGATGAAGATGTCATCAGTTCATTAATTAATCAAGATTGATATATTAATAAATGATTGAAAGATCATATAAAATAGAAGTTTTATTCATGAATGAAAGTATATAAATCAGTATTATAAATATCTGATAATATTATGAAATATCTTGATATTCTGTTCTGAGACACTACTATGTAACAGAAAGTATTAGATTGACTACAGAGTATCTGACAGAGAAATATTTCTCTTATAACATTTATTTCTGACTTCAATATCAAGATTCTAGAAGCAGGTGATTAATCTTGAGAGAATTGAATGAAGATTAGCATGCTTAAGAAGACATTAACTTTTAAACTCTTACAATCTCTTATAAGTGTAGATAAAGACCAGACTTATGAAGACTTCTACACACAGCTCTGAACAATGAATAACTGTCTTACTAAGCTCAAGAATATACAGAACAGTGATAGAAGATATTATATCTCAGTAATGTATACACTTACACTGAGGAATAACAATGATGTAGATATCATGAATTAAGTAGACTTAAATATCTATGTATAAGCAAGAATCTTTACTATCTGAACAGACTTCTGAGTTTCTGAGATCACTTCTGAAGAAGTTGCTGATTAATGTCAATGTAAAGTGTATATTAACTGTAACTGATCAGAACATATTACTTTCAACTGCTGATTAATCTATGTATCTTCATACTCAAGAGAAAGATCAGCATCTTCTTGTTTAAAGAATGAATCAGTATCTGTTCATATCAATCATATTATATTAGAGAAAGATTCAGAAGATAACTATAAAAATGTCTCAGTGAAACAGAGAAAAGATTAGCTTCTATTCAAATTTATAAACAGAAGCTTGAAGAGATCAGATGATAATAATTTAAAGAGAAGATAATAATGAATGTAATTCTTATATCTACTGTGATTAATAATATATATAATATGAAAGCTATGATAGACAGCAGTCTATATTACTATATAATGATAAAATCTTCAGTTATAAGATATTATAATCTTCAGTATATCTCTTTATCAAAACCTCAACTTCTCACAGAATTTGATGATTCAAAAGACATTTGTATCTGTTATATAATAAAGCTGATCATAGATGTGAAAGAATATTAATATGAAGATATCTATACATATGAAGTTAATAATCTTGATTATAATCTTATACTAGAACTTGTCTGACTATCTGAATAAGACATCTTATTAAACACTTGAAACAGAAGCTTGATATTCTCTAATAATGATAGAATTCACAAAGATAATATTCATAAGACTATTGATCTGATACAGATCTCTATCAATATCTATGAAATACTCAGAAAAAGAAGTCACTGAAAGAATCACTGATAGCAGAATTATATATCAATCTATTTCATCAGTCTGACTGATATTAAAAAGGCTCTAGAAAAATTATCTCATATTATAATAACAGATTCTTGTATGAAACTCTCTTAATAATATCATGAATATCTAGATATCTTCTGACAAGACAATATTATGAACATATCTCTCTTATGAGATCTCAGAGTGAATCACAGTATCAAGTTAGAGAAAAAGAATGATAAGAATCTTGAACTGTTATAAGACTCTCTTTATAACATATTCTGAGATGAACTTCTTCTTCTTTGAAAGACACTCAATAATCTGTTGAATAAAGAATTCATATATATTAATAACTCTTTCATCACAGTCTCTATTCTCTTTGCAAAGAAACCAGATGAAAAACTTCAATTCTGTGTGCACTATCAAGATCTGAACAGATTGATAAAGAAAGATTAATACTTCTTATCTCTTATCAATGAAACTCTAGCACAGATTAGATGAGCTTAATAGTTTATAAAACTAGATATCATCACTGCATTTTATAAGATTCATATTACTGAAGAAGATGAATGACTTATAGTATTCTGAACATGTTATAATCTCTTTGAATAAATAGTTACATTCTTTGAACTGACTAATACTCTCAGTATATTTCAGAAGTATATTAACTGAGTACTCTGAGATTTTCTTAATAAGTTTGTATCTACTTATCTAGATGACATTCTCATCTTTACTAATGAATTCAGAAAAGAATATCAAGAGTATATGTGAAAGATATTACAATAGCTATAAGAAGCAGAACTACTGATAGATATTAATAAGAGTGATTTTAAAGTCAAGAGTATCAAGTATCTGAGTTTTATTATAGAAGCTGATAAGAGGATTTGAATGAATTCTGAGAAAGTCTCTACTATTCTTGAATGAGAAGCTCTGTATACTGTGAAAGATATATGAAGCTTCATCAGATTTACTAACTTCTATCAGTGATTTATATGAAACTTTTCAGATATTATAAGATTACTTACAGATCTCACTAAGAAAGACTCAGTATTTCAATAATCAGTGAATATCAAAGCTGTATTTACACAGATAAAGAAGATGTTCATTAATACTTCTCTACTGATAATATTTAATTCTGATTGTGAGATAGTTATTGAAGCTGATTTCTCTGACTATATAATAGAAGAAGTGATATTATAATATAATGATGAAGAGATTCTATAATTATATATCTTCATGTTTAAGAAACTGAGTCTCACTGAATGCAATTATGAGATCTATAATAAGAAACTTCTTACAATTATATACTGTTTAGAAGAATGAAACTCTGAACTTCAAAGTATCTCTGAATTTGAGATAGTCACAGATTATAAGAATCTCAAATACTTTACAACTACTTATAAACTCACTGAATAATAGATATGATAATCTGAGTTCTTAAGTTACTTTCATTTTACAATACACTACTATTCTGATAGTCAGAACTTGATGATAGATGCTCTCTTATAATGAGAGTAAGATATATCATCTGATGTAACAGATACTCACTGAATGAACTGAGAGCATCAGCTCTTGAATCTGAAGATACTAGTTAATCAAGATGAAACAGTTTATAACACTATATATACTTTCTCAGTTAGAACTGTCATTGATATCTTCACTTTCTCTACACTGAATGAACTGTGATATACAGCAGCTCAGACAGATGAACTTCTTCAGATTCTTACTAAAGCAGTATATCAAGAAGCACTCTGATTTTTCTCAGAACTATGTATAAGAACTGATATCTCAGAATGTTTAATTGATGATAATAACACTCTATAATTCTGTGAATAATACTAGGTCTCTTACTCTGAACTCTTACACACTTGAATAATATAAGAGATACATGATTCATATATAACTGACTATTCAGACTATGAATAACTGTATAGAATGATCTTCTGAGAGTTCTACTGATCTGAGATATTAAATAGTATCAGATGCTTTGTCTGAAACTGTAATCACTGTTCTTCTGTTATCTCATGAAAGAACTGTAGAAAAGATCTATTGAAATCACTCAATATCTCTAATAGAATCTGATAAGATGTAGTAATTAACTTCACTGTCAATCTATCTCAGAGTAAGAATTGTAGAAACATTCTGATCATCATGAATTGACTGAGCAAAGATGTAATATTGAAATCTTGTGATAAGATGAATACTGAATAAGTTATTGAAGCTTTTCTACAGAGCTTATTCTATCAGATGCATGAATTACTGAGATCTATAGTATCAGATTAAGACTGTCAATTTGTGAGAACTTTCTGAACAAGAATCTGTCAAGTTCTCAAGATTATACACTGTCTATCAACTGTCTATCACTCTGAGACTGATGATATGTCAGAATGAACAATTCAGACTGTGAAGAATTATCTCTGAAAGTTCTGTAATTACTTATAAGACAATTCATATAATCTTCTTCTATATACAGAGATTGCTATCAACAGTCAAGATGCTGTTTCAACAGATATAAGTCTGTTCTTTCTTACATATAAATATTATATGAAAGTGTTGAATCTTCTAGAGATTATACAGTTCACACTGAATTCTCACAGCCTGATTCAGATCACTGATAATATAGTAATAAAACTTCAAGATATCTGTGATTAAGCAGAGGTCTTCATAATAACTATGAAACAAGATTAAGAGAATCAAATCAATGTTCACTGAGACTTCACTGAATAATATAAGATAGAAGATCTGATATAATTGAATCTTAAGAATATATAAATCACATATTCATCTCATACACTAGATTACTGCCATATCAAGTATAAAGTGATAGAAGTTCTAGATAGTCATAACTACTATCTTGACATATTATCAGAAATTCATGATATATTTCACACAAGCTTGCTTCATTATATCATCATCAATTCATTCTCTTCTCAACTGACTTCTGACTGACAGTTACCAGACATCATAGAAGAAGATAATAAGCTTGAGTGAGAGATTGAGAATATTCTTGATCAGAGATTCTGTGACTGCAGTCAGTAATATCTTATAAAATGAGTTAGCTATGATCAACTGACCTGAACTCTGAGTTCTGTGTTATCTGAAACAGTGACTCTTAATCAATGAGAACTACTTCTGAAAGAGAGGACTAATGTGGCAGGCTGCATCTGATCAATTATATAGACTATTTCATTACACTTCACAGATTCCAATCACTTCATTCTTGAATGTGTACACTTTGATTCTCAGTCATTCTTGATTGCTGATTCTCAGCTGCTATGAATGCGCGTATATTCTCCCGCCCCGAAGCTCCATCATGTACATCACCACATACACGTATAAATATCCATCTCAATTGCTGATTCTCGCACTTTCTCTTTCTTTCCTTCTCTAATGTTTTTATCTTTGTTATATAAGACCTATAATATTATACTGATCTATTCGGCGTAGGTCTCTTACAAGTATCAATTATCAGACCTGATATACAGAAATTCTTATAAATGCTGAAGTTATCAGCAGATCTGATATTCTTACAAAGAATTAATATATCTATTCAGAAGATATCAGTCAAGATATATTAAGTGCTAAAAAATGAAGTATTTATATCAAAGCACTGTATTAATATATGTTGCAGTTCTTATTAGAATCTGTACATATAATCATTGAAATTCTTGAGCCAGATAATGCAGCTGTATTATGAGAAAGAATTGAAGTTAAGTATACTGTCTCACTTGTAGAAGAATATATAAATATTATAAAAGAATTAGTCATCTTACATGTTAAGAAAAATGATTATCTAGTATTTCAGAGAAGATTCTATTATTTAATTATATATTATAAGAAGTTAGTGAACAACTCAGAAGACTTCTATCATAATCTCTTCTTTATTAATTTAAAAGATTATTAAAAGTCTTTTATTAAGATATGTTTAAATAATTTCTATGCAACTGATCAAGACTCTATTTATAATATTAATATTAAAGATCTTATAAAACAGTTGATAAATTGTATAAACAAGTCTAAGAATAAACATCTCAAGCTGTAGTAAGTTAATACAGTCATCACAATCTTCTACTATATTATTTCACTGACAGCTTCAAGTGTGACATATCTCTCTGAAGAGAAAAGCTTGAATCTCTTATAGACTTGTAAATAAGTTGAACTATATTCCGCGCTAAAACCCGCGAGCATTTGAAGAGAAATTCTACAATTAATATAAAAGACTCTATTCTGATTTATTTAGATGGCTCAAAAAATGAGAATTTGAATAGATTAGACACAGACATTGCTTATACTGAAGATAATATTAATTTTATCTCAGATTTTTGAACTTTAGACTGTGAATCTGAAGTCTTTGACACTGAACTATTTACAATAGTGAAAGCTTTCAAACTTATTAAAATAAAATCTCATAAAAGAGAAAATAGTTTGAAAGAGACATGAATATTCTCTGATAGTCAAGCTGCTTTAAAAAGACTTAGAAATAGTTAGATTCATAATGATCAAATGAATCTTGAACTGATCTTAAACTCTGTTTTAAAAATTCAAAAGAGAAGAATATCAAAGCTGATAATTCATCTACACTGAGTTTCTGCTTATATGAATATTCATGATAATGAATTAACTGATTCAGCTGTAAAAAAAGATTCAGAACTAAGCAGATCTATTCAAAAAATTATATTCTGATCTTTTATAAAGAGAAAATTAAAAGAATTTTATTTAGACAAGTGAAATAAAAGCTGGCAGAAATAAAAGAAAAGTATACATTATTCAAGATTTGAAATAAAACTCAAGTGAAAATCTTGTTTTAATTAAACTAAAAAGAAAATATTCTTATCTATAATACAGCTGAAACTGCCTCAGTGGCCGAATGGTTAATGCGGCCACCCGGTAGCGCCTTGGCGTGGGAAACCAAGGCGCGTGGGTTCGAAACCCGCAGGAATACATTAAATCCGGAACTCAAGCACCTCAGGTTTCTAATAAATACAGAGGTGTACAAATCACTTCAATGAATCACTCTATGTTCCTGAGCTGGGAAGTTATTATCGCATGTATTTAATTGTCACTTCTTTGTATTTTCCTATGTTCTTGTTATCTTGATGTGATCTCAACACCTGTATTTCCTTCTGTATAATCAACACTTGACCTGTATTTAACATCACGCAAGAACTCATCATAAGCTCCGCTTGCATATGAGTATAATGGAAGAATAATAATAATAATAATAATACAGCTGAAACTAGGACATGACTATTTCAAATCTTATATACAAAGATTTGATGATAGATTTGATTCAATAGAATGCTTATTCTGTAATGCAAATGAGAATTCTGAGTATATTATAATGCACTGTGTATTATACAATAGTCTCAGAGTCAGATTGAAAGAGAAGTATAATCTAAATCAATTAAATATAAGATTCTTATTCTCAACTAAGACAGGAATTAAATACTTAATAGACTTTCTATCAGAAACTCAAGCAGCTATAAGAAAATGACTGAATTCAGAAATATCTGAATATGAAGAGAAGGAAATTAATCAGATATAGTCTGTTAAAACAGCTATATACTATCTTTTGATAATTTGTTTCATTACAGTCTCTCTTTATTTTACTTTACTTTTTTCTTTCTATTCTTTTCTATCTATTTATTTAATGTGTCTATCTTTAAGAATGTGTTCTCTTTTCTTTTGTCATGATATTGTCAAATGATTTCAAAGTATTAGAAGATGTTAAAATACTGCAATTTGTAAACAGTTTTTATATTCTGAGCTGGAATTTTCTGATTTTACATATCTGAAATTGATGAATGTATAATAGTTAACTTTATAGATATAGGAAAAACTCTGAGAACTTTTAATTCTCAGGTAGATGTCATAGTCTCTGACTGCATACATCTATAATTAAAGAATAATAATAATAAGTGTGACATATGCAGTATAAACTGACACTTAAAGAACACTTACTGACATCTACACTCTGAACTCACTACTGAACAGTGACATGAGTTAAACAAGAACTGTATCATTACATCTGAAGAGAATCATAGTAGTAATATCAGTGAACACAGTAAGCAGAGAGATAAGAAGAAGAATAAGAATAAGAATGATAAAAAGAATGAATCTTTCAATCTTCTAGTCTCTCAATTCATCACAGTCAATGCTGCAATCACTTTTTCAGCAACTGTTGACATTATATTCAAGCCTTGATTTCTTGATACATGCACAAGCTTCAATATGCCAGGGAAAAAGCAGTTCCTTATTTAACATAAGACTTACATCAGTGATCTCAAGATTAACACTGTGAACAGAGGTTATAGTCATGTTAAGAAAATCAGCAATCTTCTCTTAGAATCTGAAGAGAGAGATATTATAATCTGTGATATTTACTGAATTCTCAATCTCACAGTCAATCTGTTGTCATTTATCAAGCTTGAAGACCAGGGCTTTTGATTTGAATTGTCATTGTTCATCTCATCTTACTTTCTCATAAGAGTCTCAAATAATGTTACTTTCACTGTAATTCACATGTCTCAGAGCTTCATATACAAGATTATTGAAAGAATGTCAGAAGTTGACATTCATCATGAGTCAAGAGTGATATATTACACTGCAAAATCATATATATATGTGAATACTGTAACTACTGCTGATGAAAACAATTTCACTAACAATAATCAGACTTTATTTCTCATAATTGCTAAAACACTCACTGAATAACATGCAGACTTAGGTTATATACACACAGAAGTCATCATTGTGTTGATAAAGAATCTGTTATTAGGTATCTGAATCAAGAATCTCAAGACTGGTTTTTTCTGTGACAGTTGTGTGAAAGAAGGCATGACATATTGTTTTTCTCAGATCTCTATGTCATAAGCAACCCGACTCGTGCAACATATTCATATTAATCTTGTGAGTGACAGATGTATGTTAAATAAGATGTCTGATCACTCTGTCAAGTTATGCCAGAGAACTAAATACTACATGTTGATTACAGATAACATGATAAGGTATAGATAAGTCTATTTCATGCAAAGCAAAGATCAAGCTTATGACTATTATACTCATTGAGCTCAATTTACAAAGAATTTAGAGTTTACAGTGTCTGTGTATGTTAGAACTGATATTAGCAGAGTGTTCAGATCTGCAAAGATTGCTGTATTATTCAGTAATCACAGTGTAATTTGAGAGTCAACAACTTCTTATTCTTCACATCAAGATGATGTCTCTGAATGCGGGATCTGCATGATTATAATATGTATAAGAGTGATCATCATTGATAAGAACATTTCTAAGAAATTTTGAGTGAATGTATTGAACACTGTTATTGTAATAACTAATAACATATCTATATCTACTATACTATACAATGAAAAGTATTGATCTGCAGTTGTGAAAGATAAGGAATCTGTCTGTAGTTCTCATACAATTTCTTTTTCAACTCTGATGAACACTCTGCTGCAGATCTCACATTTTCATGAGCTTGAGTCAGATGTCTATGCTCATCTTCATGAATTACAGAAGTCAGTAAACAAACTGTCTGCTCAGATCAATTTATATAAACTTATTGAATTCCGTGAATATGCAATCTACTGTGTGTGCAGTTCTATATCAGATAAGCTCATTGATATAAGTGATGTGATTTTCCTTATAAAAGCACAAGAAATGTCAAAGAATGTGATCATAACTATGACTGCAGAAGCTAACACTGACTCAATTACTGTCATCTATATAATGAAGAGTTCTGACACTTTTGATTTTTCAGAATCACACATTTCATGAATGCAATCTGCAAAGGTCTATATAACTTATATCTCTTTATCAATTACTGATGACTTGCTGAAAAGCTTTAAGAATGTGATAGACTGATTAGAGAGTATAGAAGAATGATGAAGATGTTCAATACAATATGAAATAACTGATTTAGAGAGATAAAAGATCTGAATACTTATATTATATTCTGACATTCCTGCTGATGAATCTGTGACTCTCAGTCACTGAGTATTCATAGAGAAGAATCACTCTGAGAATCTCAATGCTAATGAAGATGATATATTGTGAAAGTCTAGATAAGTAGTCTGCAGCAATTGACTTAAGAAAAGCCTAAGAGAGGAAATATATACCTCTGTCATGATAAACACAATGAATCACATAATGTTTATCATTGCAGTGAAACACAGATGAACTCTGTGTTAAGTTAATATTGTACTTGTCTATCTACACAGATGACTAGAGAAGACAGTTTATATGCATCAATTCACTGATTTTGAAGCAGACACTTTATATACAATGATGTGTGCTGTCAAGAGATCTCTATATAGCTTGAACTCTGCAGTGAAAATCTGATATGATTATCTCACAACTCTGCTGCAGGAACATGAATTCATTTCCAGCTCATATGACTCTGATCTCTGATGACATGACACATGAAAGAATCTGTATATGATAATTTATGTCAATGATCTTCATATTATAGCTGAGCAGTCTGTGAATGCTGATTGATTGATGAACATACTGAGTGAAAAGCTTGAGATTAAAGATCTCAAGAAACCTAAAAAGTATCTGGATATGAAAGTCAGTCATATGAAGAATGAGATCAAATTGACACTTGAATAATATATTACACACTTGATGCAAGATTTTCATCTTGATGATGTGATTACTGTTCACTCATTCATGAATGAAGACTTACATCTAGATGACTTCTCTGTGTCAGAGAAGAAAAGCAGATTCACAAAGACTTAATATTAATATGAAGTTAACTGTCTGCAGTATTTAGCAGTTAAATTACATCTGAACATTGCCTGCACAGCATCTCTTCTAGCACAGAAGAACTCAGCTTCTACACTAAAAGCATGGAAAGCTCTACTACATATTGTATACTATCTTCATGACACTAAGAATCTAAGTATATTTTATAAGAATCTGAACAATGACATGAGCAGCTTGCTGAATACAATGTATGTACTGATTAAATACATAGATTCTGACTGAGCTGACCTTCTCAATGATGATTAAAAGTCTATATCTGAGTTTATCTTTAAAGTTGTGAGTGTCTCTATATCATGATGATCTGTCAAGCAGCTCTATGTATCTCTCAGCTCAAACAAAGCTGAGTATGTGACTCTTAGTGAGACAGTGTATGAGACAATATAATTGTGTAATATAATGATGAACTTGTTATTCATTTCAAACAACTCAATCAAGATTTATACTGATAATAAGAGTTTGATTGATCTGGTCACTGTGGTGATGATGACTGTGCACAGTAAGTATATTAATATATAATTTCATTTCTCATATACACAGCTGAATGAGGAGATTATATCTTTGAAGTACATCTCAACTGGGGAAATGACAGCAGATGAATTGATCAAATCTTTAAATACTATTGTATTTCAGCAATTCCTTGATTTATTAGATCTTACAGACAGAAAGGGTCAGAATGTCTGAAATTAATATATATAGCATGATTTAAAGAGACTCAGAGACTGTATGACAGGCTTTTCTATATAATGTTTGAAGATAATCATAGTGTTAAGATCTTGCATAGTGATGTGAGAGAGAGTGTAGCAGCGGCCGTCTTGATGGCATTGCCCTAGCAATTGCTCCGCCTGCACGTGATCTCTTATGTTATATAACATAGCTAGCTGCTTCTATAATAATAGAAGAATCAATCTTTCTCACTTACATCTTTACCTCTATTTCTATCTCTCGCGTAATCAATAGAGTTAGTGGCCCTTGACTACACACAATTATATAGACTGGAGTTCATGAATACTATTTATAACTCAGCTTGAATACTATTATATATTTAATCTCTATATTTATCTTTCTACTGTGAATACTTCTAGTAGCTATCAGTATATATTATATCAAGCTGTAAACATCTGAATAATCATCTGTGAGCACTTATTCTTATATTTCAAGCTCAGTCAATTAGTAACTATCTGTTATAACTAGACTGATTAGCAGAACTATGAATTTCATGTTTGATCTTATTTGATCTAGTCTCATACATTTCTTGACATGAATCTCACTAGAACTAATGATTAAAAAAACATGCAAAGTAACTATTTATCAGATCTTAAAATGAGACTATAACTTAGAAAAAATAAGAAAGTGATCTCATTTAATTTCATTTAATCTCATTCTTAGTATAAAGTTACTATTTTTAGACATTTTAAGATTTTTTTTACACTATTTTTAATTTTTTAAAAAGTAATGATATTTGATAACACTTAAATGAGATTTAAAGTTATTTAAAGCAATAAAATAAATTTAAATTAAGAAGTGAAAATCATAATCTTATTTTAAAATTAAATATTCTGATTCTGATTTCAGATATACTTACACAGTCAGTCTAGTTATAACTGAAAGAACTAGAAACTTATATACTTCAATCTCTGTATACTCTACTGCAGATACTCAGAAGTAGCTATCTGAATTATGAATAATCTCTATAAAAGAAGTCTCAGAGAACTTATTAATTACTTACAGAATATTATTCTCTATATTTGTAATAGAGAAACTTTCTGAATCTGTGAATAAATTAATCTTAGTGAAGAATATTTTTAAGTATCTTTTACAGAACTAAGCTATTTTTCTATAAGAAATACTTACTATCTGTAAACACTCTTGAACTGAGTCTCTAAATATAATCTTCAGAAATATCTATAAATTGAAAAGAAACTTTGTTAAGCAGTAATTACTTAAAATCATCTACTGAATTATAATCTATAAAAGCTTTTATAAGTTTATCTTTGAAATTAACTCATAAGTCAGACTATATAATATAAAAGATAAAGAAGTTATTATCTATATAATAACAGATCTCTAATATATTAAAGTCAAGAATTAACTAAATTATTTAAAGAACAATTATAAGATATTCTACTAATCAGTTCTTAAGATTTATTTAAAGAATAAGTTAAGAGACTCTGTAAGCTAAATAGAGAATATCTAAACTACAATTATTAATATTAGAAAAAGAGATAAGAAATCTGATAAAGATTACTTATAATACTTTATAGAATTACAATATAAATTAAGATCTGTGAAAATAAAGCTCTGAAATAAGATGTGAATAATGATATTTATAAAAAAGCTGAATAAAAATATATAGAATAAGCTTATTAAATAAGACTTTAAAAGCTCTTAACTCTGAAGAAACTAATAACTCTTATTTATTACTTATAAATTACTGTAAGAGTTATAAATTTATAGAGAGTGAATTACTAATTAGCTTTATAAGAATTAGAATAATAGAGAATAGATTTACTATAAAAAGATAATAAAATATAAAGAGATTTATATCTAACTATTAAGTAGAAAGAGAGAGTTTTATAAGCTTCTATAAATAGAGTATATAATAAAGAGATTAAGAAAAAGAGTCTCTACTTTATCTATTTTAAATTAGAATATCTCTATGTAAACTGTTCTAATAAACTGAAATAGAAATTTAAAGAGTTATAAATAGAGTCAGTAACTATCTTCTTAAGAGTTTTAAAACTAATGTTTGAATCTGTTACTCTTTTAATAAAAATATATACTTATAAAGAGAGACTGCACTGTGATACTATTACTCTATAAATATAAAAAGTATTAATAAACTCAGAATCTCAGATCACTATAGTATCTCTAAAGCTTATAAAGTGAATAAACTAAGTGATAAAAACTGAGAATCTACTCTTATAATAAGTAGAGTGTGAGAACTCAGATCTAAGAGCTAAGAGACTTATAAGAGTTATCTTTAAATTACAAGATCTCTTTAGAACTTGAAGAAGATTTATAGAAACTATAATTATCACAGATATTATAGATAATATATACTTAAAACTTATATAACTTCAAAGATACAATTCATATATAGCTGTTTATAAGTTAGATTTATACTTCTAATCAGTATTAACAGACTCACTTATAGAGATAGAATCAGTTAATACTACAGAGTTAATTAAAGAAGATAAGCTTATTTATACAATAACTTTATAAATGTCTGAGAACTTCACAGTTATGAAAACTGAGCTTCAGATATCAGAGAAATACTGAGATCTTATAGAAATATTCAGTTAAGTTAAAATAACTAAGCTTTTATCTCACTATAAGAAGAATCTGATAATAAATTTGATAGAAGAGTAGAAACTCTTCTGAGAATTAATTTATAAGCTCTCTCATTATAAGACAGAAGCTTTATGAGCTTATCTAAAGAAGAATTTAAAGAACAACTTTATTCAATCTTTACAGATCTTCATAAGAGTCTCTGTAATATTTATAAAGAAGAAGAATAAAGATTTCAGATTATATATAAACTATTATAATCTGAACTCTAAAACTATAAAGAGTTACTACTCTCTGTCTCTGATTAACAATATAATTAATCATCTTATAGAAGCTGTAAGAGGCCTACACTGAATAGATTGATATAATATTGATAGGTCTTATATAACAAAGATAAAAACATTAGAGAAGAAAAGAAAGAGAAAGTGCGAGAATCAGTGATTGAGATGAATATTTATACATGTATGTGATGGTGTACATGATGGAGCTTCGGGGCGGGAGAATATACGCGCGTTTGTAGCAGCTGAGAATTGGTGATTGAGAATGACTGAGAATTGAAGTGTATGCATTCAAGAATGAAGTGATTCAAATCTGTGAAGTGTAACAGAATAGTCTATATGATTGATCAGGCACAGTCTGCCACATTAGCTCCTTCTTCCAGAAGCAGTTCTTATCAGTCAAGAGTCACTGTTTCAGATAACACAGAACTCAGAGTTCAGATCAGTTGATTGTAGCTAACTCATTTCATAAGATATTACTGATCACAGTCATGAGATCTCTTATCAAGAATATTCTCAATCTCTCACTCAAGCTCATTATCTTCTTCTATAATTCCTGGTGACTGTCAGTCAGAAGTCAGTTGAGAAGGGAATGAATTGATGATAATATAATAAAGCAAGCTTGTATGAAATACATCATGAATCTCTGATAATGTATCAAGACAGTAGTTGTGGCTATCTAGAACTTCTATCATTTTATACTTGATATGGCAGTAATCTAGTATATGAGATGAATGTGTGATTCATATATTCTTAAGATTCAATCATATCAGATCTTCTATCTTATATTATTCAGCAGAATCTCAGTGAATATTGATTTGATTCTCTTGATCTTGTTTCACAGTTATCATGAAGGCCTCTGCTCAATTGCAGATATCTTGAAGTTTTCTTACTATATTATCAGTAATCTGAATCAGACTGCAGAGGTCTGATATAAACTGTGTAATCTCTAGAAGATTCAACACTTTCATGTGATATCTGTATGTAAGAAAGAATGAGCTTATATCTGTTAAAACAGCATCTCAACTGTTGATAGTGATCTCTGTGTGTAGAAGAAGATCATGTCAATTGTCTTGTAAGTAATTACAGAACTTATGAAGATAAATCTTCACAGTCTAAATTATCTGTTCTGACACATCATCAGTCTTGAGATGATAGACAGTTAATAGACAGTATGTAATCTTGAGTACTCAACAGATTCTTGTTCAGAGAGTGCTTATGAATTGACAGTCTTAATCTAATACTATAGATCTCAGTAATCTGTGTATCTGATAGAACAGGCTCTATAGAAAAGCTTCAGTGACTTATTCAGTATTTATCTTATCACAAGATTTCAATATTATATCTTTGCTCAGTTAATTCATAATGACTAGAATGTTTCTATAACTCTTACTCTCAGGTAGATTAATAGTGAAGTCAATTGTTACATCTCATCAGATTCTATTGAGAATATTGAGTGATTTCAATAGACCTTTTCTACAGTTCTTTTATAAGATAATAGAAGAACAGTAATTGCAGTTTCAGATAAAGTATCTGATACTATTTAACATCTCAGATCAGTAGAACTCTCAGAAGATCATTCTATACAGTTATTCACAGTCTAAATAATCAGTTATATACAAATCATACATCTCTTGTATTATTCAAGTGTATAAGAGTTCAGAGTGAGAGACTCAGCATCATTCACAGAATTATAGAATATTATTATTATTGATTGAACATTCTGAGATATCAGTTCTTATACATAGTTCTGAAGAAAATCAGAGTGCTTCTTGATATACTGCTTTAGTGAGAGTCTGAAGAAGTTCATTCATCTGAGCTGCTATATATCACAGTTCATTCAGTGTAGAGAAAGTGAAGATATCAATGACAGTTCTAACTGAAAAAGTATATATAGTGTCATGAACTGTTTCATCTTGATCAACTAGTATCTTCAGATTTAAGAGCTGATGCTCTCAGTTCATTCAGTGAGTATCTGTTACATCAGATAGTATATCTTGCTCTTATTATAAGAGAGCATCTGTCATTGAGTTCTGACTACTAGAACAGTAGTGTATTGTAAAATGAAAGCAGCTTAAGAACTCAGATCATTGTATCTATCATTTAGTGAGTTTATGAATAGTTGTGAAGTATTTAAGATTCTTATAATCTGTGACTATCTTAAATTTAAAGATACTTCAGAGTTCAGAGTTCTATTCTTCTAAACAGTGTACAATTGTAAGAAGTTTCTTATCATAGATCTTATAATTGCATTCAGCAGAACTCATTTTCTTAGATATAAAGACACATGATTATAGAATATCTTCATTATTATATTATAATATCACTTCTTCTGTCACATAGTCAGAGAAATCAGCTTTAATAACTGTCTCATAATCAAAATCAAATATTATCAGCAGAGAAGTATTAATAAACATCTTCTTCATCTGTGTAAATGCAGCTTCAGCATTCACTGATCATTGAAATACTGAGTCTTTCTTAGTGAGGTCTGTAAGTGATCTCACAATATCTGAGAAGTTTCATATAAATCATCAATAGAAGTTAGCAAATCTGATAAAGCTTTATATATCTTTCACAGTATACAGAGCTTCTCATTCAAGAATGATAGAGACTTTCTCAGAATTCATTCAAATTCTCTTATCAGCTTCTATAATAAAATTCAGATACTTGATACTCTTGACTTCAAAATTATACTTATCAATATCTATCAGTAGTTCTGCTTCTTGTAGCTGTTGTAATATCTT
Organism: Blastomyces gilchristii SLH14081; assembly: GCF_000003855.2. NCBI lineage: Eukaryota > Fungi > Ascomycota > Eurotiomycetes > Onygenales > Ajellomycetaceae > Blastomyces > Blastomyces gilchristii. The sequence continues at coordinate 659,573 of NW_003101681.1, forward strand.
TCACATATACTCTTGATATTCTTTTCTAAATTCATCAGTGAAGATGAGAATGTCATCTAGATAAGCAGATACAAACTTATTAAGAAAATCTCAGAGTGCTCAGTTGATATACTTCTGAAATATACTGAGAATGTTAGTCAGTTCAAAGAGTGTGACTATTTATTCAAAGAGATCATAACATGTTCAGAATGCTGTAAGTCATTCATCTTCTTCAGTAATATAAATCTTATGAAACATGATAGCAATATCTAGTTTTATAAATTATTGAGCTTATCTGATTCATGCTAGAGTTTCATTGATAAGAGATAAGAAGTATCAATCTTTCTTTGTCAATCTGTTCAGATCTCAGTAGTTCACACAGAATCAGAGTTCTTTATCTGGTTTCTTTGCAAAGAGGATAGAGACTGCGGTGAAAGAGTTGCTAATATATATGAATTCTTTATTCAATAGATCATTGAGTGTCTTTCAAAGAAGAAGAAGTGTATCTCAGAACATGTTATAAAGAGAGTCTCATAACAGTTCAGAATTCATATCATTCTTTTTCTCTAACTTGATACTGTGATTCACTTCAGAACCTTATAAGAGAGATATATTCATAATATTATCTTGTCAGAAGACATCTAGATATTCATGATATTATTGAGAAAGTTTTGTATAAGAATCTGTTATTATAATATGAAATAATTTTTCTAGAGTCTTTTTGATATCAGTCAGACTAGTGAAATAGATTGATATATAGTTCTACTATCAATGATTCTTTCAGTGACTTCTTTTTCTGAGTATTTTATAGATATTGACAGAGATCTGTGTCAGATTAATAGTCTTGTAAATATCATCTTCATGAATTCTATTATTATTAGAGAATATCAAGCTTCTGTTTTAAGTATTCAATAAGATGCCTTGTTCAGATAGTCAGACAAGTTCTAATATAAGATTATAATTCAGATTATTAACTTTATATACATAGGCATCTTCACATTGATGTTCTCTCACATCTATAATCAGCTTTATCATGTAATAGATATAAATGTCTTTTGAATCATCAAATTCTGCAAGAAGTTGAGGTTTTGATAAAGAGATATACTGAAGATTATAATATCTTACAACTAAAGATTTTATTATTGTATAGTGATATAGACTGCTGTCTATCATGGCTTTCATATTATACATATTATCAATCACAGTAGATACAAGAATTACATTTATTATTATTTTCTCTTCAAATTATTATCATCTGATCTCTTCAAGCTTCTGTTTACAAATTTGAACAGAAGCTAATCTTTTCCCTGTTTCATCAGAATATTCTCATAGTTATCTTCTGAATCTTTCTTTAATGTAATATGGTTGATGTGAACAGACACTGATTCATTTTTTGAATGAGAAGACACTAATCTTTCTCTCAAGTATGAAGACACATAGGTCAATCAGTAGTTGAAAGCAATGTGTTCTGATCAGTTACAGTTAATACACACTTTATATTAATATCAATCAGTGACTTCTTTGAGAGTGATCTCAGAGACTCAGAAGCCTGTCTGAATGATAAAGACTCTTGCTTATATGTAGATATTCAAGTCTACTCAATTCATGATATCTGCATCATTGTTATTTCTCAGTGTGAGTGTATAAGTCACTGAAATGTAACATCTTCTATCACTGTTCTGTATATTCTTGAGCTTAGTAAGACAGTTATTCATTGTTCAGAGCTGTGTGTAGAAGTCTTCATAAGTCTGGTCTTTATCTACACTTATAAGAGATTGTAAGAGTTTAAAAGTTAATGTCTTCTTGAGCATGTTAATCTTTATTCAATTCTCTCAAGATTATTATTATTATTATTCTTCAATTATAGATGTATGCAGTCAGAGACTATGACATCTACCTGAGAAGTTTTAGTTCTCAGGGTTTTTCCTATATCTGTAAAGTTAACTATTATACATTCATCAATTTCAGATATGCAAAATCAGAAAATTCCAGCTCAGAATACTGTGATTCAAAGGTTGCTTAAGCCAGCGTACGATTACAGGCGTACGCCGGCTTCTTATATATTGAATCTCGTACGCTAAATTAATTAGTGGCTGCTAGGGCCCCCTTTACATTCATACGCTAGTAGTTCGGAAGCGGCCGCGTTATTATCCGACAGTCGTACGTTCTCCCGAACCACATCCTCCCCCACCAGATTCGGTCACGCCCATGTGACCATGTTGTACATCCTAGCTTCATGCAGATTAGCTCACCACTAGTGTTTCACGATTGTGTGGCCTATCCCTGATTCAGCTAGTGTCCCACATACACTCTCACAAAGAAACTTTCACTATATTACATCACTTATTCACTAACTTTTCTCATTCTTCAATCATCTTCTTCATCATCATCATCATTGAATGTCACTATCTCATTCAAGATTTCTATCTCTTCTTCTGTTCAACTCTTTTCATCTGTTTATCTATCACATTGTATGCATTTCTGACAATGATCTCTCATTTTCATAACAAGCATCATCATATTGCTCATATCAGGCAGTTTATTAGCAGTAAGTGTAACATATTGTGAAACATGATCAGGACTTGTTTATCTTCTAACAATTGTCAGAACAATATATTATCATGAATGATGACACATCTTCTTCACCTTCTTGTACATCTCTGATCATTTCCTTCTCAGTAAGTCTCTAATCATGTTTTCTGACATGATTTTGTGTGAACACAGATGCTGATATGTTTGTTTTTATTCATGTAGAATCTTCATGTGTTGACAGATTCACATCTGTTAATAATAGTGAACTCAGTGTTGAATCATTGATCAAGAACTTGGAGAATGTGATAATGAAGAAATTGCTTATATTATGTGTGATCAGATCTCTCATATCTCTCTCTGCCTTCTCTGTTCCTTTCTCTGCTGCTTCTCTTCAATCTTCTACACCTGTCTCTGTGTCTGGTTTCTCTCCTGCTACTTCTGTTCCCGCGACTCTCACTTCTGCTACTTCTGGTTTTATCATCTCTGCTTTCATTATCAGCTCTTCTCATTTCAAGAAGATATTGTGTAGACTTAATGAATCATCTCTCTTAACATATACACTCTTACTCTTCTTACTGACTCTCAGAATAATTTATTGTACAAAGACTGTGTATAACATGACTATCTGAAGCTCAGTTGCAGACACTGATTATTATATTTATTTTAAATATTTATGATGAAACAATCATTCATTTATCTCAGAGAATCACTCTCTCTCTCAATAGTGTTGAAATTGTAAGTCTTTTTCTTTCTCATCTTTTCTTTCTAATGCTGATTTTTCTGTTCTTAGAAAAAATCATTATGAGTTTTACTGTGTATGAAGTCATAGTGTTCACAGACATCAAGGAACTTTTTATAACTGTAAAGTTCAACATCACAGAGATATTCACTCTGATGAATTTCTTCAGAATAATAGATTCATATCAGTCTATTCTCTGATGTCTGTCATTCAACTTCATAATGCAGATAAAAGATATCTGTGTTTTCAGAAACAGAAATACAGATATCATACTCTTTTACACTCACAGATGTGAGGCTCATACACCTTGTCTGAGATGTTATTATGAGAATGAGTCATTTGCATACTGTGTTCTGCTTTCTGTATTCTCTCATGTCTCTCTCTCTCTTTCTGAGAAGTCTTGTGTGTGTTGTAATTATGCATACAATTCTAAGACCAGTGAGTGTTTGTTCAGTAATTGTTATTCCTGTTTTTACAGTTTCATACATTAACAATAGTTCTTAGTTACTTCAGCATCAGAGATCATTTTAATTGAAGATGATAACATTACTGAGACTACTCTCTCTCACTCTCAAGCTTCTTCTGTTACTTCTTCTTTCTTCTCTGCAGAGAAGGTCATGCACACATCAGATTATAAGTATTCAGTCTCAGATAACTCTCATTGTTTATCTGATTCTGTGTCTCTCTCTTTCATTTCTTCTGTCTCTGTTCTCTCTGTCCTGGCTTCTGGTCCTGCGGGTTCTGCGCTCTTCTTCAATTTCTCTACATGTACATGTACACATTTCTATATTAGCATTTCAGTCAATCTTGTGATAAATGACATTAATATCATATACAGAGCAGTAGAGAAATCAGAGACATACACAGTATTATTGTAAGAGCAGCTTGCAGCCCTTGAATTCCTTACAAACCTTGAGTTTTGAGATTTCCTTTGTTTTTGATGTTTTTCAGATGACATGACATTGGAAATAGATTAAACATGTGATGTATGAAAATGAATGAGATATGTATAATAACATTTGTCTTTTACAGCTGACTCTTATAGTTGATGATCAATTCATTATTTCTTTTCTTACACTTTTTCTTTATCTGCTAGTCACTACTCTTACATGACCTCTATATGATACAGTGTTCAGTGACTAGGTTCAGTAGCTTTCATCTTTTATAATTCTGTCTTATGTATTATACTGTCTCTCTTCACTCACTCAGATCACTACAGTAAACAGCTCATTAAAACTAATCTCACTCAACCTCTGAGTGTTCTCAGGAATTGAGATGGCTTGATCTCATATATCTGTGAATGTTTCAGATAGTTCATTCTCTGTGATCTCTGCAATTGAACTGATGTAAACAGTTGAATTCAACTCTGAATTTCTTTTTCTTCTGTAATCTGATTCACATGCAAGTCTGCTACTTTGAGACTGCTCTTTGCCATGTTACATCTGCTGTCTGCAGTACATTATCATATAATCAGCTACAGTCTCATCACTTATTGAAGTGTGACATTCATCTGATTTCTTCATTTCTTCTCATTCTTTTCTTGTAATTGTGAAAAGATCAGAATAAATGAGATTATCTAGTTCATAAGCATCTATAATTTCTCTTACTTCATGAGACTTTTCAATTATAAGTCTCTTCTTTTTCAATACTGATAATAGTGCTGTGAATAATCATAATTCACTCAGGTCTTACATCTTTGCTTTTATAAGTCATGAATTATTGATTAAGTTGTATAAGATCTGTCCCTCTGATTCTTTCAATGTGTACATTTCCAGAGAATGTGATTTAAGTATTTTATATAGCTCAAACCATCTAGGTTGAAACTTCTCAGAATTCTCATTATGTATGAGAACTCACATTTTCATCTTGAGACTCAATTCTTTAATAAGTGAGTCTCATATTCTTTTCAATTGAATTGCTCAGTTCAGAAGTAACTTGTTAGCTTTTATACATGCATGGCTGATCTCTTTCAATCTTGATTCTGTGTCTGTGACTGTTGTGTCTGCAACTGCTACTGCTGTATTTGTAACTGCTGTTTCTACTGTGTCTGCAACTGCTGTTTCTGCTGCATCTGCAACTGCTCTCTTCCTCACCTTTTCTGAAGCATTCTTCAGAATGCACGGATGCAATTCATACAACAGATAGAATGGTGAATGCTTGATGACTGCATGCTGTTGAATTCATGTGGCCAGTAGCACCTGCCTGAGATATTCATCTCATAGTCTCATAGGCTTGCTCACTAGATATTTTGTCAGCATGTTGCTCAAGATTTCATTCAAGTGTTCCATCTTCCTGTTTGTCCGCGGGTGATATGGCATTGTTCTATGATGTCTTATCTGTAGCTGGCTCATGAAATGCCTCATCACTCCTTCTACAAGGTTCACACTGTTATTAGTTAGAATCTCACGCGGCATTTCATAGTTGACATAGATCTCATTATGTAGGAACTTCATCATCACCTTCTCTGTCATCTCTGAAACTGCTTTCGCGACTGGCCAGCCAGTAGCATAATCAATAGCAGTGATTATTCATCAATTTCCATTTAGTGTCTGTGACAATATGCCTATGAGATTCACTTCTCATTGTTTGAACAGTTGTATTGTACATTTCATCTGATGTTGTACTTTCTCATGTTTCAACCCTTTCTTAGATTCTTTCACAACCTGGCAATTCAGGCACTTGTGAGTGTATGCCTGGATGTCCTCAGTCATGCTTGGCCAGTATACTCTTGATTTGAGTACACTCATGAGTTCAGGGCTTTCTAAGTGACTGAATTCCTTATGCATATGAGTCATCAAGTTGTGTCTAAATGAAGATTCTAGATAGAGAGCTTCTGTGTATTCTAGATTGTGATAAAGCACAATGTCATTTTTCAATTTTCTCAGCTTGAAGTTTGGAAGCATCTCTTCTACTACTTTCATGAGACACTTGTCATTCAACACCTTGTCATTCTTCAAGTAAGAGATCATGATGTTCACTCATTCTGATTTCTTGCATTCTCTCAGTGTGTTTAACATGAACATCTCTTATACCTGGTTCACAGAACTCTCACTTATGAAATTGAGTCTGTGACTGATTGTATTCAGCATCACTACATTCAATCCCTTTCAGTATTTGATATGAAGATTGTATGCTTAAAACTCTGAGATTCAATGTACTAAGCATTTGAAAGGTTTTATTGTTGATTATAGATAGATGAGACTTTCATGATTCATGATCACTGTTGTTGTATGCCTGTTGTCAATATATCTATCTCACAACATCAGCACATGCTTGATTGCTAGCAATTCCTTTTCATGCACTGAGTAATTGAGCTCAGCATCTGATAGTTTTCTACCATTATATATCACTGAGTGTAGCTTGCTGTTCTTACTCATCTGTAGAAGAATGTCTCTGATAGCTCATTCAGATATGTCTGTCTCAATATAGAAAGGTTTATTACAATCTGATTGAATAAGCACTGAGAATGTTATTACACATTCTCTCAGTGTGAGAAAAGTCTCTTCACACACAGTATTTCAGATGATTGAATAAAACTTCTTCTTTCACAGATTTGCATCTGTTTCTCTTAAGAGATCTGAGAGTGATGCAGATATTTGTGCAAAATCCTTGATAAATCTACAGTAGTATGAGATCAACTCAAGAAACTATTGTACATGATGTATATTTCTCAGTTACAGTCAATTCACTATAACATTCAATTTCTTCAGAATGAGATATATACAGTCATCACTTACTACATATTCTACAAACTTCAACTCTTTCATTTCAAACATACACTTGATTGATTTGATATAGAGCTTATGCTCTGTCAGAGTTATAAGCACTTTATCAAGATACTTCAGATATTTATTATATAAGTTTGAAAAGACTAGAATGTCATCAAGATATACAAGATATGAGATTTCATTTTGTTTATAAAGAATTATATTCATCATTATTTGAAAGATGATGAGTGCATTTGTCAGACTGAATAACATTATCAGGAATTCAAACTTCTCTTATTATATATTAAACACAGTTTGCAGGACTGACAGTTCATCTATACAGATCTGCCAGTATTCTGAGAGAAGATTGATCTTTGATAGATATTAGACATTTTCAACTGTATTCAACTGTTATTGAATTCATGACAGTGAATATTCATTCTTGATTGTAAGCTTGTTAAGTGCTCAGTAATCAATACACATCTGTCACTCTTCATCTGTCTTTTTTACAAATAGAACTGAAAAGCCTCACATGCTTGATAAGAGTCATATGAGACTATGTTCTAGAAGGTCAGTGATCTGACACTTCTGTTCTTCAAGATGTGTTTGTAACAGAGAGTATGCATTCTGATTGACTGGTTTTACATCTCTCATGTCAATCTTATGTACAAATCCTTGTTCTGACAGTAATTTCAGTGAAAGATCTGTTTAAAAGACCTTCTCATACTTCTTCAGAAGCTTCTTCATATGCTTATCCTTCTGTATATTCTTTATCTTGGTTTTCTCCACTTTAAGGTTCTGTATGATATACAGAATGCTTTCAGATGAGGTCTTGTGAATCATTCTCTTTGCTTATTGATATATAAGCAGATTTAACTCTTCTATATCAGAGGCATGAAATGTCCTTCTCATATCAGTTGATAGAATTGTATGAACTATTTTCTTCCTATCAGTCAACTGCATATGACATGTACATCATTGAATCTGCAGATTGAACCTTTGAAATCAGTTAAGTCTGAGAATAAGATTGTATTCCATGTTCTGCAGCTCTTGTGCTCAAATATAGCAAGATCATTCTTCAAAGTGCAAGGGAACTCTTACTCTTGCAGGTGATATCAAATATCAGTTATCAGATAATCTTATATATCAGAGATTCTTCACTCAGTGAACCTCTTTCAATCTTCAGATTATATAATTATCAATATATTATATAGAAGCTTCTATGTCTGCTAACACTTTTACAGCCATCTCTTAATTCTTATCTAAGTGCTCTCTATACATTAACATTTCAGGTCTCAAGGCATTGAGATGAGTGTTCACTTCATTCTCACTCATATCTCATTCAGAAGCCTGCTTCTTCTTTACATTCACAGAATTCAGAGAATTATCTAATGCGGACATCTCTTTCACTTTGAAGACTTTTCATAGAATATCAGTGAGTGTCTTCAAGCTCACTGATTCTACTAGTTTTTTGACTCTCTTGCTTCTCTTGACTGTGCATGCTGAGTGCAATCTTTTATATCATGATTTTAGTGTCTGCAGTTGAAGCAAGCTCAATGCTTATAATATCAAGATTTTCACTCAGAGAATTCCTTTTTTGAGAGATTCAGTGCTTTAGCAATGACATTCAGATCTAGATTCATTGTGTTCAGATGTATGACTTGTATTATAGAAGTCTGATTATCTGTTCTCTGCTGAGACATACTCAATTGTAGTATTTTCTGTTATAATTGACTCACTTGTTCCTGTACAATGAGAATATTATATACTTTCTTCACTGTGTCTGACTGTGAGGTTAAGCATTTTCATTCTGCTCTCAACTCAGATGTAAGATCATGAATGAAGATCTGTAAACAGAAAGATATTGAAAGCTCTTCATTCAATGTGAGATAGTGTAAACTGAAGTGTGTGAAGTACAATGTAAGATTACTCACTTATCTACACTCAGTGAAGCATTTGTAACACTTATCTTACATATTCACTTTCTCAAAGTTGTGCAAGATTCATTTGAAAAACTCATTTCATATTTATGAGAATGAATATCACTCTGAGTCTGTGAGATTCATCTTTTCATCAGTCATTCACAATGACTTTGCTTTTCTGTGTAGAAATGCAGCAGATCTTAAGACTTGTTGAAATTTCATTGACTGTCTGTCTGTGAGTTCATGTTTAATCTGATAATATAATTGCATCTGACTTAGCCAGCTGATTGCAGCATCATTTTTTCAGTCATCATTGAAGCTTGATAGCTTCAGCAGATCTCTCAGCTTGATATATTTCATGCTCAGATTCTCATTCTGCACAGTGATCTCTGATAATGTGTATGCTTCTGAAGAGATTGTGAATAATTATAATGAGATCTTCAGATTCAGCATAGTCATCTGTCTGTGTAAATGTTCAATCTTCTGCTATAGGTCTAAGATCTGATTTTCTCTATTCTTATTAATGATGATGATTGCATCAGTGAAGCTCTTCATAGTGAATGCTTGATTCACAGTGAATGCTAATTATTGTTTGACTTTCATCTCAGTCTGTCACTGCATACACAAGGTCTCAATCTTATTTAGAATTCTTGTATGTGTACAGAGCTTTGATTTCAGTTCAGCAGTTTCAGCTGCTTTTCTTACTGCTTTGAGTAAACTCTCTGAGAGGTTCTGTATATCTTCTGATTCAGATAGCAGAGAAGAATGTTGTTTATATCAGCTAGAGAAGATATTCATTTCAGTGATTTCTGATTGATTGTATGATGTCTATCATTATATCACTTGTATCATTATATCACTATATCACTGTATCACTATATTATTATATGATTTCTGTTATCATTATATGACTTCAGTAGTGGTCACCCTCTCTTTTATTCTTCTTTTGAGTAGGGAGTGAACTTCTTTGAATCTGGTTCACTGCTCTCATTCTCTTTCTCACACCTCATCTGTTTACATATATGGCATTTGCCTGGGCATGGAGTTTTTCCCTCAATAAGTAAAGCAGTATCAATTGAATGCTCTTTCACTCACTGCTCTTTGTACACTATCTTTTGAGGCATTTCTAGGACCACACTGGCATGATAACTATGAATCACTTTGTAGGCAGAATTATCACGCCCTGGAGGAGCCTGCGCTTCTCACCGGTTTTTAGACATGCTATCAGATGTGATTCAAAGGTTGCTTAAGCCAGTGTATGATTACAGGTGTATGCTGGCTTCTTATATATTGAATCTCGTACGCTAAATTAATTAGTGGCCGCTAGGGCCCCCTTTACATTCGTACGCTAGTAGTTCGGAAGCGGCCGCGTTATTATCCGACGGTCGTACGTTCTCCCGAACCACAATACAAAAACTGTTTACAAATTGCAGTGTTTTAACATCTTCTGATACTTTGAAACCATTTGACAATATCATGACAAAGGAAAAGAGAACACAGTCTTAAAGATAGACACATTAAATAGATAGACAGAAAGAAATTGAAAGAAAAAGATAAAGTAAAGAAAGACTATAACAAAATAAATTATTAAAAGATAGTATATAGCTGTTTTAACAGACTATATCTGGTTGATTTCCTTCTCTTCATATTCAGATAATTCTGAATTTAGCCATTTTCTTATAGCTGCTTGAGTTTCTGATAGAAAGTCTATTAAGTATTTAATTCCTGTCTCAGTTGAGAATAAGAATCTCATATTTAATTGATTTAGATCATACTTCTCTTTCAATCTGGCTCTGAGACTATTGTATAATGTGCAGTGTATTACAATATACTCAGAATTCTCATTTGTATTGCAGAATGAGCATTCTATTGAGTCAAATCTATCATCAAATCTTTGTATATAAGATTTGAAATAGTCATGTCCTAGTTTCAGCTGTATTATAGATAAGAATATTTTCTTTTTATATTTAATTGAACAAGATTTCCACTTGGGTTTTGTTTCAAATCTTGAATAATGTATACTCTTCTTTTGTTTCTGCCAGCTTTCATTTCACTTATCTAAACAAGATTCTTTTATTTTTCTCTTTATAAAAGATCAGAACACAATTTTTTGAATAGATCTGCTTAATTCTGCACTCTTTTTTGCAGCTGAATCAGCCAATTCATTGCTATGAATATTCATATGAGCAGGAACTCAGTGCAGATGAATTATCAGCTTTGATATTCTTCTCTTTTGAATTTTCAAAACAGAGTTTAAGATCAGTTCAAGATTCATTTGATTATTATGAATCTGACTATTTCTAAGTCTTTTTAAAGCAGCTTGACTATCAGAGAATATTCATGTCTCTTTCAAACAATTTCCTCTTTTATGAGATTTTATTTCAATGAGTTTGAAAGCTTTTACTATTGCAAATAGTTCAGTATCAAAGACTTCACATTCACAGCCTAGATTCCAGAAATCTGAGATAAAATTGATATTATCTTCAGTATAAGCAATGCCTGCATCTAATCTATTTAAGTTCTCATTTTTTGAGTCATCTGAATAAATCAGAATAGAGTCTTTTATATTGATTGTAGAAATTCTCTTCAAATGCTGTTCATATTCTTTCTCTTTTAATAGTTCACTTATTTATAAGTCTATAAGAGATTCAAGCTTTTCTCTCCAGAGAGATAACTTCTCATGATCAACTTTTTCAATATTTAAAGAAGGAAATTGATTTTTAATCAGAGAGTATAGTCTGTACAGTTGAGAAGGCATTTTCTTTAAAGAATTATTTTCATTTCAATCAAGAAATGTATTTCAATCCAGTTCATTTCCAGAGTTAATTAATGAAAATGAAGAAGAGACTCTTTCTCTGATTATATGATTTAAGCTCATCTTTATAACTCTCAGAGCATAGTTTATACAGGTCTTTTCAAATCTAATAGCAGAAGGAGGAATTGAAGCTTCAATTTTCATTGTTTTAATAGAAGATGATTTGAATACTCTCAGAATTCTTCTCAAGACTCTGTTTTGCAGACTTTGAAAGAGTTCAGTGAAATTGTCTTGATTATTCTATCAAACTTGATTTTCATAATCAGCTAATGATGTAATACAGGCTATATATAACTGTCTCATAGTCTGAAAGAATAGACCTCTCTCTGTATTTGATAGTCTGATTATGTTGTTCAATAGTCTTTCTGCCTTGACAGTTCTTTATTATATGTAATATTTAAAATTCAACTTGAAGTTTAATCATACTTCTAATCATTTGATATTTACACTGGATTTAATCTCTCTATTTAAAAGAGTTAGAGATAGTTCTTTCTCATTGAATCTAGAAAAGAAATGAATTAACTCAGTTTTATTCATATTAAATTGAATTTGATTGATATCTACTCTAACAAAGATTTTCTTTGCAGCTTCTTCAATTACTTTCAAATTCTCTTTGATAGTTTTTGAGCTGTAGACTAGATCAATATTATTCACATAACTCAGAGATCACACTATTCTCATATTTCTATTTTTGAGTAGATATGCAGTGTATATTGCAAATAAAATGAATGAGATTGAAGATTTCTGTGATACTTCTATTTTTATCTCAGTCTTGTCTTGTTTCATTTCATCAAAGAAGAGTTGTATAATTCTTTTAGATATAAAACAGTTAATTCATTTTATTAGAGAAAGTGACAGTTTTAATATCTTCAATATCTGAATTAACTTTGACTTTGAAACATGATCAAATGCTTCTTTTATATCAATAAAAACTGCAGTTGAGACCAGATTCTCATGCTTTGCTATTTGAATATCATGAACAACTGAGAGAACAGTGTTAATTGCAGAACACTGTTTTCTATCTCTCATTTATTCACTGAATAAAAGAGAATCACTTATAGAGCTTATAAAAGATAGTTGAGTAGCTATTATCTTTTCTAAAACCTTTTCTAGGCAGTTCAATAGAGATATTACTCTATATGACTTAGGAATTGAAGTTTTTCTATTAGGTTTTACAAGAATCACTTCAGTGGCTTCTCTTCAGCATTCAGAATGATATTCATTTTTCAAGAGATTGAAAAAGAGCTCAAAATATCCATTCTTTAAGTAGAAATATGTATTTTGAATAATTAAGTAATTAATTGAATCAGGATCTGCAGCAGTTTTAACAGAACTTGAGAAGATAGCTGACTCTAATTCATCTTGTGTAAGATCAGGCCATTCTCAGTCATTTTCATCAATGTAGTTGAGAAGTAATATATTCTCTTTCTCTGAATCTGAATCTGAATCTGATGAGTTCTGAAAGAGAATTCTCATGAAAGCTTGACATTTTTCCTCAAAAGAGTTTACTGTATATGATTCATTCTGAAACTCATATTCTAAGACTGAAAGTTTTGCTACACTTCTTGTTTTAGTATAGTCAAAAGCTTTAAAAACTTCCTTCTCTTGTGCTTCTTCAAGAAATTTATTCCAGCAGTCTGTTTTAGCTCTTTTAATATCTGAAAAATATTCATTTCTGACAGCTTTGAACTCTTCATCAGATATTATATCATTCTTTCAATCTCTTCTAGCAGTAGCTAATTCTTTTCTTTTAGATGAGATATTCTCATTTCATCAAGATTTTGAATACTCAGAAGATTTTCTCTTTGAAATATTATCTCTAACACTTGTCAGAATAATTGATGTAATAAGCTTCACTCTATTCTCAAGTATTTCATTTGAGATATCTTGATCAGAATTTCAATATAGCTCATTCTGTCTTTCAGATTTTAACAGTTTTATACTTTCTTTAACTGCTTTTCAATCAGCTTTTTCAAAGTTAAACTGATTAGAGAGAAGAGAATTTTCACTCATTTGTTTTTCACTCAGTTCAATATCAAATTGAATAATCTCATGATCTGATTCTGATGTCTTATTTAAATCAATAAACCAGTTTACAAGTCTTCTTTTCATTAGATTTTGTGACATGAAGATTAGATCTATAATAGATTTCTGTTTCATATCTTTTCTAAAGAATGCTTATTGATCAGACTTCTTAATCAAATCTATTGAATGCTTAAAGGTTTATTCAATCAGATTATCAGCTCTTACTGCTCTCTTATATTCTGAATTTCATCAGAGATGATATGCATTAAAATCTTCTGCAATTATAGAGTTTCTTGATGAAGTTATATTCAGAAATTCTCTATCAATTATTCAGATATTGTTATTTTTCTTCAATGACTTTTCATTATAAATATTTATGAGCTGTATAGTATCAAACTCATTTTCTTTATCTATAATATCACTCATCAGAATATCAGAGTCAGACATGATATCAAATCTTAGATTAAATTAATATCTTGATCTCTTTCTTTCATAGATCACTACTCTTGACTTTATCTCAGACTTTTGAGAAAGAAAGCAGTAGTAGCTTGAATGAGAAATGATGTAATTTTACTCAGCATTAAAATTCAGTTTCTGAAGTAGTACAAAATTAACTTTTTATTCAAATGCAATTTGAAGATAAGAATAAATACAATTTGAGTTTCTATTCACATTATTTTGAATAAATGTGATTTTTAAAGAGTTTTTAAACTTTTTTTATTATTTTTGTTGTATATTCATATTAAAAGAGAGTAGAGATAGAGTAGGATCTAGTCACTATCATCAGATAGTAAATTATAACTATTTTGAAAAGTAGGGATCTCAACTGCTTGCATTATATTTAGTTTATCATCAGAGTTATTTCTCAATTCTCTAATCTTAACAGAAGTTTGAGGATTCAAATTCTGTTTATATTTAACAGAAGAATTGAAGTTTGAAGATTTAGATAGTTAAGAGTTTCTTCTTTTTAAGCTTACAGTTGTAAGTCTACTGGCTTGACTCTTCTCTTCAGTTCTAGATTGACTTTGAGCTTCATCTTTTCTTCAGTTCTTTTGAGTTCTAGAAGCAAACATACATTCTTTTGAGCTAGATGCATGTTTTTCTTTGCAATTAGAGCACTTAAGTAGAGTGTGTTAACATATTTCATCTCTTTTTAAGCATATTTCACATTTATGCTCACTAGTTTTATGATCTCTGACACAGAATACACATTTTGAGTCTCTAAAACATGAGATTGCAAAGTATTCATATCTTTGACAGTTTGAACACTGTGTTTGAGCTTTGAGATTCATTCTTGAGTCTTTGTATTCATGAACTCTCATTTTCAAATCTGCTACTCTTACTTCAGAGATCTTTCACTGTTTAAGTGTTTTTATATATACTAGAACAGAGGCATTTCTCCTGCTTTGTCTGAACTTAATTGAATTTAGTCATACAGGCTTCTTTCTCAGTTGAATAGAGTTGTATTCTTTCAATTCATTTTTAAGAAGTAGTATTTCTTCTTCACAGTCAAAAATTTCAACTGAAATATTATGAAGAATGAATTTGTCTCACTTTTCATCTCTTTCAGATAGAATTATTGTATTTAGTAAAGATTCTACTACTGACTTTCAGAGATTCTCATTCTGAATAAGGAATTCAGCACTGAATTCAGACATTGTAGTCAGAATGATGAAGTTTTCAAAGAATAATGACTCAATTGAAGCTATAACTGATTTTTGAACTTCAATATTAGTTATCAACTGAGAAAAGAACTGCTGATTAATTTCATTTCTGATTCTGAAAATAAGATTTGAGTTTAGCTTATTTCTTTGCAGAATGTCCTGATTTGAGACTTTGAGAATAAGTCTTCTATTTCTGAAGATTTGAAAGTTTTTCTCTTTTTATATTTTCTTTTTCACTTTTCTATGAATAGAGATATGAATAGTATTCTTCTCAGTTTTCTCAGGATTTTGAGCAGATTTTGAGATAGCAGATTTAGAGACAGCAGATTCAGCTGCTTGAGCATATATTTTCTTCTGATTCAAAGAAGAAGAAGAAGTAGAAAAAAAGAAAGAAGAGTAAGATAAAGAGTCAGTGATTATATAAGAAATTTTCAATGTTTTTTGAACTGTGTTTGAGATTTCAAGTTTGAACTTGATTATCTCCTGTAGTTGTCTAGTCTGAGTATGAAGAATTAACAGAACTTCTTTATTCATCTCACTCAGACACTGCTTTTCAAGAATCTTGCTTACTTTTTCAAGTTTCTGTATTTCAAGAACTTGTTATTTCTCTATTTCTTCTTTCTTTCTTCTCTTCAGAATTTCAATCTCAGGAATAGCATTTGAGAAAGCATCTTTTTCCACATCAACTGAGTGTATTTTTGAACTCATTGTTCTCACTCAATGAAAAGTTGATCAGACTGTTTCAATTGAGATATTTCTAAGTCTGTTTTCAATTGAAAAGTTAATCAGACTGTTTCAAAAGAAGAATAAAAGACTTTTATGTATAAAACACCTGATTTTTTTCACACTAGTTCAGTAACTAGATTAGATTTTTGAAGAGAATCTAATAAACTAAAATTGATTTTTGAGATAAATCAATAAAATCTTTACAATCTCTTTCTTGGAATACAGTGAGGAAGAGTATGTATCAATTGATAATGAATCAGATAATATAACAGTTTTTGAGAGAAAAACTGATAAAAAATAAATCAATTTTTTGCAGAGAAATTAATTAAAACTATTCAATTTTATTCTAAATCATTTAATTCTCCTCACACAACAAGTGTGCAACTCAAATCAGTTAATAAAGAGTGTAAAAATGAATTAAGTATTAATGAAAGCTCTTCAGTCACTGAAAAAGTAATTCTTACTTAAAAGAATATGAAATTATGACAGAAAATAACTCTGTTTTTAATTCTTTGTAAGAATATTGTGTAAAACTCAGAGAAAAACACCTTACTTTTTCAAGAGAAGTAAAAAACTATTTCTAAGATCTTTTTTTTTTGCATTAACTGCTGCAGAAGAATGAGATAGAAACTGCTAAGATATGCACTACTGTATATTCTCTATCAAGACTTTCTCTCTTCAGAGTCTTGATATTATAGAGAATATAAGTCTGTTTCTATATAATAATGTAAATATTGCCAGCAGGATGTAGAGAAACTGGTTATTTATATCTCAAAATAGAAGACTTTGTCAATGATTATATCAATATAGAGTTAATTCTCAAATTCAATAGAAATCTAGTGTTGCTGTTCTCAATCCCTTGCAGAATCTATTGAATATTGAGGTATTAAAGCTAGATTTAATATATCTCACTGTACAGGGATCAAAGGCTCAGTCAGATCTTAGAGTATACTGATTTTATAGTTGTTAGTGTGCTGTTGACTCATTGTCTGCTGATTATGTATTGAATGCTGTTGCTGAGGTATCTTTTTGTATTGTTCTGCTGGGGATGGGCCAGATTGAGAGGGGTAGTACAAGGGTGAGACTTGGTGTTGAAGTCTAGATACACTGACGACAGACCGTGGAGGTTGCACTTCAGAAGAGTCCATTGATTATGTGCTTGATATTATCGCCGAGGTATCTTTTTGTATTTTTCTGCCGGGGATGGGCCAGATTGGGAAGGGCGGTACGAGGGTGAGACTTGGCCTTGGTGTTTTGGAACATCAAAGATGGACAGGGTTTTCGCGGAGGTCGCTCCTCGGATATCTCCACAACTACAGGTCGGGGATCTTCCAAAATCGAGAAGATTGGTGCATATGGCTAGGTCTCTTCACCTTACAATTTGTATGGCACTTTGGCCCGGGGTTGTGGTGTGGTAGGGGAGAACGGGGGATAATCCCACACAGGAGTTTCGAACAACGTCCGGTTCACGTTTGGCTGGATAACTCCACCACCACACAGGGTATGCGGTCGGCGATGGGGTCAGAATGTTCGTATGATCGAGGGCTTTTCGATGGATATATCGGCGGGTTCTTATTCGAAAAATCGAGCGAGTTCGTGGTGGAGCGGTTGCGCGTTCGAGAATGGACTCTGTTTAATTCTCTCAAGATTGATTATCTGCTTCTAGAATCTTGATATTGAAGTCAGAAATGAATGTTGTAAGAGAAATGTTTCTCTGTCAGACACTCTGTAGTTAATCTAATGCTTTCTGTTGCATGACAGTATCTCAGAACAGGATATCAAGATATTTCATGATATTATCAGGCATTTGTAATACTGATTTACATGCTTCTATTCATGAATGAAACTTCTGTTTCATGCAATCTTTCAATCATTCATTGATATATCAATCTTGATTAATTAATAAACTGATGACATCTTCATCTACACTCAGTTTTGCAAGCATTTTCATTCTTCATGATGAGTAGAGAGTGAGATCAGAAGTATTAAAATATGTGAGAGTATCTAAGCATTCTTTCAGTGCTTTTGTATTCAATTCTGTAGATATTGAAATCACATGAGTTAGTCATTGAATCTCTTTATATTGATGTTATTAAGTTGCATGCATATCAGCTATTTATTATTATTGTAGTTTTAACATTACTCAGAGCCACTGTGACACTGCATCTATACTCATATTCAGAGGTTCTCTCATATTATCATTAGACATGGTTATATTGTTTATCAGATGTGTGATATCTGTGAAATTTAAAGAAGTGTAATTGTATGAATATCTCATATGTCTGAGTGTCAGAACTCTCAGGTCTTTCACTGACATTCTCTTTGTAGAATCTTATTACAGGGTCAGAATGACTGATAAGCAGCTTCTATCTAAGAACTCAGTGTCTGTTTAACTGTTTCTCTATTTCTTACATATCATTATATATTCAGATATCTCTTAATGAATAATTATTCCTGATGAGAAGACAATGCATGAATAATCATTTTCTAATAAGAAGATGATGAATGTTTTTATAGTGTAAGAGGCCTACACTGAATAGATCAGTATAATATTGATAGGTCTTATATAACAAAGATAAAAACATTAGAGAAGAAAAGAAAGAGAAAGTGTGAGAATCAGTGATTGAGATGAATATTTATACACATATGTGGTGATGTACGCAGTGGAGCTTCGGGGTGGGAGAATATACACGCGTTCATAGCAGCCGAGGATCGGTGATTGAGAATGGCCAAGAATCGGAGTGTACATGTTCAAGAATGAAGTGATTGGAATCTGTGAAGTGTAACAGAATAGTCTATATGATTGATCGGGCGCAGCCCGTCACAGAAGCTGTTATATTCACATAACTGAATATAATTAATATATTTATACAGTTATAAATACAGTTTGAGAATGAATAAAAGACTGTCTTTAAAACTGTACTGAGATTGTTTGAATATCTAGTAATATCTTTTGATTTAACTAATACTTCTATGATATTTCTAGACTGGCTGCTGAGACTATAAATTTCATGTTTGATTTTATTTAATCTAGTCTCATACATTTCTTAGCATGAATCCCGCTGAGACTAATCATCAAAAAAACATGCAAAGTGACTATTTATCAGATCTCAAAATGAGACTATAACTTAGAAAAAATAAGAAAGTAATTTCATTTGATCTCATTTAGTCTCATTCTTAGCATAAAGTTACTATTTTTAGACATTTTAAGGGTTTTTTTAGACTATTTTTAATTTTTTATAAAGTAACGATTTTTGGTAACACTCAAATGAGATTTAAAGTTATTTAAAGCAATAAAATTAATTTAAATTGAGAAGTGAAAATCATGATCTCATTTGAAAAATTTAATAATAGTAGACAGTAAGTTTCTCTGAGACAGTATGAAACTACTATCTAATCTTGAAACTGTGTAATGAAATCAATTAAATTAGTAATGAAATTACCAAATATTCTGATTCTGGTCTCAGACACGGTCACACAGTGAAATAAGAAATAGAGAAACAATAAGTTCTTGAAATATAAGCCCTTGAAAAAGCCAGTAAAATCCTTGAAAAACAGTGTCTGATTGAGATGAACGAAGAAGTTCTGTTAATTCTTCATACTCAGGCTAGACAACTACAGGAAGTGATTAAGTTCAAGCTTGAAATTTTGAATACAGTTCAAAAAACATTGAAAATTCCTAGTACAATCACTGACTCTTCTTCATCTTTTTCTTCCTCAAATCAGAAAAAAACATATGCTCAAGCAGCAGAATCTGCTGTTTCTAAACCTGCTGTCTCAAAACCTGCTCAAAAGTCTGAAAGTACTCAGAGAAAAAACGCTCATACTTCTCTTCATAAGAAAGAAGAGAAGAAAATTTAAAAAGAGAAAAATGCTCAAATCTTCAGAAATAGAAGACTTATTCTCAAAATCTCAAATAGAGAGATTCTGCAGAAGAACAAGCTGAATTCAAATCTTGTTTTCAAAAATAGAAATGAAATCAATCAGCAGTTCTTTTCTCAGTTAATATATGATATTGAAGATCAAAAATCAGTTGTAGCTTCAATCAAGTCATCTTTCTTTGAAAATTTCATCATTCTAACTACAATGCCTGAATTCAGTGTGGAATTTCTTATTAAGAATGAGAATGTCTGAAAATCAGTAATAGAATCTCTGTTAAATACAACAATTCTATCTGAGAGAGATGAAAAGTGAGACAAATTCATTCTTTATGATATTTCAGTTGAAATTTTTAACTGTGAGAAAGAAATACTACTTCTCAAAAATGAGTTAGAAGAATACAATTCTATTCAACTAAGAAAGAAGACTGTATAGCTGACTTCAATTGAATTCAGACAAAACAGAAGAAATGCCTCTGTTCTAGTTTATACAAAGACACTTGAATAATTAAAAATCTTTGAAGTGAGAGTGACAGGTTTGAAAATGAGAGTTCATGAATACAAAGACTCAAGAATGAATCTCAAAGCACAAACACAGTGTTCAAACTGTCAAAGATATAAACACTTTGCAATCTCTTATTTCAGAGACTTAAAATGTGAATTCTGTACTAAAGATCATAAAACTAGTGAGTGTAAATGTGAAATATGCTTAAAAAGAGATGAAATATGTCAATATACTCTGTTTAAATGCTCTAACTGCAAAGAAAAGCATGCCTCTAGTTCAAAAGAATACATATTTGCTTCAAGAATTCAAAAGAACTGGAGAAAAGTAGAAGCTCAGAGTCAATCTAAAACTGAAGATAACAGTCAAGTCAGTTATTATTATTATTATTATTCTTCAATTATAGATGTATGCAGTCAGAGACTATGACATCTACCTGAGAACTTTTAGTTCTCAGGGTTTTTCCTATATCTATAAAGTTAACTATTATACATTTACCAATTTCAGATATGCAAAATCAGAAAATTCCAGCCCAGAATACAAGAACTGTTTATAAATTGAAGTATTTTAACATCTTCTGATACTTTGAAACCATTTGATAATATCATGACAAAAGAAAAGAGAACACAGTTCTAAAGATAGACACATTAAATAGATAGATAGAAAAGAACAAAAAAAAAGAAAAAGTAAAGTAAAGAGAGACTATAACAAATCAAAATTATTAAAAGATAGTGTATAGCTGTTTTAACAGTCTATATCTAATCAATTTTCACCTCTTTATATTCAGATGTTTCTGAATTCAGCTGTTTTCTTATAGCTGCTTGAGTTTCTGATAGAAAGTCTATTAAGTATTTAATTCCTGTCTCAGTTGAGAATAAGAACCATATATTTAATTGATTTAAATCATACTTCTTCTTCAATCTGGCTCTGAGACTATTGTATAATGCACAATGCATTACAATATACTGAGAATTTTCATTTGCATTGCTGAATGAGCATTCTGTTGAATTAAATCTATCATCAAATCTTTGTATATAAGATTTGAAATAATCATGTCCTAGTTTCAGCTGAATTATAGATGAGAATATTTTCTTTTTACATTTAATTGAACAAGATTTCCACTTAGGTTTTGTCTTAAATCTTGAATAATGTATACTCTTCTTTTGTTTCTGTCAGCTTTTATTCCACTTGTTTAAACAAGATTCTTTTATCTTTCTCATTATAAAAGATCAGAACACTGTTTTTTGAATAGATCTGCTTAATTCTGAACCCTTTTTTACTGCTGAATCAGTTAATTTATTGTCATGAATGTTTATATGAGCAGGAACTCAGTGTAGATGAATTATCAGTTTTAATAATCTTCTCTTTTGAATCTTTATAACAGAATTTAAAATCAGTTCAAGATTCATTTGATTATTATGAATCTGACTATTTTTAAGTCTTTTCAAAGTAGCTTGACTATCAGAGAATATTCATGTCTCTTTCAAGTTATTTCCTCTTTTATAAGATTTTATCTTAATAAGTTTGAAAGCTTTTACTATTACAAATAGTTCAGCATCAAAGACTTCAGATTCACAGCTCAAATTTCAGAAATCTGAGATGAAATTGATATTATCTTCAGTATAAGCAATGCCTACATCTAATCTGTTCAAACTCTCATTTTTTGAGCTATCTGAGTAAACCAGAATAGACTTTTTTATATTGATTGTAGAGATCTTCTTCAAATGCTGTTCATATTCTCTCTCTTTACATAGTTCACTTATTTATAAGTCTATGAGAGATTTCAGCTTTTCTCTTCAGAGAGATCAGTCAACCCAGTAAATCTGTAACTGCCAGCTCAAAAAGAAGAAACCCTTAATTATCTAAATTCTTAAACTCAAATTCTCTAGCTAAATACAAGCAGAATTTGAATTCTCAACCATCTGTCATGATTAGAGAATTGAGAAATAACTCTGTTAATAAACTGACAAAAATGCAAGCAGTTGAAATTCCTGCTTTTCAAAACAGTTATAATCTACTATCAGATGATAGGGATTAAATTCTACTCTATTTCTACTCTCTTTTAGTATGAATATATAACAAAAATAACAAAAAAGTTTAAAAATTCTTCAAAAATTACATTCATTTAAAAAAATGTGAATAGAAACTCAAATTATATTTATTCCTATCTTCAGATTGTATTTGAATAAAAAGTTAATTTTGTACTTCTTCAAGAATCAAACTTTGATGCTGAGTAAAAATACATTATTTCTCATTCAAGCTATTACTGCTTTCTACATGAAAAATCTGAGATAAAATCAAGAGTAGTGATTTATGATAGAAAAAGATCAAGATATCAATTTAATCTGAGATTTAATATCATATCTGACTCTGATATTCTCGTGAGTGATATTATAGATAAAGAGAATGAGTTTGATACTATACAACTCATAAATATCTATAATGAAAAGTGTAAGAGGTCTACGCTGAATAGATCAGTATAATATTGATAGATCTTATATAACAAAGATAAAAATGTTAGAGAAGGAAAGAAAGAGAAAGTGCGAGAATCAGTGATTGAAGTGAATATTTATACACATATGTGATGATGTACACAGTGGAGCTTCGGGGCGGGAGAATATACGCGCGTTTGTAGCGGCTGAGGATCAGTGATTGAGAATGACTGAGAATCAGAGTGTACATATTCAAGAATGAAGTGATTGAAATCTGTGAAGTATAATAAAATAGTCTATATAATTGATCAGGTGCAGCCTGCCATATTAGCCTCTTCTTTCAGAAGCAGTTCTCATCAGTCAAGAGCTGCTGTTTCAGATAACACAGAACTCAGAGTTCAGGTTGATTGATTATAGCTGACTCATTTCACAAGATATTGCTGACTGCAGTCACAGAATCTCTTATCAAGAATATTCTCAATCTCTCACTCAAGCTTATTATCTTCTTCTATGATGTCTGATAACTGTCAGTCAGCAGTCAGTTGAGAAGAAAATGAATCAGTGACAGTGTGATGAAGCAAGCTTGTATGAAATACATTATGAATCTCTGATAATATGTCAAGATGATAGTTATGACTATCTAGAACTTCTATCACTTTATACTTGACATGATGATAATCTAGTGTACAAGATGAACATGTGATTTGTATATTCTTAAGATTCAATCATATCAGATCTTCTATCTTATATTATTCAGCAGAATCTTGATGAATATTAATTTAATTCTCTTGATCTTGTTTCACAGTTGTCATGAAGATCTCTGCTCAATCACAGATATCTCAGAGTTTCATTACTATATTATCAGCAATCTGAATTGAACTGTGAGAGTCTGATATGAACTGTGTGATCTCTAGAAGATTCAACACTTTCATGTGATATCTGTGTGTAAGAAAGAACAGGCTTATATCTGTTAAAACAGCATCTCAACTGTTGATAGTAATCTCTGTATGTAGAAGAAGATCATGCCAATTGTCTTATAAGTAATTACAGAACTTATAAAGATAATTCTTCACAGTCTGAATTTTTCATTCTGATGTATCATCAGTCTCAGAGTGATAGGCAGTTAATAGATGATATATAATCTTGAGAACTTGACAGATTCTTATTCAGAGAGTGCTTATGAATTGACAGCTCTGATTCAATACTATAGATCTCAGTAATCTGTGTATCTGATAGAATAGACTCTGTAGAAAAGCTTCAGTGACTTATTCAGTATTTATCTTATTATAAGATTTCAATATTATATCTTTGTTTAGTTAATTCATGATGATCAGAATGTTTCTACAACTCTTACTCTTAGATAGATTAATAGTGAAGTTAATTACTACATCTTATCAGATTCTATTGAGAATATTAAGTGATTTCAATAGACCTTTTCTACAGTTCTTTCATAAGATAATAGAAGAACAGTGATTGCAGTTTTAGATAAAGTGTCTGATACTGTTTAATATCTCAGATCAGTAGAACTCTCAGAAGATCATTCTATACAGTTATTCACAGTCTAAATAATCAGTTATATATGAATCATGTATCTCTTGTATTATCTGAGTGTATAAGAGTTCAGAGTAAGAGACTCAGTGTTATTCACAGAATTGTAGAGTGTTATTATCATTGATTGAACATTCTAAGATATCAGTTCTTATATGTAGTTCTGAGGAAAATCAGAGTGCTTCTTGATATACTGCTTTAATAAGAATCTGAAGAAGTTCATCTGTCTGAGCTGCTGTATGTCACAGTTTATTCAGTGTAGAGAAAGTGAAGATATCAATGATAGTTCTAACTGAAGAAGTATGTATAGTATCATGAACTGTTTCATCTTGATTAACTAGTATCTTCAGATTCAAGAGCTGATGCTCTCAGTTCATTCAGTAAGTATCTGTTATATCAGATAATATATCTTACTCTCATTGTGAGAGAGTATCTATTATCAAGTTCTGACTATCAGAACAGTAGTGTATTGTAAAATGAAAGCAGCTTAAGAACTCAGATCATCATATCTATCATTCAGTGAGTTTACAGATAGTTGTGAAGTATTTGAGATTCTTATGATCTATGACTATCTCAAATTCAGAGATACTTTGAAGTTCAGAGTCTCATTCTTTTAAATAGTATACAATTGTGAGAAGTTCCTTGTCATAGATCTCATAATTGTATTCAGTGAAACTCAGTTTCTTAGATATGAAGATATATGATTATAGAATATCTTTATTATTATATTACAGTATTGCTTCTTCTATTATATAGTCAGAGAAATCAGCTTCAATAACTGTCTTATAATCAGAATTAAATATTATCAGTAAAGAAGTATTAATGAATATCTTCTTTATCTGTATAAATGCAGCTTCAGCATTCACTGATCATTGAAATACTGAGTCTTTCTTAGTGAGATCTGTAAGTGATCTCACAATATCTGAGAAGTTTTATATAAATTACTGATAGAAGTTAGTAAATCTGATAAAGCTTTGTATATCTTTCACAGTATACAGAGCTTCTCATTCAAGAATAGCAGAGACTTTCTCAGAATTCATTCAAATTCTCTTATCAGCTTCTATAATAAAACTCAGATACTTAATACTCTTGACTTCAAAATCACACTTATTAATATCTATTGATAGTTCTGCTTCTTATAGCTGTTGTAATATCTTTCATACATACTCTTAATATTCTTTTCTGAATTCATTGATGAAGATGAGAATATTATCTAGATAAGCAGATACAAACTTATCAAGAAAATCTCAGAGTACTCAGTTGATATACTTCTGAAATGTACTGAGAGTGTTAGCTAGTTCAAAGAGTGTAACTATTCATT
Organism: Blastomyces gilchristii SLH14081; assembly: GCF_000003855.2. Lineage (NCBI taxonomy): Eukaryota > Fungi > Ascomycota > Eurotiomycetes > Onygenales > Ajellomycetaceae > Blastomyces > Blastomyces gilchristii. Next base: position 685,363 of record NW_003101681.1, read on the forward strand.
CAAAGAGGTTATAATATGGTTGAAATGCTGTAAGTCATTCATCTTCTTCAGTGATACAAATCTTATGAAACATGGTAATGATATCTAGTTTTATAAATCATTGAGCTTGCTCAATCTGTGCTAGAGTTTCATTGATGAGAGATAAGAGATATCAATCTTTCTTTATTAATCTGTTCAGATCTTAGTAGTTCACACAGAATCAGAGTTCTTCACTGAATTTCTTTGCAAAGAGAATAGAGGCTGTGATAGAAGAGTTACTAATATATATGAATTCTTTATTCAACAGATCATTGAGTGTCTTTCAAAGAAGAAGAAGTTCATCTCAGAACATATTATAAAGAGAGTCTTATAATAATTCAGAATTCTTATCATTCTTTTTCTCTAATTTGATACTGTGATTCACTTCAGAATCTTATAAGAAGAGTATATTTATAATATTATCTTATCAGAAGATATCTAGATATTCATGATATTATTGAGAGAGTTTCATATAAGAATCTGTTATTGTAACATGAGATAATTTTTCTAGAGTCTTTTTAATATCAGTCAGACTGATGAAATAGATTGATATATAATTCTGCTATCAGTGATTCTTTCAGCAACTTCTTTTTCTAAGTATTTTATAGATATTGATAGAGATCTGTGTCAGATCAATAGTCTTGTGAATATCATCTTTATGAATTCTATCATTATTAGAGAATATCAAGCTTCTGTTTTAAGCATTTAATAAGATGTCTTATTCAGATAGTCAGACAAGTTCTAATATAAGATTATAATCAAGATTATCAACTTTATATGTATAGACATCTTCACATTAATGTTCTCTTACATCTATGATCAGCTTCATCATGTAATGAGTATAAATGTCTTTTGAATCATCAAATTCTGTGAGAAGTCAAGGTTTTGATAAAGAAATACACTGAAGGTTATGATATCTTACAACTGAAGATTTTATTATTATATAGTGATATAGATTACTGTCTATCATAGCTTTTATATTATACATGTTATCAATCTCAGTAAATACAAGAATTACATTTATTATTATCTTCTCTTTAAATCATTGTTATCTGATCTCTTTAAGCTTCTGTTTATGAATTTGAATAGAAGCTAATCTTTTCTCTGTTTCATCAGAGCATTCTCATAGTTATCTTCTGAATCTTTCTCTAATGTAATGTGATTGATGTGGACAGATGCTGATTCATTCTTTAAACAAGAAGACACTGATCTTTCTCTCAAGTATGAAGACATATAGGTTGATCAGCAGTTGAAAGCAATGTATTCTGATTAATTACAGTTAATGCATACTTCATATTGACATTGATCAGTGACTTCTTCAGAAGTGATCTCAGAGACTTAAAAGCCTGTCTGAATAATGAAGATTCTTGCTTATATGTAAATATTCAAGTCTACTCAATTCATAATATCTGTATCATTGTTATTTCTCAGCATGAGTGTATAAGTTGCTGAGATGTAACATCTTCTATCACTGTTGTGTATATTCTTGAGCTTAGTAAGATGATCATTTATTGTTCAGAGCTGTGTGCAGAAGCCTTTATAAGTCTGGTCTTTATCTATACTTATAAGAGCTTGTAAGAGTTTGAAAGTTAATATCTTCTTGAGCATGTTAATCTTCATTCAATTCTCTTAAGATTGATCATCTGCTTCTAGAATCTTGATATTGAAGTCAGGAATGAATATTATAAGAGAAATGTTTCTCTGTTAAGTACTCTGTAGTCAATCTAATGCTTTCTGTTATATAACAGTGTCTCAGAACAGAACATCAAGATATTTCATAATATTATCAGATGTTTGTAACACTGATTCACATGCTTTTATTCATGAATAAAACTTCTGTTTCACATAATCTTTTAATCATTCATTGATATACTAATCTTGATTGATTAATAAACTAATGATATCTTCATCTACACTTAGTTTTATAAGTATTTCCATTCTTCATAATGAGTAGAGAGTGAGATTAAAAGTATTGAAATATATAAGAGTGTAACATGACGGAACCGAAGCGGTGGCTAGTCGGCAGTGTCATGTAGAAGTAGTTGTTTGAGAAGCTGTATAAGTGAGCTTAACTATCTTGCTTAAATAGTGAGCTTATAGGCTACAGAGTTATTGTGAGAATATCACAGATGTGATACTTAGTATACTAAGAAGATTGTATAAGATATACAGTAACTCTTATATATATTTCAGTAGAAGAAAAATAAATCACTGCTTCTTTAATAAGAAGTCAGTATCTAGCTATTCTATATAGACAATAAGTGAATACTCTTCTCTCATTTCATGAGTAAGAATAGCTGAAGTGATATCTCAGCAGTGTCTTATTATTAAGAAAGAGTAATCTGCTGATCTTATATAAAAGTAGAGTTCTTATATTTATCAATCAGATCTTTCTATAATATATCTGAATAATATTATAGAGTGATTGAAAACTGGTTCAGATAAGATGAAATCATCTGTATAAAAGCAATGAGCTGTGTGAAACTGTAGCAGAGTTTTAACACTGCTGAGAGTATAATAATACTCTTCTCTTTAAGAACATAGTTCTGATGCTCTCAAGATTATCAGATTAGAAATTATCTTTGTTATATAGTAATAGTTATCAACTGATTAACAGTATATATACTGTATATAATATAAAGAAATAGATGAGTTTTTCTGCTAACTATATAGATCTTTCTTTTTTCATCTTTATTCAAATTAAACATGTGATAAGTGAGTTTCTTATATATCAATTTAAAATGTGAAAAATATAGTTAACAAGTGACTTACAGATCTCTTAATATATTTCATTCTATATATAAAATTCTCTGCAAAAGTGATATATTTTTAGAAATAAAGCTAACAGTAGTGACAGGATTTTTTGAAAAAAATTCTTCTTCTTCTATAAAATATTTTTCTTCTCCTCTCTCTCAATTGTAACAGTGAGTGTATGAGAGTATCATTCTTGAAGAATAATAAAGAGCTTATTCTGACATTTTCTAGTGAGTAATAAACATCTTTGTGATGCAGCTGCGGTCTCTGTGATCATCAAGAAAGCCAGATTGAAGGCAGAGGCAGCGGTGTCAATGAACCATGAAAGCACTGCTCTCATTGTCACATCTTCTCCTACTTCTCTTGCAGCCATGATGGTAGTTGCTGTGCCTTGCAGTGAGGTGTTATTCCTTCTGCTGGCTGGTGCATCTGCGCTCAGTCTGTCTTCTGCTTCTCTCACCGCCATTGCAACACCGCCCCCCCCCCCAGTCAATACAGTGGCATATGACCCTGTGTGGTCATTTGGAGAGAAACCTGGAAAGAGCTTGATTTCAGAAACAGTAACTTTAAGAAGCTCAATTCATAGTTTCTCTTCTGTGACATGCCTGAGCCCTGCTCAGAATACTGCTGAGTTGAGTCTGCAGAATTCTGTGATTTCTTTATCTTCTCTCTGTAAGAAGGCTCTGATGCAGCCTCTGATCAGCACTGCTACTTGTCTGTGCTATATCAAGCAGCTGAAGAAGAGAGAGATTTTATACACTTACTTCTTCTCTTACTTCTGTTATTTCTATTATATCTGTAACAATAACTTCTATCTCTCTATAAGTATTATTTCACAGAAAGATGTCATATCAGCTCTGATAAGAAGTCTAAATACTTAAGCAGTACAGAGTAAGAGTCTCAGAGCTTCAAGTATTGATAGATTCTGTTAAGACTGAAGAGATCTCTCTTACTCATCTATAAAAGAAGATAAAAGTATGAATCTCTAAGATGAAAAAACATCTCAGAATAACTAGTCTTAAGAAGAGATCAGCTGATGCTGCTGTTGAAAGTGTCACAGAGATCAATCACTGATTGAAGAGAATCTCACTTCAATTGAAGCAGATAACTGAGATACTTTATAAGTTAATAAGTTGATATTTTTATACATTTCTCATACTCTTCTATGATACTGCAGTGCTAACTTCTCAGTAGATAAAGATATCAGTACTGAAGACTTCAACAGTGAAGAATAAGTTTAATAAGAATATAATTATTAATAAGTAGACTCTGATCTCTCTTTTTACTTTTTCAGCAGACTGTAACTCTATTAAAATAGCAGTAGTTCACAGATCAATAATATTAATCTTTTTATTAATTTTTAATATCTTTTTTCTCTAATCACTTCAGGAATTTTACACTTGTATAGTTTTATTAAACTTCTAAAAAATTCTTTAAGAGAAAATAGAAGAAGAGTGCTATAGAGCCTATAAAATATTAGCTTATTACTGTGAAATTATCTCTAAAAAATTCTTTGAGAAAAATAAGAAGTCTTAAGCAGTATTTCTTACTCAATATCTCTGATATATAACAGAACAGTCTTTACTAGTCATCTCATAGCTTACAATCTCTTTCTCAGTATTTTTCAAATGCTTAAGTGATTTTCATAAATTCTCTGACAATGAATAATCTTCTCATTTAATGAGATATTGAAGCTTACTGTAATATATTCATTTATTCAATATTTTCTTTATAAGATATTCAGTATCACTCTTAATCTTGATATTATTCAGTCAAGACAGCTCTGCTCTGAGACATTACTTATAGAGCTTTAAATAGAAAATGTGAAAAATAGAATGAATTAATTTCAATTCTATAAGTAATTTTAACTTATATATCTGCTTACTCATCACTCTTATTACTAAGAAAGATTCTAGTTATCATTCACTGAGCTTCTTATATAATCTCATTATCTTAATATTCTTTGCTGAAAGTAGTACTTAATCCTCTATTAAGAACTTCATTAAAAGATATTTTTAATTATAGTATTTTATCTATCACTTCTGAGCACAGTAAATGCTTTTCACTATCTTCTTATAAATTTTATTTAAAAGTTTTAATCTTACTTTTACTTCTGATACTGAGAGATACTCTATTCTCTGTATCTGTTCAACATTCTGACTGTCTATTTCTCTCTTTAAAATATTGTTCACAATGTCACTGAGTAATGAAGAATTATATTCATAATAAGTATAGAAAGAAGATATCTTTAAGATTACATTCTTTGCATTATTATATATAAATTCAGTAATTAGAAGATGTTTGAGCTAATCATTTTAATAATATAAATAGAATACTTAAAGATGCTGTTTTAGTATCTGATTCTGATATTCAGTCTGATCATCTGTCTATGAATGAAATGCAGTACTGAGAAGACATCTTATTATAAGATGATAGTAAAAAGTCAATCAGTATTTACTGATAAAGAGAGATTCTTAATCTGTTATCAATGATTTCAGAGTACTGTGATTATAAATGATAATATCTAAAAATAAATCAGTCAATTCAGAGGCTTTAATCTTTTTATAAGTAGAAATATATCTAGTTATCTTTGTGAAGTAGTTAATAATGACTAAAATTGAGTTATATTCTTTAACTCTTATTAACTTCAGTAGATCAACTATGAAATTCATTGATAGATTCTGTCATAAGCTCTTTGAAACAGATAGTGATGCTAACTCACTGTATTACTTATACTGTGAGATCTTTATCTTTTAACAGATATTGTAAGTCTTAATATACTCTTTAACATCTGTTCAGAGCTTGTTTTAAATATATTTATATTTTAAAAGCTTCTCAGTCTTCTCTAATCTGAAGTACTCTGTATGGAAATTATTATGATAAATTCTCAATAACTTCTAACACATCACTCTGCTATAAGAGATGAAGACTGAACTATTCAGTAGTAGAAGTTTATATTCTCCTAGTTATCAGTAACTTAGTTTCTTAGCAGTATCACTCTACTCAGAGTCTGTCTCTTTCAAGTTTAAATCAGATTCTTTCTTCTTCAACTTCTGAATTTAAGCTGTAGTAGAGATATTCTTCTTCTGTAACTTATCAATGAATTTCAAAAGTAGTCAGATTGAAAGATTGTAGACTGTTTCATTCTTTATTAATTTAATGATTGTAAAATATAATATGAGAAGCTCATAATCTTCAGTATCAGTTCTCTATGAGAATTCAGGTTTTCTTTCACCTTCTATACTGAGTCACACAGCTGCCTTATCAGCGCTGTTCTCAAGCTTCAGAGAACTTCAACTCTCTGCAGCCAGCTTCTTCTGCAGTGATGACAGAGATTCTTTTATAGAATTCTTCTTCACATCAATGATATTATAATCAGGCTGTTTAAACAGTATATTGATGAGATTAAGCTGATCTGAACAGTATCAGATATAGAAATTATACTCTGAAAGCAGCTCTGCTCACCTGGCTTGACATTCTATCAAGCTCTTTATTATTAAGAAGTAACACAGATTTACATGATCAGTGAGAACTTACACTGAGTACTTACTACTCTGAAGATAATATTATCAGATCTTAAAGAATTTGACAATTACTAACATCTTCTGATTATGAGTATTATATCTTCTCTATATAAGTGATAACTTCTTGAAGAAGAAGGTCACTGATCTTCATTCACAGCATCTTATAGACTTTATAAAAAAGCTTTCTTTCACAGACAATTCATTATCTATTTTCTCAGAGATAATTATTCTCTGATTCTTTCAATATTGAAAGGTCTTCAGTGTCAACTGTGAAAAGATTCTACAGATTTCATTCCTGAATATATCAGTCTCACACTGACTGAATAAGTCAGGATTAAAGTGATTCAGTATCATAGCATCTGTGAAAGCTTGTTTCAATTTCATAAATGCCTGCACAGTGCCTTGAATGAGAATAAATAGTTCTGTTTTTCTGTTTTTCTGTCTTTCATACTTCTCTTTAACAGATCTGTAAGAGAGGCAGTAATTTATAAATATGCATAGATGAATCATCTGTAGAAATTCACAAATTCTAGAAATATCTGCATCTTGCAGTATATTCACAGCACTGATCAGTTCTTAATAACAGAGACTCAGCTTCTGTTCATTGAAATGCTATTCATCTCAATAATATAACCTAAGAAATCAATCTCCTACATGTAGAATGAGCATTTTTCAGTGTTTGTATAGAGTTAATACTGTCTCAAGTGACTTAACACTTCTCAAACATGAGTATCATGTTCTTTCTCTGTTTTTTAGAAGATTAAAATGTCATTCAAGTATACTATGCAGAAGACATTGACAAGGCTCTGCAGTGCCTCATTTATATAGGTCTGAAAGATGACTGAAGCATTACAAAGATTAAAAGATAAAACAAGATATTCAAAATTACTGTACTTGATATGAAAAGCTGTTTTTCAAATATCATCTTCATTAACTCTGATTCTATGATAGACATTCTGTATATCAATCTTTGAGAACATCTTTGCTTCAGATAATTGATTAATTATCTTATCAATTAACAGTAATGAATAGCAATTCTTAATCATCATCTTATTAAAACCTCTGTAGTCTACACATAGATATAGTCTATCATTCTTCTTGAGTATAAAGAGTATAGATGTCTCTGTCAGACTCTTTAATAAATATATTCAGTTCTTTAATTGCACTTCTTCAAGATATTTGCACAGAACATTCAATTTCTTTACAGAGAAGTTGTAAAGAGGTCTGTATAGCATCATTGCATCATCTTTAAGATGAATCTTATATTATATCTTGATGTCAGAAAACTTCACTGCTTCTCTTTCTGAAAAGACATTCTTAAAATCTGTAAAGAGACATTATGTATATTCACCTTTAATAACAGATACTGCTGCTAATCTTGCAGTAAGAATAATGATTTCTTCATCTGTTCTTAAGTCTCAGTCATCTGCTATATAGTATATTGACTCAATCTTTTTCTCAAGATTCTTCTGATGAAACTCTTCAGGTTTCTCTATCACTATCTCTTCATCAGTGAGGTGATACTGTCATATCTGAGTGACTCAGTTAATGAGAGAATTATTTTCTCTCAATTATAGAAGATCTAGAATGACATTCTCATCTATAATATTAACTGTATGAAGAAGCAGACTGCTTTTCTTGAAGATTTCTTCTGAGTCTGTGATCACACACTGTGCTTGAATTATGCTAAAATGATGATATTTTGTTTCATTAGTAAATTTCACATGGTCTGACAGGTCTATCTTCTTTCAATTCTTTATCAAAGAAAAGAAATAGAATATGAAGTTAATATTTACTCTGAAGTTGAGTAGGCATCTCACTAATATCTTCTTATTCAGAGTATACATTGTGATTATAACATGAACTCAGAGATGTGAGAATTATTAATTCTTCATTTCTTTCTCTTCTTTATCTTTCATAGATATGTTTGTCAGAAGAGAAGTTGACTTTGAGAAGATATCTTCTCAGTTCCTTTTCTTCTTCAGCTTCTTATAATCACTGACATAGTAATTATCAGCTCTGCAGTTGAAACAGAGATCTTTATCAAATCTTTTTTAACATTTCTTCACAGTGAGTGAAGAATCAGAATACTTGAAATTCTTCTTTACTTTCTCTGCACTGAAGCTGTCACAGCATTATTTATATTCTGTTATTAATTGCTTAGAAGAGATCTTGTTAGCCTTTTTCTCAGAGAATTGATTATTTAAATAGATTCAGAAAGCCAGGTTGACAAGCTCAGTGTGATTGATGAATGAACTCTGATATTATAATATCATTGTCTGCACCTTGTGAGTCAGCTTCATAAGATAAAGCTGTGTTTTTAATTGATTTAAATTATCAGTTAATTTCTCTCAATATTCTTCAAATCTTGCATTGAAATTGAAAGAATTCTCATCATCTTATTGATGTAATGAGTTGAACTGCTGTATCACTGTGAAGCTGCAGTTGCAGTGATCTTCAATTTGATTCAGTAGAAAGTTCTTGAATTCTTCTCAAGTCATGACAGTATTGATATACTCAAGCTTTCTCTTCTTGATAACTCAAGTAGTTGCAGAGATACCTTTAAGAAGGTTGATGATGTAGATTACTCATACCTCATGAGTATTATACTGGCTCAGATTAAGGCGGAATTTCCATTCAAGAGTACAGATAAAGCTGTGAAATTCAGACAAGGTGTTTCTCTTGTATCTTAGAGAATCTCTGATCTTAATCTCCCTATCTCCATGATAGATGTAGGTGTGTAGGGGCCGCGGCGGTGGCAGAGCGGTTGAAGAGCCCATGCCAAAATGTGCAGCAGTTTCAGGAATCTTGGATTCCTGCTGGGGTAGAGATGTATGCACTCTAGAGAATGGTGTAGTGTTTCTCTCAGAGGGTGAGGTCAGGTAGACTGACCGTGTGACCGTGTCTGAGACCAGGACCAGATTTTTTGATAGTTTCATTACCAATTTGACTGATCCCATTACATGGTTTTAACATTAGATAGTAGTTTCATACTGTCTCAGTGAGACTTACTGTCTACTCTTGTCACATTTTTCAAATGAGATCATGATTTTCACTTCTCAATTTAAATTATTTTTATTACTTTAAATGACTTTAAATCTTATTTAAGTATTATCAAAAAGTGTTACTTTTTAAAAAATTAAAAATAGTCTAAAAAAAACCTTAAAATGTTTAAAAATAGTAACTTTATGCCAAGAATGGAACTAAATGAGATTAAATGAGACCACTTTCTCATTTTTTTCAAGTCATGGTTTCATTTTAAGATCTGATATATAGTCACTTTACATGTTTTTTTGATGACCAGTCCCAGCAGGATTCACGCCAAGAAATGTATGAGACCAGACCAAATGGGACTAAATGTGAAATTCATGGTCCCGGCGGCCAGTCTAGAGTCAGGTCGGTCTCAGCACAGGTGCATGAGACCATATCAGTCTGTTAGAGCTCAACTGATTCAAACCTGTAATCAGGTCAAGTGATTTGAATTGTAATGTGACAGAATCAAAGCAGTGACTAGTCAGCAGCATCATATAGAGATAGTTGTTTGAGAAGCTGTATGAGTGAGCTTGACTATCTTGCTTGAATAGTGAGCTCATAGGCTACAGGGTTATTGTGAGGATATCACAGATGTGGTACTTAGTATACTAAGAAGATTGTATAAGGCATGCAGTAACTCTTGTATATATTTCAGTAGAAGAAAAACAAATCACTGCTTCTTTGATGAGGAGTCAGCATCTAGCTATTCTATATAGACAATGAGTGAATACCCTTCTTTCATTTCCTGAGTGAGAATAGCCAGAGTGATACCTCAGCGGCGCCTCATTACCAAGGAAGAGTAATCTGCTGACCTTATATAGAAGCGGGGTTCTCATATCCATCAATCGGATCTTCCTATGATATATCCGAATGATGTCATAGAGTGGTTGGAAACCAGTTCGGACGGGATGGAATCATCCGCATGGAAGCGATGGGCCGTGTGGAACCGCAGCGGGGCCTTGGCGCTGCCGGGAGCGTGACAAAGAGTATCTAAGTGTTCTTTCAGTGCTTTTGTATTTGATTCTGTAGATGTTGAAATTGTATGAGTTAGTTATTGAATCTCTTCATATTGATGTTATTGAGTTGCATGTATATCAGCTATTTATTATTATTATAGTTTCAACATTGCTCAGAGTCACTGTGACACTGTGTCTATACTCATGTTTGAGAGTTCTCTCATATTATTGTTAAACATGATTATATCATTTATTAAATGTGTGATATCTGTGAAATTTGAAGAAGTGTAATTATATGAATATCTCATACATCTGAGTGTCAGAACTCTCAGATCTTTCACTGATATTCTCTTTATAGAATCTTATTACAGAGTCAGAATAACTGATAAGCAGCTTCTATCTAAGAACTCAGTATTCATTTAACTGTTTCTCTATTTCTTACACATTGTTATGTATTCAGATATCTCTTGATAGATAATTATTTCTAATAAGAAGATAATACATGAATAATTGTTTTCTAATAAGAAGATAATGAATATTTTTATAGTGTAAGAGATCTACACTGAATAGATCAGTATAATATTGATAGGTCTTATATAACAAAGATAAAAACATTAGAGAAGAAAAGAAAGAGAAAGTGTAAGAATCAGTGATTGAGATGGATATTTATACATGTATGTGATGGTATACACAGTGAAGCTTCAGGGCGGGAGAATATACGCGCGTTTGTAGCAGCTGAGAATCAGTGATTGAGAATGGCCGAGAATCAGAGCATACACATTCAAGAATGAAGTGATTGAAATCTGTGAAGTGTAACAGAATAGTCTATATGATTTATCGGGCGCAGCCCGCCACAAAAAGTTATTAAAAGAAAACAACAATATCTGAATAATTAACAGAGGATTTTTGAATATAATTCTCTTAAAAAACTCTATAATTGCAGGAGACTTCAATGCACATCATTTCTGATAAAATTCAGAATGCAGAAGAGCAGTAAGAGTAGATAAACTGATTAAATGCACTTTTGAGTATTCAATAGATTTAGTTAACAAGTCTGATCAACAAACATTCTTTAGAAAAGACATGAAACAGAAATCTATTATAGATCTAATCTTCATATCATAAAATCTAATTGAAAAAAGACTTATAAACTAGTTTATTAATTCAAATGAGATCTCAGAATCAGGTCATGAGATTATTCAATTTGATATTGAACTGAGTTAAAAATAAATGAATGAAAATCCTCTTCTCTCTAATCAGTATAACTTTGAAAAAGCTAATTGAAAAGCAGTTAAAGAAAGTATAAAACAACTGAAATCTGAAAAGCAGAGTGAGGTCTATTGAAATCAGAGTCACTATATCTCAAATGAAATACTTAAGAATAGAGTAAAGCTAATTACATCTATTTCTCTAACAAGTATTAGAGAAAACATTTCAAAGAAAAAGTCTTCTAAGTATTTCAAATCTTAGTAGAATAAAAATATCACTTCTAAAAGAAAACAATTAGTCACTGCTAAGAGAAATTGAAAAAATAACTTAATAACTGATAAAGTGTTCAAAGCTATCAGAAATAAATATTTTTCAGATATTAAAAGAGTAAAAATAGACTACTGAAACAAATTTCTTAAAGAAGTATAAGAAAAAGAAGTTTTTAAAGTCTTTAACTATACTAAAACAAGAAGTGTAGCAAAGCTTTCAATCTTAGAATATAAGTTTCAGAATAAATCATATACAGCAAACTCTTTTAAGAAAAAGTATTAAGCTTTTATAAGAATTCTCTTTTAAAACTCATTACATTCAGAAAAGAAGAATATGTCATTTCATAAATATATTGATAAAAATAACTGACAATGATCTGAGCTTACATATAATGAACTAGAGTCAGCTATATTCTCAAGTTCAATTAAAACTGCTGCAGAACCTGATTCAATCAATCACTTGATCATTTAAAATACATATTTCTACTTGAAGAATGAATATTTTGAGCTCTTTTTTTGTGGCGGGCTGCGCCCGATCAATTATATAGACTATTCCGCTCCACTTCATAGATTCTTCCATTTCACTATTGAACACGTACACTCTGATTCTCGGCCATTCTCAATCACCGATCCTCAGCCGCCACGAACGCGTATAGATTCTTCCACCCTGAAGCTCCACCACGTACACTATCACATATATGTATAAATATTCACCTCAATTATTAATTCCTACACTTTCTCTTTCTTTTTCTTCTTTAATGTTTTTCTCTTTGTTATATAAGACCTATCAATATCATATCAATCTATTCAGTGTAGATCTCTTACATTAGAAAAACATTCATTATCTTGTTATTAGAAAATGATTATTCACATATTATCTTCTCATTAGAAATGATTATTCATCAAGAGATATCTGAACACATAATGATATGTAAGAAATAGAGAAACAGTCAAACAGTTAAGTGAACACTGAGTTCTTAGATAGAAGCTTGTTTACCAGTTACTCTGACTCTGTAATAAGATCTTATAAAGAGAATGTCAGTGAAAGACCTGAGAGTTCTGACACTCAGATGTATGAGATATTTATATAATTACACTTCTTCAGATTTCACAGATATCACACATCTGATAAACAATATAATCATGTTTAATAATAATATGAAAGAATCTCTGAATACAAGTATAGACACAGTACTACAGTGACTCTGAGTAATGTTGAAACTACAATAATAATAAATAGCTGATATACATGCAACTCAACAACATCAATACAAAGAGATTTAATAATTAACTCATGTGATTTCAACATCTACAGAATTGAATATAAAAGTGCTGAAAGAATGCTTAGATGCTTCTGTATATTTTAATACTTCTAATCTCACTCTCTACTCATCATGAAGAATGAAAATGCTTGTAAAACTGAGTATAGATGAAGATGTCATCAGTTTATTAATCAATCAAGATTGATATATTAATAAATAATTGAAAGATTGCATGAAACAGAAGTTTTATTCATGAATGAAAGCATGTGAATCAGTGTTATAAACATCTGATAATATTATGAAATATCTTGATATTCTGTTCTAAGACACTGTCATATAATAGAAAGTATTAGATTGATTACAGAGTATCTGATAGAGAAATACTTCTCTTACAACATTCATTTCTGACTTCAACATCAAGATTCTAGAAGCAGATGATCAATCTTGAAAGAATTGAATGAAGATTAGCATGCTTAAGAAGATATTAACTTTTGAACTCTTACAGGCTCTTGTAAGTGTAGATAAAGATCAGACTTATAAAGACTTCTGCACACAGCTCTAGACAATGAATAACTGTCTTATCAAGCTCAAGAGTATACAGAACAGTGACAGAAGATATTACATCTCAGTGACTCATACACTCACACTGAGAAATAACAGTGATGCAGATGCTGTGAATTGAGTAGACTTAAATGTCTATACATAAGCAAGAATCTCTGTCATTCAAACAGGCTTCTGAATTCCTGGGATCACTTCTGAAGAAGTTACTGATTGACATCAATGTGAAGTATATATCAACTGTAACTGATTAGAATACATCACTTTCAACTGCTGATTGATCTATGTGTCTTCACACTCAAGAGAAAGATCAGTGTCTTCTTATTCAAAGAATGAATCAGTGCCTGTCTGCATTAATCACATTGTAGTGAAGAAAGATTCAGAAGATAACTATAAGAATATTCTGATGAAACAGAGAAAAGATTAGCTCCTGTTCAAATTTGTAAACAGAAGCTTAAAGAGATCAGATAACAATAATTTGAAGAGAAAATAACAATGAATGTGATTCTTGTATCTCTGTCATTGATAACATGTATAATATGAAAGCCATGATAGACAGCAGTCTATGTCACTATGCAATGATAAAATCTTCAGTTGTAAGATGTTATAACCTTCAGCATATCCTCTTATCAAGATCTCAACTTCTCACAGAATTTGATAATTCAAAAGATATTTGTATCTGTTTCATAGTAAAGCTGATCATAGATATGAGAGAATATCAATATGAAGATGTCTATGTATATAAAGTTGATAATCTTGATAATAATCTTATATTAGAACTAGTCTGACTATCTGAACAAGGCATCTTATTGAACACTTGAAACAGAAGCTTGATATTTCCTAACAATGATAGAATCCATGAGAATGACATTCACAAGACTATGAATCTGACACAGATCTCTGTCAATGCCTATAAAATACTCAGAAAAAGAAGTCACTGAAAGAATCATTAATAGCAGAATCATATATCAATCTATTCTATCAGTCTGACTGATATTAAAAAGACTCTAGAAAAGTTATTCTGTATTATAATAACAGATTTTTGTATGAAACTCTCTCAATAATATCATGAATATCTAGATGTCTTCTGATAAGATAATAATGCTACAAATCTATCATTATTATTATTATTATTATTATTCTTCAATTATAGATGTATGCAGTCAGAGACTATGACATCTACCTGAGAACTTTTAGTTCTCAGGGTTTTTCCTATATCTGTAAAGTTAACTATTATACATTCATCAATTTCAGATATGCAAAATCAGAAAATTCCAGCTCAGAATACAAAAACTGTTTACAAATTGCAGTGTTTTAACATCTTCTGATACTTTGAAACCATTTGACAATATCATGACAAAGGAAAAGAGAAAGAGAACACAGTCTTAAAGATAGACACTTTAAATAGATAGATAGAAAGAAATTGAAAGGAAAAGATAAAGTAAAGAGAGACTGTAATAAAACAAATTATTAAAAGATAGTGTATAGCTGTTTTAACAGACTATATCTGATTAATTTCCTCCTCTTCATATTCAGATAATTCTGAATTTAGCCATTTTCTTATAGCTGCTTGAGTTTCTGATAGAAAGTCTATTAAGTATTTAATTCCTGTCTTAGTTGAGAATAAGAATCTCATATTTAATTGATTTAGATCATACTTCTCTTTCAATCTGACTCTGAGACTATTGTATAATGCACAGTGTATTACAATATACTCAGAATTCTCATTTGCATTACAGAATGAGCATTCTATTGAGTCAAATCTATCATCAAATCTTTGTATATAAGATTTGAAATAGCCATGTCCTAGTTTCAGCTGTATTATAGATGAGAATATTTTCTTTTTACATTTAATTGAACAAGATTTTCACTTGAGTTTTATTTCAAATCTTGAATAATGTATACTCTTCTTTTATTTCTGCCAGCTTTCATTTCACTTATCTAAACAAGATTCTTTTATTTTTCTCTTTATAAAAGATCAGGACATAATTTTTTGAATAGATCTGCTTAATTCTGTACTCTTTTTTACAGCTGAATCAGCCAATTCATTATCATGAATATTTATATGAGCAGGAACTCAGTGCAGATAAATTATCAGCTTTGATATTCTTCTCTTTTGAATTTTCAAAACAGAGTTTAAGATCAGTTCAAGATTCATTTGATTATTATGAATCTGACTATTTCTAAGTCTTTTTAAAGCAGCTTGACTATCAGAGAATATTCATATCTCTTTCAAACTATTTCTTCTTTTATGAGATTTTATTTCTATGAGTTTGAAAGCTTTCATTATTATAAATAGTTCAGCATCAAAGACTTCAGATTCACAGCCTAGATTTCAGAAATCTGAGATAAAATTGATATTATCTTCAGTATAAGCAATGTCTGCACCTAATCTATTCAGGTTCTCATTTTTTGAGTCATCTGAATAAATCAGAATAGAGTCTTTTATATTGATTATAGAAATTCTCTTCAAATGCTGTTCATATTCTTTGTCTTTTGATAGTTCACTTATTTATAAGTCTATAAGAGATTCATGCTTTTCTCTTCAGAGAGATAACTTCTCATGATCTACTTTTTCAACATTTAAAGAAGAAAATTGATTTTTAATCAGAGAGTATAGTCTGTAAAGTTGAGAAGATATTTTCTTTGAAGAATTATTTTCATTTCAATCAAGAAATCTATTTCAATCCAGTTCATTTTCAGAGTTAATTGATAGAAATGAAGAAGAGACTCTTTCTCTGATTATATGATTTAAGCTCATCTTTATAACTCTCAGTGCATAGTTCATACAGGTCTTTTCAAATCTAATAGCAGAAGAAGGAATTGAAGCTTCAATTTTCATTGCTTTAATAGAAGATGATTTGAATACTTTTAGAATTCTTCTCAAGACTCTGTTTTGCAGACTTTGAAAGAGTTCAGTGAAATTCTCTTAATTATTTCATCAAACTTGAACTTCATAATCAGCTACTGATGTAATACAGGCTACATATAACTGTCTCATAGCCTGAAAGAATAGATCTCTCTCTGTATTTGATAGTCTGATTATGTTGTTTAATAGTCTTTCTGTCTTGACAGTTCTTTGTTGAATGTGATATTTAAAATTCAACTTGAAGTTTAATCATACTTCTAATCATTTGACATTTACACTGAGTTTAATCTCTCTATTTAAAAGAGTTAGAGATAGTTCTTTCTCATTGAATCTAGAAAAGAAATGAATTAACTCAGTTTTATTCATATCAAATTGAATTTAATTGATATCTGCTCTAATAAAGATTTTCTTTGCAGCTTCTTCAATCACTTTTAAATTCTCTTTGATAGTTTTTGAGCTGTAGACTAGACTAATATCATTCACATAACTTGAAGATTATACTATTCTCATATTTCTATTTTTGAATAGATATGCAGTGTATATTGCAAATAAAATAGATGAGATTGAAGATTCTTATGATACTTCTATTTTTATCTCAGTCTTATCTTATTTCATTTCATCAAAGAAAAGTTGTATGATTCTTTTAGATATAAAACAGTTAACTCATTTTATTAGAGAAAGTGACATTTTTAACATCTTCAAAGTCTGAATTAACTTTGACTTTGAAACATGATCAAATGCTTCTTTTATATTAATAAAAACTGCAGTTGAGACCAGATCTTCATACTTTGCTATTTAAATATCATGAATAACTGAGAGAATAGTATCAATTGCAGAACATTGTTTTCTATCTCTTATTTATTCACTGAATAAAAGAGAGTTATTAATAGAGCTTATAAAAAATAGTTAAGTAGCTATTATCTTTTTCAAAATCTTTTCTAGACAGTTTAATAGAGATATTACTCTATATGACTTAGAAATTGAAGTTTTTCTATTAGATTTTACAAGAATCACTTCAGTGACTTCTCTTCAGTATTCAGAATAATATTCATTTTTCAAGAGATTGAAAAAGAGCTCAAAATATTCATTCTTTAAGTAGGAATATGTATTTTAAATAATCAAGTGATTAATTAAATCAGGCTCTGCAGCAGTTTTAACAGAACTTGAGAAGATAGCTGACTCTAATTCATCTTGTGTAAGATCAGATCATTCTCAGTCATTTTCATCAATATAGTTGAGAAGTGATATATTCTCTTTCTCTGAATCTGAATCTGAATCTGATGAGTTCTGAAAGAGAATTCTCATAAAAGCTTGACATTTTTTCTCAAAAGAGTTTGCTGTATATAATTCATTTTGAAACTCATATTCTAAGACTGGAAGTTTTGCTACACTTCTCATTTTAGTATAGTTAAAAGCTTTAAAAACTTCCTTCTCTTATACTTCTTCAAGAAATTTATTTCAGCAGTCTGTTTTAGCTCTTTTAATATCTGAAAAATATTCATTTCTGACAGCTTTGAACTCTTTATCAGATATTATATCATTCTTTCAATCTCTTTTAACAGTAGCTAATTCTTTTCTTTCAGATAAGATATTCTCATTTCATCAAGGTTTTGAATACTCAGAAGATTTTCTCTTTGAAATATTATCTCTAACACTTGTCAGAATAATTGATGTAATAAGCTTCACTCTATTCTCAAGTATTTCATTTGAGATATCTTGATCAGAATTTCAATATAGTTTATTCTATCTTTCAGATTTTAACAGTTTTATACTTTCTTCAACTGCTTTTCAATCAGCTTTTTCAAAGTTAAACTGATTAGAGAGAAGAGAATTTTCACTCATTTGTTTTTCACTCAGTTTAATATCAAATTGAATAATCTCATGATCTGATTCTGATGTCTTATTCAAATTAATAAATCAGTTTACAAGTCTTCTTTTCATTAGATTTTGTGATATGAAGATTAAATCTATAATAGATTTCTATTTCATGTCTTTTCTAAAGAATGTTTGTTGATCAGACTTATTAATCAAATCTATTGAATGTTCAAAGATTTATTCAATCAGATTATCAGCTCTCACTACTCTCTTGTATTCTGAATTTCATCAGAGATAATGTGCATTAAAATCTTCTACAATTACAGAGTTTCTTGATGAAGTTATGTTCAGAAATTCTCTATCAATTATTCAGATATTGTTATTTTTCTTCAATGACTTTTCATTATAAATATTTATAAGCTGTATAGTATCAAACTCATTTTCTTTATCTATAATATCACTCATCAGAATATCAGGGTCAGACATGATATTAAATCTTAGATTAAATTAATATCTTAATCTCTTTCTTTCATAGATCACTACTCTTAACTTTATCTCAGACTTTTGAGATAGAAAGTAGTAGTAGCTTGAATGAGAAATAATGTAATTTTACTCAGCATCAAAATTCAGTTCCTGAAGTAGTATAAAATTAACTTTTTATTCAAATGTAATTTGAAGATAAGAATAAATACAATTTGAGTTTCTATTCACATTATTTTGAATAAATGTGATTTTTGAAGAGTTTTTAAACTTTTTTTATTGTTTTTGTTGTATATTCATACTAAAAGAGAGTAGAGATAGAGTAGAATCTAGTCACTATCATCAGATAGTAGATTATAACTATTTTGAAAAGTAGTAATCTCAACTGCTTGCATTATATCTAGTTTATTATCAGAGTCATTTCTCAATTCTCTAATCTTAACAGGAGTTTGAGAATTCAAATTCTGTTTACATTTGACTGAAGAATTGAAGTTTGAAGATTTAGATAGTTAAGAGTTTCTTCTTTTTAAGCTTGCAGTTATAAGTCTACTAGCTTGACTCTTCTCTTCAGTTCTAGATTGACTTTGAGCTTTATCTTTTCTTCAGTTCTTTTGAGTTCTAGGAGTAAACATACATTCTTTTGAGCTAGATGCATGTTTTTCTTTACAATTAGAGCACTTAAGCAGAGTGTGTTGATATATTTCATCTCTTTTTAAGCATATTTCACATTTATGCTCACTAGTTTTGTGATCTCTGGTACAGAATGCATATTTTGAGTCTCTAAAACATGAGATTGCAAAGTATTCATATCTTTGACAGTTTGAACACTGTGTTTAAGCTTTGAGATTCATTCTTGAGTCTTTGTATTCATGAACTCTCATTTTCAAATCTGTTACTTTTACTTCAGAGATCTTTGACTGTTCAAGTGTTTTTATATATACTAGAACAGAGGCATTTCTCCTGCTTTGTCTGAACTTAATTGAATTTAGTCATACAGGCTTCTTTCTCAGTTGAATAGAGTTGTATTCTTTCAATTCATTTTTAAGAAGTAGTATTCCTTCTTCACAGTCAAAAATTTCAACTGAAATATTATAAAGAATGAATTTGTCTCACTTTTCATCTCTTTTAGATAGAATTGTTGTGTTTAGTAAAGATTCTACTGCTGACTTTCAGAGATTCTCATTCTGAATAAGGAATTCAGCACTGAATTCAGGCATTGTAGTCAGAATGATGAAGTTTTCAAAGAATAATGACTCAATTGAAGCTATAACTGATTTTTAAACTTCAATATTAGTCATCAACTGAGAAAAGAACTGCTGATTAATTTCATTTCTGATTCTGAAAATAAGATTTGAGTTTAGCTTGTTTCTTTGTAGAATATTCTGATTTAGAGACTTTAAGAATAAGTCTTCTATTTCTGAAGATTTGAAAGTTTTTCTCTTTTTACATTTTCTTTTTCACTTTTCTATGAATAGAGGTATGAGCAGTATTCTTCTCAGTTTTCTCAGGATTTTTAGCAGGTTTTAAGACAGCAGGTTTAGAGACAGCAGATTCAGCTGCTTGAGCATATGTTTTCTTCTGATTCAAAGAAGAAGAAGAAGTAGAAAAAAAAGAAGAAGAGTAAGATGAAGAGTCAGTGATTGTACTAGAAATTTTCAATGTTTTTTACACTGTGTTTGAGATTCCAAGTTTGAACTTGATCATCTTCTATAGTTATCTAGTCTGAGCATGAAGAATTAACAGAACTTCTTCATTCATCTCACTCAGATACTGCTTTTCAACAATCTTGCTTGCTTTTTCAAGTTTCTGTATTTCAAGAACTTATTATTTCTCTATTTCTTCTTTCTTTCTTCTCTTCAGAATTTCAATCTCAGAAATAGCATTTAAGAAAGCATCTTTTTTCACATCAACTGAGTGTATTTTTGAACTCATTGTTCTCACTCAATGAAAAGTTGATCAGACTGTTTCAATTGAGATATTTCTAAGTCTGTTTTCAATTGAAAAGTTGGTCAGACTGTTTCAAAAGAAGAATAAAAGACTTTTATATATAAAATACCTGATTTTTTTCACACTAGTTCAGTAACTAGGTTAGATTTTTGAAGAGAATCTAATAAACTAAAATTAATTTTTAAGATAAATCAATAAAATCTTTAAAATCTCTTTCTTGAGATACAGTGAGAAAGAGTATGATATCAATTGATAATGAATCAGATGATATGACAGTTTTTAAGAGAAAAACTGATAAAAAATAAATCAATTTTTTGCAGAGAAATTGATTAAAACTATTCAATTTTATTCTAAATCATTCAATTCTTCTCACACAACAAGTGTGCAACTCAAATCAGTTAATAAAGAGTATAAAAAAGAATTAAGTATTAATGAAAGCTCTTCAGTCACTGAAAAAGTAATTCTTACTTAAAAGAATATGAAATTATGACAGAAAACAGCTCTGTTTTTTATTCTTTGTAAGAATATTGTATAAAATTCAGAGAAAAACATCTTACTTTTTTAAGAGAAGTAAAAAACTATTTCTAAGATCTTTTTTTTTTTTGCATTAACTGCTACAGAAGAATGAGATAGAAACTGCTAAGATATACACTACTGTATACTCTCTATCAAGACATTCCCTCTTCAGAGTCTTGATATTATAGAGAATATAAGTCTGTTTCTATATAATAATATAAATATTGTCAGTGGGATGTAGAGGAACTGGTTATTTATATCTTAAAATAGAAGACTTTGTCAATGATTATATTAATATAGAGTTAATTCTCAAATTCAATAGAAATCTAGTGTTGCTGTTCTCAATCTCTTGCAGAATCTATTGAATATTTAGGTATTAAAACTAGATTTAATATATCTCACTGTGCAGGGATCAAAGGCTCAGTCAGACCTTAGAGTATACTGATTTTATAGTTGTCGTGTCTGCTGATTATGTATCAAGTACAGTTGCTGAGGTATCTTTTTGTACTTTTCTGTCGGGGATGGGCCAGATTGAGAGGGGTGGTACGAGGGTGAGACTTGGTGTTGATGTCTAGATACACTGAAGACAGACCGCGGAGGTTGCACTTCAGAAGTGGCTGTTGGTTATGTGCTTGATATTATCACCGAGGTATCTTTTTGTATTTTTCTGCCGGGGATGGGCCAGATTAGGAAGGGCGGTACGAGGGTGGGACTTGGCGTTGGTGTTTTGGAACATCAAAGATGGCACAACTACAGATCGGGGATCTTCCAAAATCGAGAAGATTGGTGCATATGGCTAGGTCTCTTCACCTTACAATTTGTATGGCAATTTGGCCCGGGGTTGTGGTGTGGTAGGGGAGAATGGGGGATAATCCCACACAGGAGTTTCGAACGACGTCTGGTTCACGTTTGGCTGGATAACTCCACCACCACACGGGGTATGCGGTCGGCGATGGGGTCAAAATGCTCGTATGATCGAGGGCTTTTCAATGGATCTCTCGGCGGGTTCTTATTCGAAAAATCGAGCGAGTTCGTGGTGGAGCGGTTGTGGCAGCTGCTACAAATCTATCTCTCTTATAAGGTTCAGAAGTGGATCACAGTATCAAGTTGAAAAAGCAGAATGACAAGAACTCTGAATCATCATAAGGCCCTCTTTATAATATGTCTTGAGATGAACTTCTTCTTCTCTGAAAGACACTCAATAATCTGTTAAATAAGAAATTTATATATATTAGTAACTCTTCTGCTGCAGCTTCTATTCTCTTTGTAAAGAAGTCAGATAAAGAACTCTGATTCTGTATAAACTACTGAGATCTGAATAGATTGATAAAGAAAGATTGATATCTCTTATCTCTCATCAATGAAACCCTAGCATGAATCAGATAAGCTTAATAATTTATAAAGCTAGATATTATCACTGTGTTTCATAAGATTTATATCACTAAAGAAGATGAATGATTTACAGTATTTCAAACATGTTATGACCTCTTTGAATGAATAGTCACACTCTTTGAACTGACTAATGCTCTCAGTACATTTCAGAAGTATATTAACTAAGCACTCTGAGATTTTCTTAATAAGTTTGTATCTACTTATCTAGATAACATTCTCATCTTCACTGATGAATTCAGAAAAGAATATCAAGAGTATGTATAAAGAGTATAACAATGACTATGAGAAGCAGAACTATCAATTAATATTGACAAGTGTGATTTTGAAGTTAAGAGTACTAAATACTTAGATTTCATTATAGAAGCTGATAAGAGAATTTAAATGAATTCTGAGAAGATCTCTGTCATTCTCAAATGAAAAGTGTCACATACTGTGAAAGATATACAAAGCTTCATTGAATTCACTAACTTCTATCAGTGATTTATACAAAACTTCTCAGATATCATGAGATCACTTACAGATCTTATTAAGAAAGACTCAGTATTTCAATGATCAGTGAACACTGAAGCTGCATTTACACAGATAAAGAAGATGTTCATTAATATCTCTCTGCTGATAATATTCAATTCTGATTATAAGACAGTTGTTGAGACTGATTTCTCTGACTATGTGATAGAAGAAGTGATATTATAATACAATGATGAAGATGTTCTATAACTATATATCTTTATGTTTAAGAAACTGAGTTTTGCTGAATGCAATTATGAGATCTATAATAAGAAACTTCTCATAATCATACACTGTTTAGAAGAATGAAACTCTGAACTTCAAAGTATCTCTGAATTTGAGATAATCACAGATTATAAGAACTTTAAATACTTCATAACTATCTGTAAACTCACTGAATGACAGATATGATGATCTGAGTTCTTAAGCTGCTTTCATTTTATAATACATTACTGTTCTGACAGCCAGAACTTGATGACAGATACTCTCTTATGACAAGAGCAAGATATGCTATCTGATGTAACAGATACTTGCTGAATGAATTAAGAGCATCAGCTCTTAAATCTGAAGATACTAGTTAATCAAGATGAAACAGTTCTTGACACTATACATGCTTCTCTGATTAGAACTATACATGCTTCTTCAGTTAGAACTGCTATTAATATCTTCACTTCTTCTACACTGAATGAACTGTGACATACAGCAGCTCAGACAGATGAACTTCTTCAGACTCTCATTAAAGCAGTATATCAAGAAGCATTCTGATTTCCCTCAGAACTACATATAAGAACTGATATCTCAGAATGTTCAATCAATGATAATAATACTCTATAATTCTGTGAATAACACTGAGTCTCTTACTCTGAACTCTTACACACTCAGATAATATAAGAGATGTATGATTTGTATATAACTGATCATTCAGACTGTGAACAACTGTATAGAATGATCTTCTAAGAGTTCTACTGACCTGAGATATTAAACAGCATCAGATACTTCATCTGAAACTGCAATCACTGTTCTTCTATTATCTCATGAAAGAACTGTAGAAAAGATCTACTAAAATCACTCAATATCTCTGATAGAATCTGATAAGATATAGTAATTGACTTTACTGTCAATCTATCTAAGAGTAAGAGTTGTAGAAATATTCTGATTATTGTGAATTAATTGAGTAAAGATATAATATTGAAACCTTGTAACAAGATAAATGCTGAATAAGTCACTGAAGCTTTTCTACAGAGCCTGTTCTATTGAATACATGAATTGCTGAGATCTATAGTATTGAATTGAGATCATCAATTCATGAGCACTCTCTGAATAAGAATCTGTCAAGTTCTCAAGATTACACACTGTCTATCAACTGCCTATCACTCTGAGACTGATGATGTATCAGAACAGACAATTCAGACTGTGAAGAATTATCTCTGTAAGTTCTATAATCACTTATAAGATGATTGATATGATCTTCTTCTACATGCAGAGATTACTATTAACAGTTGAGATGCTGTTTCAACAGATATAAGCTCATTCTTTCTTACATATGAATATCACATGTAGACTGACCGTGTGACCGTGTCTGAGACCAGGACCAGATTTTTTGATAGTCTCATTACCAATTCGACTGATCCCATTACACAGTTTTAACATTAGATAGTAGTCTCATACTGTTTCAGTGAGACTTACTGTCTACTCTTGTCACATTTTTCAAATAGAACCATGATTTCCACTTCTCAATTTAAATTATTTTTATTGCTTTAAATGACTTTAAATCTCATTTGAGTGTTACCAAAAAGCGTTACTTTTTAAAAAATTAAAAATAGTCTAAAAAAAACCTTAAAATGTCTAAAAATAGTAACTTTATGCCAAGAATGGGACTAAATGGGACCAAATGGGACCACTTTCTCATTTTTTTCAAGTCATGATTCCATTTTAAGATCTGATATATAGTCACTTTACATGTTTTTTTGATAGCCAGTCCCAGCAGGATTCACGCCAAGAAATGTATGAGACCAGATCAAATGGGACCAAACGTGAAATTCATGGTCCCGGCGGCCAGTCTAATCACATGAAAGTGTTGAATCTTCTAGAGATCACACAGTTCATATCAGACCTCTGCAGTATGATTCAGATTGCTGACAATATAGTAACAAAGCTCTGAGATGCCTGTGATTGAGCAGAGGCCTTCATGGCAACTGTGAAACAAGATTAAGAGAATCAAATCAATGTTCACTGAGACCCCGCTGAACAATATAAGATAGAAGATCTGGTATGATTGAATCTTAAGAACATATAAACCACACATTCATCTCATATGCTAGATTACCACCATGCCAAGTATAAAGTGATAGAAGTTCTAGGTAGTCACAACTACTGCCTTGACACATCATCAGAGATTCATGATGTATTTCACACAAGCTTGCTCCGCCACACTGTGTGG